>NC_068306.1:29884791-30484791 GCF_025860055.1 Xyrauchen texanus | reverse complement strand
ACATTTTTAATAACTTGATTTTATAAATGTTTTATTATTAAAAATGGTATTGTCAATAACAAAACTTAATTAAAAAGAAAAATATTAAATATGTAATTATTAACAGTATACAGTATTAAATAGTTGTAATTATTCCACATTTTTATATTATCAATGTAAAATATGTGTATATTAAAATATTACAAATATTACTATAAAATATTTAATAAAACTTAAATATATAAATATTAAACATTTTGAAATATTTATTATAAATATGTCCAGAGTTTAACAATGAGTTAAAGGGACAGTTCAACCAAAAATGAAAATTCTCTCATAATTAACTGGCATACCATATGTGTATGACTTTATTCCTTCTGCAGAACACAAATTATGATTTTTTAGAAGAATATTTTAGCTCTTTAGGTAAATAAATGTAAGTAAATAAGTAAATGGGTGCCAAAAGTTTGAAGCTACGCAAATTACATAAAGGCAGCATAAAAGTAATCCATACAATTTCAGATATGATATGATAGGTGTAGGTGAGAAACAGATCAATATCTAAGTCAGTTTTTACCATAAATTCTTGTCCCTGCCCAGTAGGGGGTGATATGCATGAAGAATGTGAATCATCAAAAACAGAAGGAGAAAGTGGAAGTGAAGGAAAAAGGACTTGATATTGATCTGTTTCTCACCTACATTTATGCATATGGCAGACGCTTTTATCCAAAGCGACTTGCAGAGCCCTTCTTACAGGGACAATCCCCCGGAGCAACCTGGAGTTAAGTGCCTTGATCAAGGACACAATGGTGGTGGCTGTAGGGATCTTCTGATTACCAGTTTACCAGTACTGTGGTTTAGACCACTACACCACCACCACTCCTTGAGATATTGCTTGAGAAGGTATGATTTAACCATCAGAGTTGGATTCTAAAGCTTCAAAATGTTGGCACCCATTAATTTACATTGTAAGGATCTACAGAGCTGAGATATTCAAATAAATCTTAATTTGTCTAGCAGAAGCAAGAAAGTCAAACACATCTGGGATGGCATGAGGGTGAGTACATTATGAGAGAATATAAATTTTTGGGTGAACTACACCTTTAAGAAGTAGGTATTAAAACTGATGTCACTTATGGTTCATTTATTATACTAGAAATGTAATGTCAAGTTGAGCACATTACATTGTTGGATACAGTATCACACACAGTGTGCTCTGATTGTATACTACTAATTTATGCAAATGTCCAGTAGTAGGCCATTCAGGTATTTCAAAAATCCAGAAAATGTGCATACTATGCACAGCATTTAGTTTACATCACAGCAGCAAACCACAATTTACTACTTACTATTTCTAGTCAGAAGTAAATGATATTAAGAGAGAGACTTTCTCATTCTAGAGAGCATTTTATTGGACACAAAGTTTGTACGTGCAAGATGCATTATCAATATTTTTAGTCTGTTTTCCCAGAAGAGCAACACTGAATATTAGGCAGGTGGTTTTAATGTTGTGGCTGATCAGTGTATATATAATTTTGACTGCGGTCTCTAATTAGAATAAACAATTTTCTTACATATGTTTTATGTTGCTTTGTTACATTTTTTCACAAAGGTCTGTGAGAATCAGTGGCCTGATTGTAAGATTAATGTTAGTATGAACTAAAATGGTTTGCATATACAGAATAATATCATCATTTCCTTTCGCTCTTTAATGGACGAAAGGAGAGACCCAGCCTGCAGTGAGAGCAGCTCCTCTTGGCATTCAACCAGCCCTGAGTGAAAGAGAGAAAGAGAGGTAAAGAGAAGGAGTGATTTATGGAGAGGTAGAGAGGGGGTTCACTTGCCAAAGTCCCATTGAAACACAGTGCTCCTGGCCCCGGGCTTCACCATTCATCACCACGTACCACCACGTCACTTTGTTTATCATCACTGCTACACGCACACACAGGCCAAACAGTGTTTAAAATTCAACGGCCCTTTCGTGAGGATTCTGAAAAATGGGCGCCGTGTAATCTGTGTTTGTGAGCCTGATCTTTTTCGGAAAGATTAGTAGATGTTACCAAGGAAAGCTAAGGTGAGCATCAATATTAATAATGCTCAAACTTAAGGTTAAGGATTTGAACAAACCTCTAATCCAAAGAATTCAATTTATAATTGGTGCATAACATGCCCTACACGTTTGTGTTACAGACATAAATTATACCTTAAATTGTGAGGTTTGTTAAGGAGAGGTTTGCTATTCTATTTTTCAGAGATCAGACTTACACATTCCACCTGGCAGACCATCAAATGTTTAAAAAAAGTCCCATAGACTTACACTGAAGGAGGGACCTGAGCCACTGGCAACATAAAGCAACAGTCTGGTTTCAGAAGTAAAAATCCCATTCATTTCTCCATAGACAAACTGATTTTTGACAATAACTAATAAACCTTTAAGATCACACCTACCGTGAGCTCCGTGGTATATACTTGTATTGCCATGATGTGCTACAAGTGATGCAATCAAGTCTCCCTACATTCTTAAACTACTTTTATATTAGCATTTATCATTTTGTGATAAAAAAATAAAATCCTGTATATCATTTCTATACTTATCAAAAACTTTAAATCAATAGTTTTTATTTTTCCATCTTTAAAAAATAAAAATTATTGTTCTTTAAAATGCACAAAGTACACTTAACTACATGGCATCTGGTTACATGGCTTGTTCTAACGCTCTTCTCCATCATTTGCTTATCATTTGATGAACTGCTATATATGTTAACTGCCTGCTGTCTGTGAGTGGTAATAGTTAACGGCATTAGGTTAATACTGTAGCACTTAGTTTTGTAAATAGGGCACAATCTAATGTATAATAGACCTACTGTAATTTATACAGATCAACCGATTTGATTGTTCCCCTTCTGTCGCTCTCTCCACGTTGTGTCAGAGAAGCGACACTAGGGGTCTCTCTTGAGTGCCGATATTCACGTCTGATCTATGAAAAAAGGCCAATGAGAAGTTGGCAGCCGGTATTTGCATATCCCGCCCCCGGACATACGGGTATTTAAGCGGCGCAAATACGGGAGTTCATTCAGAAAATTTCTTTGGAGCCGATGGTCGTGCATGCAGTCTGCTGCGAGTTACACAGCAAGTTCCTGTTTAATCCTAATTAATTGGTTCCGCAGGCATGCAAACCCCCCCCTCCCCCCGGTTCCTTCCCGGACGTGCATGACGAGCTGAGCAAGCCCAGCTTCCTCGCTCCTCCGCTCTCGCTACCCTCGGTGGTAGAATGGTCCCAGACCACTCTCCCCTGCACGCCATGGCCCCCTCCTGCAAGTCCACCGGGCCAGGGCACTTCAAAATCTGCACTTGGGTAGTCCTGTTCTTGACGTGCTGCAGGAACTGCACTCAAACAGGCGATGGCAACCCTCCATGGTCCAGAAACGCAACAATGGACAGCCTGGTCGCAGTACAGGAGGCAGACAAAGCACGCTTTCTCAAAACGCCCCCGTCTCCCAGCTCCGTTCATTCGGCGACACCACTTGACGACTACGCCCAGCAGACCTCAGTGGTGAAGAAACAGATAGAGGCTATTTCACACATCTTGCCCTGCCGCAAACCTCCCGCCAGGGGCCATGCCCTGTCTGCTCGCCGAGGGCGTCCTCCTGCGGCTTTCAAGAAAGAAAGAAAGTGATGCTCCGCCTCAACTAACGAAGACAGTGGGCCCAGCTCTCAGCCCCAGTGTCGAGCTCCCCGCAGAAGTTGGACGCCCATTGTCTCACGGACCCCCTTGAGGACCCGGAAGGCTCCCAGGCGCTCCTGAGATGACCGACCCAGAGACCGAGACGGTAGCTCCGGAACTGTTAAGACCGCTCCGTTCCCCGGTGGAGGGCCGGGAGGAGAATTTTTTGTTAAATTCTTTACGCTCTATAGAGCTATTTCCTTGTTGTCTCTGGGTCACTTGGCCCGCAAATGCCGTTCTCACGGCACTGTGCTTTCAGGCCTCAACAGTCCCGGTTTCCTGGACGCGGTGTCCCCGCCTTCAGCCCCACGACTGTTCCCCGGCCGGCCGGTTCAGACGAGTCCAGAGGATGCCAAAATCAGACCTCCTCCTCAGTCACGAACCCGCCCCCTGCCGGGTGCGCGGAGCGAGGTAAGTGCTTTGAGTCTATTCTCAGCACCGGAGCCTCGGGCCGCTTCACTGCCTCCCGACGCCGCATTACCTGTTCCGCACCGCTGCGAAGCCCCTGCCGGGTACGTCCAAAATACTCGTCCCCTTGTTGCCCCTAGCACAGAGCTTAGAGGCATGGATTTCACTGCCCAGCCCGTCACGCTGGCTGTACCGGACCATTCGACTCGGTTACGCAATCCAGTTTTCCAGGCCTCCGCCCCCCTTCGTGGGCGTTCGTTTTTCCGCAGTACACGGCGAACATGCCCAGTCCTTGCGCGAAGGAATCGCCTCCCTTCTAATCAAGGACGCGATAGAGCCTGTCCCTCCAACCGAAACGAAGAAGGGTTTCTACAGCCCTTACTTCATTGTACCCAAGAAAGGCGGTGGCTTACGACCGATCTTGGACCTGCAAGTTTTCAATCGGACCCTGTCCAAACTCCCGTTCAAAATGTTCACCCAGAAACCAATTCTATCTGGCATCCGGCATCTAGATTTGTTCGCAGCGGTAGACCTGAAGGACGCGTACTTCCATGTCTCGATTCGCCCTTGACATCAACTCTTTCTACGGTTCGCGTTCGACAGCCAGGCGTATCAGTACAAAGTCCTCCCCTTCGGCCTGTCTCTGTCCCCTCGCGTCTTCACGAAAGTCGCAGAGGCACCTCTTACCCCGCTCCGAGAAGCCGGCACACGCATACTCCATTACCTCGATGACTGGCCCCCTCGCGAGAGTTACTATGTGCGCACAGAGACCAGGTGCTCCGGCACCTCAGCCATTTGGGGCTTCAGGTCAACTGGGAAAAGAGCAAGCTCACCCCAGTCCAGAGCATCTCTTTTCTCGGTTTGGAGTTAGCCTCAGTCTCAATGACAGCACGGCTCTCCAACGAGCGTGCTCAGTCGGTGCTGAAATGCCTCGATTCCCTCAAGCCAGGTACCGTGGTCCCTCTAAAATGATTCCAACAGCTCCTGGGGCATATGGCATCCTCCGCGGCACGCACAATGTGAAAGACCTCTGCTTTCTACGGGCAGGGGTACCCTTGCAGCAGGTGTCCCGACGCGTTCTGGTCACAACCGACGCCTCCAAATTGGGTTGGAGCGCCGTGTGCAACGGGCACGCAGCCACAGGCCGTTGGAACCGGGCCCCGCTGCGTTGGCACATCAACTGCCTAGAGCTGCTGGCTGTTTTCTTTGCCCTTAGGAAGTTTCTCCCGTTAATTCGAGACAAACACGTCCTAGTCAGGACAGACAGCACCACGGTCGTAGCCTACGTAAATCGCCAAGGCGGAGTATGCTCCCTCCAAATGTCGCAGCTCGCCTGTCGTCTCCTCCTTTGGAGTCAGCGGCGACTCAAGTCACTGCGCGCCACTCACATCCCCGGCAACCTCAATGTGATAGCGGACGCGCTGTCAAGACAAAGCTTGCCCGGTGGAGAGTGGAGGCTCCACCCCAGTTGGTCCAGCTGATCTGGGACCGGTTCGGCAAGGCCCAGGTAGACCTGTTTGCCTCCCAAGAAACCTCCCACTGCCCGCTCTGGTATGCCCGGACAGAGGCTCCCCTCGGGGCAGATGCGTTGGCACACAGCTGGCCCGCGGGGCTATGCAAGTACGCATTTCCCCCAGTGAGCCTTCTTGCACAGGTGCTATGCAAGGTCAGGGAGGACGAAGAGCAAGTCATTCTGGTGGCCCCCTACTGGCCCACCCGGACTTGGTTCTCGGACCTCACGCTCCTCGCAACAGCCCCTCCCTGGCGAATTCCCCTGAGGAAGGACCTTCTTTCTCAGGGACGGGGCACGCTCTGGCACCCGCACCCAGACCTCTGGAACCTCCACGTCTGGCCCCTGGATGGGATGAGGAAGATCTATCCGGCCTACCACCGACCGTCATAGATACTGTCAACCAAGCCAGAGCCCCCTCAACCAGGCATCTTTACGCCCTAAAGTGGCGTATGTTCGCGAACTGGTGTTCTTCCCGAGCTGAAGACCCGCAGAAGTGCGCGGTTAGGTCAGTGCTCGTGTTTCTTCAGGAGAGGCTGGAGAGGAGGCTGTCCCCCTCCACCCTCAAGGTGTATGTCGCTGCCATCGCGGCTCACCATGACACGATAGACAGCAAGTCTCTTGGTAAGCACGACTTAATTGTCAGGTTCCTCAAAGGTTAAAGGTAAAACTTATTCCCCTCCTGGGATCTCTCGATCGTCCTCACGGGCCTCCAGAGACCCCCCTTCGAGCCGCTAGATTCAGCTGGACTCAGGGCCCTCTCTCTCAAGACCGCCCTGCTGATCGCGCTCACCTCCATCAAGAGGGTCTGGGACCTGCAAGCATTCTCTGTTAGCGACACTTGCCTGGAGTTCGGTCTGGCAGACACATACGTGATCCTAAGACCGCGACCGGGCTATGTGCCCAAGGTTCCTACCACAGCCTGCAGAGATCAGGTAGTGAACCTGCAAGCGCTGCCCCGGGAGGAGGCAGACCCAACCCTTTCGTTGTTGTGTCCAGTACGTGCTTTGCGTATCTATCTGGACCGCACGCAGAGCACTGGACGCTCTGAGCAGCTCTTTGTCTGCTTCGGGGGACAGGGAACGCTGTCTCCATACAGAGGCTTGCCCACTGGGTTGTCGACGCCATTTCATTGGCTTATCACACCCAGGCCGTGCCCCCCACCTTGCGGGTCCGAGCTCACTCCACTAGGGGTGTTGCGTCCTCATGAGCACTGGCCAGGGGCACCTCCCTAGCAGACATCTGCAGAGCAGCAGGGTGGGCAACACCTAACACTTTCTCTAGGTTTTACAATCTCCGTGTTGAGTCAGTATCCTCCCGTGTTTTCTCAGGTCCGAGCCCGTAGAACTCCGTAACACGCCGACGTTCTGACCGGGTGAATTGCTTGCGCCTAGCGCCCTTTCCCTCAGTTGAGGTAAAATAGTGCGCCTTCGTTCCCAGGAGACCCCATCTTCGGGTCGCTGGTTGACTCCTCCCTAGCCCTTTTGGGTCTGCAGTTCAGCGGAGGAACTCTCCGACCCAAGCCACTACGGGTACCCGAAGGCTACCCTGTACTGGAATAGGCCTCCTGCTCGGACTCCCCCTGTGTGTAATTCCACGGTACTGTCCCCTCATGAGCGGACCCCCGTGTCTCCCTTAGGCAGTTACAGCTGCCTCGGTCGCTGTGCTGTATGCTTCCCCCCTCTACGAGGCTGGATCTACCACCGCACCAACTTTTCCACATAGGTCCTAACAGGCCATGTGATGCATTTGCCCCTCCTTGCCTCCCCTGCCGGATATGTGTGGCCTCTGCAGGGTCTTCTCCCCCTGAAAGAGGGCTAAGACCCCCTTCCCTCAATGCGTGTAAGGGCCCCGGCCGTAGTTGCTCTATGCGAGAAACAGAGAGAAAAGAGGCCCAGCCAGGCTGGCCCTTTCCCAGGTTGGCGGCCATTACCTTGTTCCCCCCTCCAGGGTAACGAAAAGGATTCTGATAGCTTGAATGGGGCATTGGGGAAGGGTACGTGCAGTCTGATACAGTTGGTCATCCTGCACGTAAGAATACCTGCTCGCTCCTGTATCAGCAGTTCACGTACACGGCTCAGCGCATGGCACTTGAGAGAGCGACAGAAGGGGAACGTCTAGGTTACGTATGTAACCTCCGTTCCCCGATGGAGGAACGAGACGTTGTGTCTTCCCCGCCACATCGCTGAGCCGAGCCGAGCCACTGTTCTGGCCGGACCATTTCCGGCTCCTCAGAAAAATCCTGAATGAACTCACGTATTTGCGCCGCTTAAATACCCGTATGTCCGGGGGCGGGATATGCAAATACCGGCTGCCAACTTCTCATTGGCCTTTTTTCATAGATCAGAGGTGAATATCGGCGCTCAAGAGAGACCCCTAGTGTCGCTTCTCTGACACAACGTCTCGTTCCCTCCATCGGGGAATGGAGGTTACATACGTAACCTAGACGTTTTGCTGATTAATTTGCACAAATATTTCTTTTTAAAACTATCTGCAAAAATGAGTGATGATAGTTAGCCGATAGTTTATTTAGCCAGCATTAGAGGGCTTAGGAGTATGACTGCAGATTTGGAGGTAAAAAATAAATAATCACTGACACCTCTTGGGGATTTGCTATATATACACCAATCAGCCACAACATTAAAACTAACACTTGTCTAATATTGTGTAGGTCCCCCTCGTGCTGCCAAAACTGCGGCAACGCTCATCTCAGAATAGCATTCTGAGATGCTATTTTTCCCACCACAATTCTAGACCTGCTATCTGAGTTACCATAGACTTTGTCACTCAAACCAGTCCGTCTTTCACCAACAATCATACATGTGATTATCTAATCAGCCAATCATGTGGCAGCAGTGCAGTGCAAAAAATCATACAGATACGGGTCAGGAGCTTCGGTTAATGTTCACATCAACCATCAGAATGGGGAAAAAATGTATCTCGGTGATTTGGATTGTAGCATGATTTTCTCCACATGTACAGTAAGTGCTACTTTTACAACTTTCATGTCAGCAACAGTGGTCTCAATGTGAAAGTGACAAAGAATAGAAATTAAATATAACATGTTCTGAGGAGTGCCAACCCTTCTACCTTATGTAACTATTATTATTTCTGAACTGAGTATTTCAATTCACAGGAGTACTTTGCGGTATTCACGCATTAATGTGTGTGTTGGGGTGGATTCTTTTCCAGACACATTAATAAAATATGGTCGGAGGCCAGGTGCACATTGAATCTCTTTAAGAGAGCCTGGGGGCATCTTTTCATCGTCTCCTCCCAGCAGCACTGCATGCGTGTGTGTGTGTTTGTGGCCGCCACCTGCTATACCAACACACGCACCTGAATGGAATACACAAGCTACGCTCCAGAAATAGTGCCCACACACACCACGACATCGCAGCTCGCACACACCTGCATATCTTTGTGTCATGGAAAAAGAGAAAACAAACACTGTCTTATGATGAATTACACACTTAGCCACTGTAACAGCTCTTTTACACGAGCATATACACCACAAGCCGTAAATATGAACTTCATACATGTACAGTTAAGCTCCTAATTAAGTCATTAATTAAACTAGAAGTGTTGTGATGCTGATACGCCACCAGTCTGAGCCAACATGGGTGTAAATTTAACTAACGAGCTTTCGGTCTGCATTAAAACGTCATGGTGGCACATGATTTCCATACACTTGGCAGCGTATCTATGAATCAGCTGCAGTTTACTACATTATTCCTGTTAGAACTTAGTCTACACGTTATACCATGTCCAAACAAGGCGTGAATATATAAAGTGCAGAGCTTTGTCCTAAAAAGCTGCAAACACAACATTTGACGAGACATTTTGTCAGCCGCTAGGTTTCCATTTTTGTAGTTTCATGCTGGGTAGCTCCACCCACTACCAAATCCCATTGGTCCAAAATCTGACTCCAAAGAGCAATTTATTACACATCAAATGTGTTCTGATTGGCTGGGATTGGGTGCGTTCCATTCTGAAGTGATCATCCCTATGGCCTTTTCCTTTGAAAGACTTCATTTATGCCATTTGACATATATAATTGGTAACTAGTGGCAATGTTAATTCCAGATATCTATAATGTTATTATAACTAGTCAGAAAGCTTTTTAAGATAACTTTAATTAATTTTAAGTTTATTGATATCTGAAATCTATTTCAAGTAATATTTCTGTAATATCAAATCTGCCATGTTTAATTGTTTTTGAGCTATCAAAAATTAGCATTTTTACTAATGATTCAATGATTGATATCAGAAATGATCATTTGTATGATCAATAGTAAGAAGTGCATAGCTGATATGTGAAATTGGAATTTTAACTAGTAAGAAATTAATTATAGATAGGTTACTGTGTTTTAAACAGGAATTAATTTCCACTAGTTTCATTGTGAAATTCTATTAGTGAAAATGCAGCTACAGATATAACAAATAACGGCTTTAAGTTGTTGATATTCCATCTTTATATAATTTTTTTTTTATTTTCTGTAGTAATTGTCTTTTTTTTAATATCAATAATTAATGTTTAATTTATACTAGTGCAAATGTCATTACTGATATAATTTTTTTTCACAGTTAGCATTTTAACTAGTGAAAACTAAATTATAGATATATATAATTCATATCCTGCACAAACCTTTTGGGAAAGTCACGGCACACTTTTTACAATTAATAAAATCCCATTGTCCTACATAACCATCGTTGATAGTTTCCTTTTCATGAACTTCCATGTTTTCTGGCCATTTTAGTTGCGCGTTTATTCGTAATGTTTGAAATTCAGCTATGCAAAAAACGCAAGACAGGTAGGTATGGTAATGAGATCACAGGTGGCAAGAGTGCTAATTGGGTAATGAATAAAACAAATCTTTTTTTTATTTTTAGATTTGTTCTTGCAAATTAAATATTTTTTGTCTATTTATTTACATGGCTCCAGACAAACATTTAAAAGTGGTAGCACTGGTGTTAAATTCTACAAATGGTCGCACCGGTCCAACTGAAAGAAAATTTGTTTTCTTTCATGGTTTCTTTTTATCAGGATCTTGATGATTAAAATAAAGTCATCTGAAGACAGAAGAAAGCCAAGAAAAAGAAAGCCTTTTTCTACATTCAGAGGGCATTAGAAAAGATTTTACACAGAAGGAAAGTGCCATTGTATCCATAGTTTCAACTGTGGCATTAGAGAATGCAAAAAGTCAGAGTAACCAAAAAGTAAAAGCATATTTAGCAGTAACCATAAAACAAATTATGGCTTTGGTGGTTATGGTGTTTTTTTATAAGAAAAACACATTCTGAAATTAAACCACATTCTCTCACTGCTATATTGATATAAGTTCATGGTAAATATTTGTTTACATTTCTGTGATGTGTGGATTGAAACCTTACAATTTCTGTCTTTTCATTGTGCAGATTTCTCCTTTATTCCTTTTCAATGCTGTTTAGAATGTTGGGGCCGTTTAATAAAACTTTAAACTGGTTTAAACATAGACACATTATGGGCTATCATAGAGGTTTTAAACAAATAATAAAAATAATAATCACAGTGGTTGGGAAACACTGGTCAAAACGTCACAAGGGCTTGCGATACACTTGCGATTTAGATGGGCTGTTTAAATGTAATGCTGCAGGTGGTAAACATAAAAGACACAAGCATGGGACTAACCTTTCTCTTTAAGGATTTTCTTCATGTTGACGCCAGTGTCTCGTTCTCCATCAGTCGGGTTCAGAACTTTAAACATGGGTTAAAGGAGAGTGCATCCATTAAAAAAGTGTATGTATACTCGTATATGTTTGTGTTAATTTGCATTACATTGCTTCATGTGGCAGGTGCTGTCGCACCAGTGCAGATTATAGTTTGTGAACAGGTAGTTAATGAGAAAAATCATTATGTCTATGGAATGTCCTCATAATGATAGGTAGACCAACATTATGTGTGTGTGTATACTGACCCAGGCGTTCAGGGCTCTGTGTGTGTGGGTTCGGGGAGCTGGACACACTACTGCTGGGATGAGAGGAGGGCTGTGATCCAGGGCGAGGAGCATCCTCCAAAGAAGGAGCTGGAGACGGACTGTCCTGCACACACTCCTAAAACATACAAACATTCTGCTCACATATTCAGTTTACACAGTGATTTGAACAATTGTGATCTTCAGGAGTTTTTTTTAGTAAAATCAGAGTAAAATCACAAATGAGGTATACCATACTTAATATCTCAACTGATTCTCAAAGACAGCTATAAGATTACATAGAAAGGTGTTCACTGCTTCTTGAATGTTTCTCGTAAGGAAAATATCCCAATAATCTAAAATGTGATTCCTCTAGAGTTTCAGAAAAGATCAATCCTGTGCTCAGATTTGCCAAGATACCAAAGTCTGCAATCAAATGTAAGAGATTTCAAAATGAACTCATATAAATATGAACCCATTTTTATTTCTCCCACTGAATGTCAGGAGAAACATCTGAGACAACGTTGCTACTTGAAACATACAGAACTGGATGTGAGATGTTTCCTCATAGTACACAAAACATAGATGAGGGTTTTTGTTTTAGTGCTGAAATTATATTTTGAGTGTGTGTCTGTGTATGTGCATGACAGTGAATGAGTGCGTTTGTGTACTTATCGTAGTGTTGGGACAAAATTGTCTCAAAGTGAGCTAATTATGACAAAACCTTCCTTTAGGGACATTCAGAGATGTCCTTATTTGGAAATAACTATACATTTTGTTTTCTTTTTTTCTAAAAAGGCCAAAAATATACACATATATTTTACAGTGTGGGTTTGGCGTATAGTAATTATAATTAGCTTTATATAAAACAATAGATGCATATGGCATGTCCACATTTAGACAGCAAAGTTAATCTGCATGTGTACTGTATGCCCTGGGCTATTCCTGCATCTTATATAACCACACACAAGTTTCCTCGTCATAGAGTAAATTTACTTGAGCTTCTCACACTCTCTTCTCAGGGGGAACATGGCAGAGATATAACAGCTAATGTTTGTCTTAAACTCTGCATCTAATATTCCCTAATACGCACTCTACATGGACCCAACACACAACATTTATTCTGTTATTGCTCCTCTGGGTATTTCAAATCAAACTCTCTCTTGTAGAAATTAAGATGCTTATGGTATACGGCTCACTCTCTCAGGTGTTAAATGTCTTGTGAGTGAGGCAGACGTGTATCTAACGTGTCACTAGAGCAAGACAGCAATCTGAGAGGATGTGCAATTCTCTGAATGATTTGATGTGCGCACGTTCAAAATTAGCTGACCCTGATACTGTCTGCATGACAGGTCTGAGGGTGTATTAGTTTGCCTGTAAAAGAGTCATAGGCTTTGTTCACAACATGGTTATAGATTTGAATTTTTGTTTTTATTTAATTGTCACTTTGTCCTTTCAATTTAGTTGGATTTTCATTAGTTTTAACCCTATGACCTACAGTTTGAGCAGTTGCAGTTTATTTTGACCTCTTTCAATGTTTTTTAGTTTTAGTTTTTCAATTGATTTAGTCTTTTAAGTTTAGGTTTCTATTTTCGTGACTGCGCTAGGCTCAGTGCAACGTGCAAAGACTATTTCTATTAATTCAAAATGCAAATTTTGTGCCAGCTCAAGTGGTAGGGTGGGAGTGTTTAAGCTATCTGTGGGTGTTTGCGCACAACCTGTGTGTGTTTTGTATGTTAATAAAGTGGCACAAAGTGCTATTTCCTATTTTCCTAATAAATAGGTCATTATGATAATACGTTTCAATACCACATGTTTTTACCCAAAGTCTATAATCAGTTCATACTATTTGCAGTTTTGGAGAATTCACCAGCAGGTGGTAATAAAGTTCATGCCAAACTCTGTCAGGGACATCATTTTATGTTCCACTAGATTTTCAATCGCTGTTTTTGCCATTTTATGAAACAAAACCGTATCAGATTTGTGTTTCTATAGGTGATGGTTTATTTTTCAATGACTGAAAATTGTATTTAGGATCTGTAATTTCTATTGGTATTCTATTTCCACCTCTTGTCGTATAGTGATTTTTAAGTCATTGCAAAAGGGGCTGGTAAAAGAAGTTGGAGTGGGCAAAACATGTTATCGTGTTTCAATAAATTAATTACATTTTTAAAGCAAAATTGGGCAGTAGAAGTGAAGTGCGTGCAAAAAACAAAAAAAGAAGAAAAAAGCAATCTCTCGAGCCACAGCCTAGCCTGGAAGACTGATACAATCACTGTTAAAACTAGCCAGGATTTGTGTCTGTAAATCAATTTGATTAATAACTCTTACATTCTCTATAATTTAACATAGCCTACGTACAAGTCTTGATAAGAACATTTTCCAAATGTATAAAAGGAGTGTGTCACCAGAAATATGCCAGACGTTACACAAGGACGAAGTTAATGCACAAAAGAATATGAAAGAATGAATTAATTGCATAAAGCCCATTTACACTACCAACTTCGTATGATTGTGCTATCTTTTGTTTATATCGCAAGTGCTTGACAGGAAATGGACTATATAATAGGACTCAGATGGTGCAATAACCGAGGAAGAATTACATTAAATTAAGTTGCACTTGACTCAGCCCATTAGGGCTTTGTGCATACAATTTTGCCAAATCCACTTGCGCCTATACTTACTGCATGCTTACACGAAAATACCAAAACTTAATGGGCATGTCCACTGGCATATGACACATTGCATAGCTCTGTGCTTAGCACAACAGGGCACTTAGTATTTAAGAGCAGTCAAAGTTCATGTGTTAACTGATATTATTTTAATGTTTTATGCTGTTAAAGGAATAGTTCACGTTAAAATGTACATTTCGACATTCTTTTAGTCACTTAACCTGTCACTAAAATAAAAAAATTAAAAAAATTAAAATAATTATTTACATTTCTTGTTGCATTTAAATCTGTTTTGTATACTATTCTGATGATAGTGAAACTTTGTAATATGGCACTTTTTGTACCACTGTCTCCCTAAGATGATTCGCTGATGTTTTTTCCTCTTTTGTAAGTCGCTTTGGATAAAATTTTTTGGATAAAAAAATGAATAAATGTAAATGTAAATGTAAATGTAACCCTCATTTCATTCCAAACCTGTAAGACTTTCTTTCTTCTGTTAAACACGAGGAGAAATTTTGCAAGAATGTTGACGCAGCTCTTTTTTTTCTTTTCTTCATTACAATGAAAGTGAATGGTGACTGAGGCTGTCAGTCTCTAAAATTCTGCCTCACATCTTTTGTGTTTCACAGAATAGATATAGGCATACAGGTTATGATGACAGAATTGTCCTTTCTGTGTGCACTATCCCTTTAAATTTCTCAGGGCCATCTAGTGTTACCACTATCTTGTGTCATTTTCATGTTTAATGGAGGACGGTTGTAAAGGTTGTCATTTGAAAATATACTTTCTAAAATATACTAAATTAATTTGTGGTCATTTGTATTTTACTTAGTTTGGAAGTCATGACAATATATTAAGTTTTAGTTTTTTAGTATGTATTTTAGTTAATGGAAATGTTTTTATAAAAAAATTTCCATCCCCTCTTTCCACACTGACAGCTACTTTCAGTTGTTGAATGAGCAAGTCTCTTGGCATCATGCTGGTGTTTGCATTACTATAGCAACTGATGTAGATACACCGGATATTGACTACTCTGTCTGATCAAACTTATCCGATTTCATCATTTACTAAATGAACAGTCAGTTGTAAAAAGATCAGATTTGAAAAACAATTAAGATTTGTGTGCAGTGCAAACAAATCCATAATAAATTAGTGAAAATGACACTTGTGTCTTTTCTGCCACTAAAGCCACAGGTTTTCCAACCAAAATTTATGGTTGTGTGTGTTACCTTGATGACAGACTGGCCCGCTCTGGACAGGGGGCTGTGCATCTGAGCGGCTGCGGCCATGCTGGCGATGGTATTCAGGTGGTTCATCTGGTTCATCGCCATGGCAACAGAGGCAGGTGGCAGACTGACGGGCAGCAGGGGGTGGGGCATCATCATAAATGGCATGTCCAGCCCTGAAAGAGACAGACAGAAGGAAAGACACTTTTATTATTCTGTTTATATGGTAGTTAGGAGGTGAATCTCACCAAAACAGTCAAAAACGGATCATAATTTCACCCCAAAATCAAAAGAATAAATAATATTTTGTATAAAGAAAAATAAACCTATTTTAGGACCATTAAAATGTTTATTTAAAGCACATTTCCTCCATAGCGAAAAAATTATGTTTATTTAAAGCTGAAGTGTGTAACTTTTTATATATTAAAATACTTTCTCTTATCCCAGCTTAATATGTAAAGACAACTAGAAGTATGCAATTTGTAAGTTAATGTTTTCAAACACTGTAAACACTGTGTCTCTGTGGCACTATAAAACATTCCTTGTTTGTTTTGAACAACCTATCCAGTCTGACACTAGGACATTGACTCAACCAATGGCATGAGTTGGGGCAGGACTATATGTTTATTGGATCAACAGAAGGTGGTGTATTTGAAAGTCTGTTTAAAAACAACTTTTGGTGACGCTAATCACACAGAAATGACAAACTTCATCTTTAAAATATAAAACTACATTTGTAGTTGTGTTGTCAAAAATACCGGTACCCCGGCACCAAGTTGATACTCAAACAAAAAATTATTTACGATACCAGAATTTCTGGAGGTACCAGGTCTACCCGGTACCCATGCAGAGTCGGAACTTTCGAACGCTCACAACAAGAAAAAAGATGACGACAAGCAAAGCTGCTGCTGCTGCAGAGTCTCAACTGAATCTTGTCGAAAAGAAAAGTGGGAAAAAGCCAGGTTTGGAAATTCATAGGTTAGATCATAGATCAGCAAAAACCTATTTGTAAACGCTGCTTTTGCAATTTTCTGACGAAAGGAGGAAACACATCAAACTTAATAAAGCACATGAAAGACAAACACCCGGATTTATTCAAGCAACTAAAGCATATTATCATTTGCATTAGGGCTCCATTAAATTAATTACAATTATAATTTAATAGTTATAAATATATATTAATATTATTATTTAATATTATTTATCAGTTATACTGTATAATAGTTTAGGGGAGTAATTAACCAATAATATCACTTTTCACAATCTAATCAAACACCAGGGATACATTTCTCACTAAATATTCTGCAGTCAATCTACAAATATATAAATAGTCACATTGCGGAAATTAAAAGCATTGTGAATGCCATTTCATGTTGTCTTTAAACACACACACAAAGAAATGCATGAACGAAGGATAAAGCAGATTGGAGAACAGACAAATCCTTGAGCAGGACAATACAACACTAGCATGACATTTGCAGATGATAAATCGGACAGCACTGAATCAACGCACCTGGTTCTAAAATGAATGAGTGAATGTGATTAATGAATGACTCACGGTTAGCCAGGAGATGGCTCTGCTGTAGGGAAGAGAGATGAGACCCTGACAGGCCGTGCTGAGTGGAGAAGCCAGCATGAGCCAGACCATGCTGGGCTGCAGAGGAAGGGGGGGACTGGAGTTTCTCTTTATCCCAAGACGACTCACTACCGCCTGGGGACAGCAGAGACATAGAGAGGGGAGACTGAGTGGAAGAGAGCCTGGATGTCTATAAAGAGCCTGAACTCCACAGTTTTCCAGTATGTTGCAATGTGTAATCAGAAGACCAGATCAGAGTAGAATATGGACAAAATCCATTAGAGGTATGGACAAGACAACAGGATTTTCCATGCTCTTTTAATATAAAACGCTTGATGTACGAAGAAGACATACTCTAATTTTCAGAAATCCAATTCTTCATAGTTCATAGTAAAATGATGACTGAGGCTGTCATTCAGGCCAATATCTTTGAGTTTGGAACTATCCCTTTAAAGGGTTAATCCTGCTGCCAATCACTCTGCGATCGTCCCAGAGCAGGTGACATCTGGGAATTAATCACTGGAATGAAATGCAGCAGAAAAGCTCGTCGTGAGGTGCCATAAAACAACTTAAGTTGAATTAGCTGAGAGAAGAGTGAGACAGAGTGAGCGAGCGCAAAGCGGAGGAGAGGAAATCATTGTCTAATTCTGCCTAATAAGCAACGGAGGTCCTACGAGTGATCCAGCAGATGGTGTTTTTGCAACAGATTGCAGTGAGTGATTCTTTTAATAATAATGCGAATTAAAATCTCTCTCTGTAGAATGCGGGGGCACTGTTCATCAGGGAGCCATTTGAATGAGCGGGAGAAAACAGCCCGATAAAGTAATGCTTGTGCCCAAACACCTGAGGCCGAACTGGAGCACATGCATACGTGTTTGTGTGTGATGAGTGGGGCGACTGATGAAACATAAAACGATGAGGGAGAACCAGGCATTCATGACATCTGATATCAGTAAACAATCCATCAGCAATACACATCCTATGTAATGAAGTCATAATAGCATGTGAACTGCTTTAGAATGAATTGTGAAAGCCATCACTGCATAATGATGCATAAATATCACTTTAATCAGTTCGAGTCTCCCTTGAACATGATGGAAAAATGTAACCATAAACTGAACAATATTCCATACCGTATGTCTGTAAAATGCTTTGTAATCTTCTTCTAGAATGTATTCTTATATTTTATAAATATTCCCACAAGTACAGTTGTTCCATAAAGATGCAGTAAAACATTTATTGTTTATGTTTCAAGGCACTGTAAAAGACTTTTAAATAAAAAGTTAAATAATAAACATTTTCTTTTCACAATTTTATCATTGATATCTTCATCTTTCTATTTTGTCCATATATTTACAGTATTCTTCTTCTTCTTCTTCTTCTTCTTATTATTATTATAGGATAGTTATAGCTAAACTAGTACAGTATGATGCCAAGGTCATGGGTTCTATTTCACTGAATTATTATTTATTCCATTCTGCTTATTATTATTATTTAGTGTTCCTATAATCTATTATTATTATTATATATATTATTATTATTACGATTACTATTACTACTACTACTTCTATTATTATTATTATTATTATTAGAGGTTGACCAATCAGATTTTGCCAATACCGATAACTAAGATGGAGGATTTGTTAAATGTTAAAACATTTTCTTAGTGTGACAGGCACAGACAGAGGCCATAATTGAGTAAAATCCCAGATGCGTGTTTTTTCTTTGCATCCAAAATCGAAATAATAACAAGAAAAATAAAATAAAGATTTGATGCATAATGTGGGAATTTCATCTATAAACAAGCCCAAAATACACAAGGGACTCTTATTTTGAAATGTATGTGCATACAGCTCACACAAACGCAAAAGGGAAACAAAAAATGCACTCTTACAATAATCTACAATGTATTACAATAGAAATACTTAAAGTAAACCTAGTCATATTGGCTAAAATATACTGTATGAGCAGTAATTCATCAACAGTAGATCATCATTCATTAATAGTAGATCATCAACGATCGCTTGTCAAATGTCCAGAATTCCGGTATTATAAAATACGTTTTTTTTTTCCTTTTCTATAGCGACGCTATTAGTCAAAATCTAAATACATTTAACAATAAATAAAAGTTATAGAATTAAATGTTCAATAATATCCTTTTCATTTTTTTTTCAAACATTTCATATTAATTATCGTGTTTTAGTCCATAAACAGTGATTGTGATGGAGACTTGGCTCTATTTGTACATTTTCACAAAATTAAGCCTTTTATGACCTTTATATTCATCAGATGAAGAGTTTTGGCCACAGAGGAACATGAAGGAAAAAAACCAAACTATCAGCAATTATCTGCATGGAATTTGACAGATAACCGATCCAAAAAATCGACACAGATTAATCTGTAAATCGATATATTGGTCGACCTTTAATTATTATTATTATTTATTGTTCCTGTAGCTCAGCTGGTAGAGCATGATGCTAGCAATGCTAAGGTTATGGGATCAATTACCTGGGAACACACATACTGACATAATGTATATTTCTTTAAATAACTGAATAACAGTGTAGATGGATGCAAAAAAGGTTTGCTTAATCCCCTTAAATGTGTGTACATGTGTTTATGCAGTATGTGCAATATATACTGTATAATGTCAATAACTGCTTTTGAAAATGTAAGGCTTGTTTTGTTTTTTAACCATGGCAATAAAGCCACTTGAATTATAGACAAAAGTTTTTGCATTGCAAATTCCACCTAGCCTATATTTGCTCTTGTCTAATATAATTAATTTCTGAACATACAGTAAATGCAGATCTCAAAGGTCCTGTGTTTTAGTCTAGGTGTCAACGCTATCAGCAAACAGCCTCCAGAACAGACATGTTTCAGAGAGATGAACACATCTCTACACGTCTAAATCGGCATTTCTCTGTTGTATTACATACAGTATACAATAATTCACAGATCTGACCTCCGTGACAGGCTAACTGCAGTAGAAGTTGGATGTCTGTGTGAATATGAGTGTGCATGCAGTATATTAGAGAGAGTGCAGAGCTGAACTATACACAGCTCTGGTGCTGATGGCCCATTTGGGTTCGGCCCAAGAGCTCCTCTTGAATTGGCTGCTAAAGTAATTAGCCTAAAAGTGATGCTAGCCAGGAGAGAGAGAGAGTCTGTATCTCTGTCCTGTCCAGCCGTCAGTCATGCTTTCCAAATATGTCCATCACTGCGCTGCTCCTTAACCACACGCTGACAGAGATGCTTAACTCCATAATTTTATAAAGTCTGCCGTAATTATGACACACATGCATGGGCACATACATGGAAACACTATTACCCATACACAATACAACGCTTCCCCCAATTTTAACACAATTAGATAAACAACTTCATAAAACGGATTCGTATGCTTCAAAAATCTAAGTGGATGAGCTTTGTTTGAAGTCATTGTAAGATAGGAATATACTGTACCAGTGTCTACACATAAGAAGAATTAATATTATCTAGCAAAGTCTACATATCTATCATTATCTACAATAACAAACAACAGTACATTACTTAAGAAAAAACTGTAAATTGTGATTATTATTACAACAGTTATCCCATCAACAGCTATCCCATCAACTTGTGCCCAGTGTGTGCTTTTGCTGTTGCACATTGTCTCCATGTTTATGTCTGTGTCTCCCGCTTCTTGCGTTCAAAACACTTGAACCAAGGGATCTCAAGATGTGTTTAAAGATTGAGTATTAAACTATATTTATCTTGACACAGTGACCTAAACATTTGATTTTTATGACGCAACACAACCGAGACGCAACACAAGCATGTCTGACGCAAGTCGTATGGTGTTTACCTCACAAATATGTAATTTGCCGGTTAAGGAGGTGTCCTTTAATCTGTTACACCGTTTTTTTTTATTTACGAAACATGCTCCCTGAAATAGATCCACTTTGCTCCTTCAGTAATGCTGTAGATTAATCTGCCCCTCACATTTTTTGGGAATGTGTCCACGCTGTGTATTTTGGAGAAAATGTTGTTTGTTTGTACGTACCTCTATTTTAACTCGTTTTTCTTTGCTTTATAAAGACGTTTTATTTGGTTTTCACAATTTTGATAATTTAAGTTAATATTTTCTGATTAATCTGTTTATTTTTCTTGCCAAGTTTTTTTTATACATAAGTGTAAATTTGTCTATAAAGCCCCTATTTGCACTTTTTTGTAAAGACTTGAAATATTTTTTAAATACTCTTTGTACCTTCAACAACTCCAAAGCATTGAAAACCATTGCACTATGTAATGAATATAATGTCTTGGCATTATTGTAATATATGTCTGTATATATCTATATTATCTGAACAGCCTGGGATGGGGAGGAATAATTTCATCCTCGTGACCCGCGGAGACCGTCGGCTCGGTAAACCCGGTGGCCGGCAGCTGAGGAAACTGCTCTTTTTTTGAAAATGTGGGTATCGCAGCCCGTTGGGCATGTGGCGAAATAAATTTCTAAAGGAAATAAGGATTCTCCACCAGCCCCTCCAGCGGGGGAGGGAGTGGTCTGCTTACCAGCTCCCGAAGTGCAGTTTCCTGAGTCCCAGTTGGTACCGCAGGGGGTGGGCGACAAGTAGACGGGGTGCGAGGTCTGTAGCTCCGCCTGGGCAGGATGTGCTGTATAGCCTCCGTCTGCCTCCTCACCGTTGAGAACTGCCGGGCTAAGTCTCCAACGGTTTTTGCCAAACAGCCCAACCTGGGAGATGGGGGCGTCAAGGAAACGTACCTTGTCAGCCTTCGAGATTGACCAGGTTGAGCCATAGGTGGTGTTCCTGGACCACCAATGTGGACATCGCCTGCCCGAGAGCCCGCGCCGTGACCTTCGTTGCCCGGAGGGCGAAGTCAGTCGCCGAACGCAGCTCCTGCATTAGACCCGGGTTAGGACTACCCTTGTGTAGTTCTCTATGTGCCTTGGATTGGTGCACCTGCAGGAGTGCCATGGCATGCAAGGCGGAGGCGGCGTGTCCAGCGGCGGTGTAGGCTTTAGCCATCAGAGACGACGTCAGCCTACAGGCCCTGGACGGAAGCCTTGTGCGAGCCGCGACCGCAACGTAGACATGGCCGTGCTCTCGCAGTGAGGACATGAACTATCCACAAACGCTGACTCTGCGTGGGTAGCACCCAGACACAAGAGGCAGCGATCGTGGCCATCAGACGGGGGGAGAGAACGACCGCAACCAGGAAACAAACACAAAATAAAATTCTGATTTAATTCTATGATGGCCATTATTCTATTCTGATAAATTTTCAATGTTTTGCTAAATGAAAAATAGCATAAATTGCATACTTCAAGTGAAATCGAAATGTTGGAATGTACACTAGAAAATAAAAGTAGAAGATGGATAACGGTTTAGTACGAGTCGCAGTCAAACGACGGACAACCATACATTTCTGGGCAGTAACAATCCTATACTGAGACTGCTATACTGTCTGGTTATTAGTCTCTAATTCCAGGGAGGTGCCCCGGCAATATTAATCCTTATTAAAATTCTATTGATTTTGATAAATTGATAGATATCTTTGATGGTTGTTGATTTGAAGGCTTAATAAGCTAATGTTGATTCTAATTAATGTTTGTAAAGCAGGTTAAGGGGCAAGGAGGAGGCAAGAACCAGCTTGACAATATAAATAATAGTTTAATGATAAACTTAACCAAAAACACATGAACATAAACACACACAGCAGCTGCCTGTCATTCTCTCTCTCTTGAGAACTGCCGGCTGTCTTTATCCCTCGCGCACCCCCATCAGGCTGATTGGGGACCAGGCGTGCGTTGTTCCAGCCCGGCCCCACCCTCCTCCACAATACAAAGTTCTATTGATTTTAAAAATAATTAATTAGATTTGATCATTATTAATTATTGCTAATTACCAAACCCGCTCTTAGTGTAGTCACATAATATGACGTTAACCTTTATTGATCCAAAAAGCAGCCATCAAATTTGTACACAGAAATTTTAAAAAGCCATGCATTTTAGTTTGATATTGTTATGGTTGATGTTCAAACCTTGTTTGCTTATATAACTGTCAGCTGTAATAAATGATATCTCCATTAAAATACGATACATAATAAAAGTAGATTTTATAAATAGTATTTGCCCTGTGTAATTAACAATATATAGGAACTCTAAAATAAATAAGGGGTGATAAATAAATAATAATACAAAAAATAGACATTTATTAATTTTAATATCCTATATATATTTTGAATGTGTTGAAATTTGTCACCAGGCGACACACCCTGAAAACTGGTTTCATGCTGAAGAGCCACTTAAAATTACGTTTTTTTCTCTCTCTCGTAAATGTAAATGACTGTAAATGTCAACATCATGTATGTCGAAAAGATTGAAGCCTGTCACACAAAAAATGAGCTAATTGATATTATAAAATATCAGTCTGCTTTTTTATTCCAACCATTACTCCTGGTCAGAGGCTTCCATAAATATTTAGTTTATACATAGGGTTACACTCACATACACAATCAGCCACAACATTAAAACCACCTGTCTAATTGTGTAGGTCCCCCTCGTGCAGCCAAAACAGCACCAACCCGCATCTCAGAGTAGCATTCTGACATGCTATTCTTCTCACCACAATTTCACAGAGCGGTTATCTGAATTACCATAATGCCCCTCACTGGATGTTTTTTGGTTTTGGCACCATTCTGAGTAAATTCTAGAGACTGTTGTGTGTGAAAATCCCAGGAAATCAGCAATTACAGAAATACTCAAACCAGCCCGTCTGGCACCAACAATCATGCTGCAGTCCAAATCACTGAGATCACATTTTTTCCCTATTCTGATGCTGAAGCTCTTGACCTGTATCTGCTTGATCTTATGCACTGCACTGCTCTCACATGATTGGCAGATTAGATAATCACAAGGATGATTGTTGGTGCCAGACGGGCTGGTTTGAGTATTTCTGTAACTGCTGATCTCCTGAGATTTTCACGCACAACAGTCTCTAGAATTTACTCAGAATGGTGAGAAAAACAAATAAAACATCCAGTGAGTGGCAGTTCTGTGGATGGAAATGCCTTGTTGATGAGAGAGGCCAACAGAGAATGGCCAGGTTTGAACTGTCTACGGTAATTCATATAACCGCTCTGTACAATTGTGATGAGAAGAATAGCATCTCAGAATACTTTTCTGAGATGAGGGTTGGTGCTCTTTTGGAGGCACTAGGGGAACCTGCACAATATTAGGCAGGTGTTTTTAATCTTGTGGCTTATCGGTGTATTTAGTAGTGTGTAAACTGTGACTTAGTGCCCATTTATGCAACAACTAGGGTAAGTTGTAACTTATGTATAGCTGTTGCAACCGGCCCCTGTTACTTTAGTCTAGTGAAGTGGACTGTTTTTGGCCTATCAGGCTTGCCATCTGCCACCTGAGCTTGCCCTCACCTACAGAGTCCCAGCGTGCACTGCCTAGAGACTGCAGTAAATGTTTGTGTATGTTAATAAAATAACAGTGGCCAGCACATTATCATTAAGGTCAAAAGTGTGGTGAATTAAAAGGCCCACTCTGCATGACGAAGCACAAAGTATGGCTTGGAAAATCAATGGCAAAATACAAAATCAAAAGGAAAGTGTATTCACTTTGATCAGAGAAATATACAAATATTCTGGTGTTGCTTTGGGTGGGTTATTATTTGTGTGGCCCATGAATCATCTTCTCAGCCATGTTATTTGGGCTTGTGATGGGTTTAGGGTCTTCATGCCCCCGTTCGAGCGGTCGTATGTGTTGATGTCGGCCCTGTTTGTGTTTGCCATTGTAAACTGAGTGTGCATGTTAATGTCTTCAAGCCTCTCTATGGTCAGTGGAAAAGCAGGTAGTGTGCATGCATGTTTACTCCACCCCAAACAAAATGCTGGGGCAAACAACTTACTTTCATACACTTAACAACTGCATCCTTATTGGTACTTGTGTCACAATGTGACCCAGACTGTAAATTCAGAGTGACAATAAGGTCTAGACAACACTCTATTTAACCTACTGTACATATAGTGCAAATGTCTTTTAATAATTGATATCAGACTTTGTGTTTGAAAATGGCTCTTTAAAAATGGTTTTGTGGCAGCAACTGCTTATTTAAATGTTTCCTTGCTGTTCTAGTCTGATTTGGTGCTGATCTAGCTGGTAGACCAGCCATGCTTTTTGACCAAGAAAGTCTTGCTGGTGAAGCAGGTTAAGTATAGGGATGTGCAAAGCTAAACATATTAAAAAATGAGTCCCTTTACATGCACACCAATACGCTGATTACTCCGAAAAAAAATCGACTTATTTAAAAAAATCAGACAGCGGGAACTGGGTAGCTCAGTAAGCAAAGACACTGACTACCACACCTGGAGTGACTCCAGCCAGGCTTCCTTAGCAACCAATTGGCCTGGTTGCTAGAATGGGTAGAGTCATGTTACCTTCCTCATAGTCGCTATGGTGGTTCTCACTCTTGGTGAGGTGCCTCCACATGCACTAAGTCTCAGCGGTATCACGCTCAGCAAGCTATGTGATAGGATGTGCAGGGTGACTGTCTCAGCAGTGGAGGCAACTGAGATTCATCCTTCACCACCCGGACCTAGGCGAGTAAGTCAAGGCAAGTCAAGTTAATTTTATTTGTATAGCGCCTTTCACAGCACACGTCGTTTCAAAGCGGCTTTACAGAATATCAGGAATTAACAGAAGATAAAACTGTAATGTCTATAATATCGATGAATCATCATTGTGTAATTAGATAAAATACGATTGTTAATTGTGTTTAAACATAAGTAATGAAATAATAATTGTATTAATAACCCTAGTGAGCAAGCTGAAGGGGACTGTGGCAAGGAACACAAAACTCCATAAGATGTTGATTAATGGTGAAAAATAACCTTGGGAGAACATAAATTGGCTAGTTTGGTCAGTCCCCTGAACGACTAGTTGATTAATCAGTCTTAAAACATGTCGAGGCACTCCCATTTTGGAGCACATACTATGAAAAAAAGCATACCCTAACTACAATGGTTGCAGTTACAGAACCCTTTGGGCTACAGGCATAATTTTGGAATACACTTTGGACTTTTAGAAGACACTTTGGATTTTTTGAATTATACTGTTGGCACAAAAGAAAAAATGTTAGAAAGCCTACATACACTCACCTAAAGGATTATTAGGAACACCATACTAATACTGTGTTTGACCCCCTTTCGCCTTCAGAACTGCCTTAATTCTACGTGGCATTGATTCAACAAGGTGCTGAAAGCATTCTTTAGAAATGTTGACCCATATTGATAGGATAGCATCTTGCAGTTGATGGAGATTTGTGGGATGCACATCCAGGGCACGAAGCTCCTGTTCCACCACATCCCAAAGATGCTCTATTGGGTTGAGATCTGGTGACTGTGGGGGCCATTTTAGTACAGTGAATTCATTGTCATGTTCAAGAAACCAATTTGAAATGATTCGAACTTTGTGACATGGTGCATTATCCTGCTGGAAGTAGCCATCAGAGGATGGGTACATGGTGGCCATAAAGGGATGGACATGGTCAGAAACAATGCTCAGGTAGGCCGTGGCATTTAAACGATGCCCAATTGGCACTAAGGGGCCTAAAGTGTGCCAAGAAAACATCCCCCACACCATTACACCACCACCACCAGCCTGCACAGTGGTAACAAGGCATGATGGATCCATGTTCTCATTCTGTTTACGCCAAATTCTGACTCTACCATCTGAATGTCTCAACAGAAATCGAGACTCATCAGACCAGGCAACATTTTTCCAGTCTTCAACTGTCCAATTTTGGTGAGCTCTTGCAAATTGTAGCCTCTTTTTCCTATTTGTAGTGGAGATGAGTGGTACCCGGTGGGGTCTTCTGCTGTTGTAGCCCGTCCGCCTCAAGGTTGTGCGTGTTGTGGCTTCACAAATGCTTTGCTGCATACCTCGGTTGTAACGAGTGGTTATTTCAGGCAAAGTTGCTCTTCTATCAGCTTGAATCAGTCGGCCCATTCTCCTCTGACCTCTAGCATCAACAAGGCATTTTCAGCCCACAGGACTGCCGCATACTGGATGTTTTTCCTTTTCACACCATTCTTTGTAAACCCTAGAAATGGTTGTGCGTGAAAATCCCAGTAACTGAGCAGATTGTGAAATACTCAGACCGGCCCGTCTGGCACCAACAACCATGCCACGCTCAAAATTGCTTAAATCACCTTTCTTTCCCATTCTGACATTCAGTTTGGAGTTCAGGAGATTGTCTTGACCAGGACCACACCACTAAATGCATTGAAGCAACTGCCATGTGATTGGTTGATTAGATAATTGCATTAATGAGAAATTGAACAGGTGTTCCTAATAATCCTTTAGGTGAGTGTATATTGGAATGGAAATGTGTAGCGCATACAATTTCCTATTATATAACAATATACATAAAAAAATATGCCAGAGCAACTCCAAAAAAATCTATGTTCTCAAAGCCACAAAGGTTGTTTTTTTTTTCCAAAGTTTTATTTCAGATTCCAAATGCAGAAAGGCCACTTTGTTGGCTTTTAAATTTTTTTTTAAATACCTCCTTTTTATATAAAAAACATAATTTTGGAGACAAGCTCATAATGGTCGTAAGACTCTATGGGAGTAGATCATATACCGTTTAATGTCAGAAACCCTGTTGGGGTGCATTAGGTGTTGGAGAGCATTTACACACAATTATTGTCTTAGAAGAATTCTAAAAGGACTAAACGTGCTTCCGAGTGTTATGCACTTGACTCTTGCCATGGAAAGTTTTGTCATGTGACGGATTGGATTTATCTGTGGCTTGATTTCATAATGAATGCGTGAAACGTAATGCTTTTACATGTTTTCATTTGTACTCCTGTCACAAATTATGATATAAATGTTGCTGGAACATTCCTGTAGTAAAACTAAATTAATGTATACTGTACTAAAAGCAAGTAGTACAGTATACATTAAATTAAATGTCCCTTAGGTGTAACACTTTACGTGTGTTCTGCGTTCATGAGTATTTAACTGATATTAACAAATACAACCTTATTTTAAAGTGTTACTGAAAAGCTTATTCACAGTGGCTCGAGTGTTCAAGTGAGAATATGTGCTAAAAACTATGGAAGCACCAAATTTTGGTCACTGAGAATTATCGTTCGAAAACACCATTTTAAATTTTCGATTGAAAGATAAAAGGCTGAACATTTCAACAGAGACTGTTACTTGAAAATCTGATAACAGAAATATTGCATGGACAAAAAAACTGTGTTCGATTGAAATTATCCTGGTTTATTGACATTTAATGTAAATGCTGTTCTAATAATGGATGATATTTTGACAGTTACAGGTTTGCACTTATAGATGAGACATGCATTTTCATTTTGGGGTTAACTATTCTTTTATAGGGTAATATCTTCTTCAGTGTAAACTTGAAATTCTCCATAATGTGTAGCATGTCAGTGTACACTCTCAAGCCCTAGTATCACTGATAACCAATCAGCACACTGAGGTACCGTTTGTAAATGTCATCGAGTGCACTTCAAATGACAAACAACTCAAAGAAGGCATACGTGTCCACCAGGTATAGCAACCATGCAGTTTCTTCGGTTCTACCACATCTATTTAAAACTAAACATACTGTGCAACACACGCATGCATTCATTAATATCGTTAAGCTGACAAACCTTACAGTCTCGTACACACACAGTCCGGGAGCGCATTAACAGCTTGTAGCGGGTACGGGCAGAGGACGGCACGCTGGCACACTGTTTGTCATATTTCTTGTGGGCCTCGCCATCTGCCGGGTGGCATTTTCATGGCTGTTTACCCTGACTCCCGCCAAGGAATCATCTGCCACCATATAATGCAGCCCACGAAAAAAAGGGGGGATTAAGTTGGTAATGCAACTGAGACTATTGCTAATTTGGTGTAATTGGGAAGAAATGAAGATAAATGAGGGCGAGAGAAGGAGAGGTAATCAGTTCGGCAGGCAGTACAGCTGTGCTTTTGGCCAAACTCAAACCCCCTCACTCAACCCCCCCTCTGAGCATCACCCCACGAAACGTCACCCCACACTCAACAAAGTGCATGCAAATTCAAACTAATAACAAATGCACTGGGCTGACACCCACAGGTTATGTGCCTTTTCAGTTTATGGATTTAAAGTGATGACCTTAATGAATTAATTCAAGAACTTTGCCTTAATGGTCTAAAAAGGTAGAAGCATGTGATTTTTACTGTATGTACAAAGGTCCTAGATCACATCTAATTTTCACAAGTATTTCTAGAGTTTTTTGTCTATTAAATGGGCTATCCACCAGAATATTTGTGTCGAACTTGATGGTCATTAAGGGTTATTTCTTAGAACCATAGTGAGAAAGATTGTGATATATCAGATTGTCAATTCTAGTCAACAGATGGTTTGTTATGTAATATTTATTAGACAAATTAATTGTCTTTAAAAATATGCGTTTGCTTCAAGTTGCACCTTGCTTCAACCCCATAAGGATTTTTTTTAGAAAGTGTTGCAGTAGGACAGCTGACGAAATTGCCTTCTTTAACCTTGTGAGACCCTGCGTCCTCATGCGTGAACATTGTTTTGTCTTCGCTATGCATAAGTTAATTTTATTTAAACTGACTGACAGTTTAGGACACTCTAGGCTGTCATTAAAGGGTTAAACTTTCAAGTCATGTGCGCACATCATGGCACAGTTTGTCTGGCTAAAAACGAATAATTACGTTTTGAAACCTGTTTGAGTCAAAAGACTCTAGTTTAATCTAAAATGCTTTTTTGAAAATTTCATTGATTTATTGCAAAATGGCACGCTGTTAAACACAACAACTGCAGATGAGGACTATAGGAAATGTTTTCCCTTAGAAAGCCTATATTTACTGTGCATCCACAGGCTGCAGATTATGTTTGGACCACTTAAAATGGTTGGCAGACATGGTACAATGGTAATGCAATAGATTCAGATAAGTGGTGGATAATTGATTAGATATGATGAAATGAAAACTACTGTGTGAGACTGTGAAATAATATGTAGGCGCACTAGTGCAAGTGACCTGACTGAAAATGTATTTTCTGATTAATCGATCCCTAAAATGCGGTAGCGCAGTGATGCTTATGCGCGCACCAGAGACAGATGTTAGAAACACACGCGTATCCTAAAGCCAAGTGCATCCTACAAAACTGATCGCATTCAATTAGTCTCCTAATGAAACTACAATCCCGAAATTACAAACTCACGCACATGGCAAAGGAAGAGTTGATTTCATGATTACATAGAACATGAAATACGAGTTTGCACATGTTACTGCACTAATTTGCACAACAAGGGAAAATAAAACACCTGAAAATAATGATGAGACAGCGGTTCGGGAGACGTGGGTGATGTTTTTATTTTCTAATAATGTTTTGTCTGCAGCTTCGAATTGTCTTTTGCTCCTCTTGCGCTCTTTCATTTGTTGTTGCACATTGCCGGTCTCTCGCTCGTCGGGAAAATGCGTACACCTGATGGTTTGTTAGATAAATGTTAAGCAGGTGAGACTTCTACTCGCAGAGCAAACAGATCGAACAGTGCATACAAGATGTTTGATAGATTTTTTTTAATAATAATCCCTCTATTTGTGCCGCTTTATCACCTGTAGTGAGGAAATGAGAAGCTGACATCTGCACTCTCACAGAAGCAGATATATCATGTAATTAACCTGGAGCTCCAATCTGTAGTTATAGTTCAAATAAAAAAATCAAAAGGCCTCGGATATATTTATTCTAATTAAAAATGTAATACTATTTTTAAATGTAAGACTAATTATGTAGTTACTGCAAGTTTCTCAAAACCTGCTTATAGTTGAGCGAGACCAGTCTGTCACAGAACAACTTGCAGTCTAAGAACCCCAATTTTGGTCAAAACGTGAAAACACCAGAATAATCAGTAAGATTTTTTTTTTTTATGTTTCAGAAATCATTTGAAATCGGATTGCGACTCCCAGAATCGGATCGAATCATGAGGTGCATAAAGATTCCAACCCTACACTGAAGATCATGAAGTGTTTTATATTAACATCGGAATACATGCATCTACACTGCGCAATAGTTACATTTCACACTGCAATTGGCTGCTTTTCATCCCTTCATTCAACTGAGCAAGCGTGAAAAACTTGTATGAGACGTTTTAGTCAGCTTGAATGAAATAAAAAAATGTAACTTCAAAAGTCAAAGGTTTATAAAATCTGGCCAACTGAAATATGCAGCATCTGATTGTTGTAGACTGTGTGACAGTGTTCCTGAATTTTGTCATAATTGATGAGCTCAGTTTTCTCATACCTTTTTGTGTATGTTATATAGTGACACATTAGTGTTACCATCTCTAAAAAAAAAAAAAAACTGGACTACAACTGTGCAAAATGTTTGACTGTGCTCCTATGTTTTTATTAAAAAATGTATTAGGAGCACTAGAGCTAGTTTTTTATTTGTGCTTTTTCAAATATAAATTTTTCAAAGCTGTTTACAGAAAAGCAGCTGTAATGTTTGTAACATCTGAAAAACATGAATAACAAACACTCCTGAAAACATAATAAACAAACTGAAAAAGAAAACTTATTTTCTATAGCTTTGTATTACTACAAATTAATTAGAAAAAAATTGTCCCGCTGTCCACAATTGATTACAAGATCAGCGCTCATCATCTCTCCAGTTTTTGCAAATTAGTCATTATTTACCTAGTTATTTTCAGCTCAGTTGTTCGTCACAAATTTGCATTAACTTCACACAGCCATCACACACTATTGGACATCAAACTTTGCTCCAAAAATGCCTCAGTGGATATGACATTAGACCACCATCTGCTACCTCCAGAGTTACTTCAGTCCCCGGACTTCAGTGAGTCAGCCAGTCCGACTGGAAGTGCCTGTCGCCAGCACTGCGCGCGTAAACAAAGACGGGGTATGCTGGGCGGCTTGTGAGCTAAGTTAAAGTTCATCCCACATCGCCAAGTGCTACCGAGCATCTTCCTCGCTAATGTAGGGTCTCTGGCAAATAAGATAGACGAACTTCGGCTCTGGATTACTTAGCGAATGTTTTTGGACTGCAACGTTATGGTTTTCATAGAAACTTGTCATGCTCCATACCAAGCGCAATTGAGCTAGAGGGGTAATATCTATAGAGATGACAGAACGGCTGTGGACTCCGGTAAAAGCAAAGTTTGGAGTGTTTGCATCTATGTAAACAGAACTTGGTGCACCGATGCTGTTCTTACCAAATCCCACAGTTCTGCTGATAATAAATATCAAGTCCAGGCCTTTTTACCTGCCCCATGAATTTACATCTACCATAATTGCTGCAGTATGTACCCACGGATGCTAATGCTAAGATAGTCATGAAGGAACTCTCTTCTGTTGTTAGTAAACTGCAAACAACACATCCGGATGGAGCTTTTATCATTGCTGGGGATTTCAATAATGCCAATTTGAGGAAAGCACTCAAAACATTTCTTGCCCTACAAGAGGAGACAACACTCTTGATCATGATTATACAAACATCTCTGATGCCTACAAAGCCACCCTCATCCCTCATGTTGGACAATCTAATCACTTATTGCTGTTCCTACTGTCCAAATACACCCCCATTATCAAACGTGTGAAACCCACAGTGAGGACTGTAAAAGTGTGGCTGGAAGGAGCAGACTCTTCACTACAGCATGAGTTCCAGAACACAGACTGGAATGCGTTTGCTTCTCAGGCCAACCTGAACTTACACATGGACATTAATACCTACACAAATTCTGTTCTGTAACACATCAACAGGTGTGTCGACAAGGTAACACCCATAAAACAATTAAAACATACCCCAATACAGAATACAGAAACCCTGGATGAACAAGGAACTCCGACTCCTGCTGAAGGCACGTGATGCTGCTTTCAGATCTGATGGAGATATATATACACAGTATCTCACAAAAGTGAGTACACCCCTCACATATTTGTAAATATTTGATTATATCTTTTCATGTGACAACACTGAAGAAATGACACTTTGCTACAATGTAAAGTAATGAGTGTACAGCTTGTATAACAGTGTAGAAACACATCTCCAAGATGACCACTGCCTTGCTAAAGAAGCTGAGGGTGAAGGTGAGGGACTGGCCAAGCATGTCTCCAGACCTAAACCCTATTGAGCATCTGTGGAGCATCCTCAAATGGAAGGTGGAGGAGCACAAGGTCTCTAACATCCACCAGCTCTGTGATGTCATCATGGAGGAGTGGAAGAGGACTCCAGTGGCAAATTGTGAAGCTCTGGTGAACTCCATGCCCAAGAGGGTTAAAGCAGTGCTGGAAAATAATGGTGGCCACACAAAATATTGACACTTTGGGCCCAATTTGGACATTTTCTGGACATTGCCAGAGGTTTAGACATTAATGGCTGTGTGTTGAGTTATTTTGAGGGGACAGCAAATTTACAAGCTGTACACTCACTACTTTACATTGTAGCAAAGTGTCATTTCTTCAGTGTTGTCACATGAAAAGATATAATCAAATATTTACAAAAATGTGAGGGGTGTACTCACTTTTGTGAGATACTGTGTGTATATATATATATATATATATATACAGTGGGTACGGAAAGTATTCAGACCCCTTTAAATTTATCACTCTTTGTTATATTGCAGCCATTTGCTAAAATCATTTAAGTTCATTTTTTTTCCTCATTATTGTACACATAGCACCCCATATTGACAGAAAAACACAAAAAAATACTTTCCGTACCCACTGTGTATATATATATATATATATATATATATATATATATATATATATATATATATATATATATATATATACACGTATATACAGTGAGGGAAAAAAGTATTTGATCCCCTGCTGATTTTGTAAGTTTGCCCACTGTCAAAATAATCAGTCTATAATGTTAATGTTAGGTTAATTTGAACAGTGAGAGACAGAATAACAACAAATAATTCCAGAAAAATTTATTATAACAAAAATGTTATAAATTGAATTGCATTTTAATGAGGGAAATAAGTATTCGACCCCTCTGAAAAACATGCCTTAGTACTTGGTGTAAAACCCTTGTTGGCAATCACAGATGTCAGACGTTTCATGTAGTTGGCCACCAGGTTTGCACACATCTCAGGAGGGATTTTGTCCCAATCCTCTTTGCAGATCTTCTCCAAGTCATTAAGGTTTCGAGGCTGACGTATGGCAACTCGAATCTTCAGCTCCTTCCACAGATTTTCTATGGGATTAAGGTCTGGAGACTGGCTAGGCCACTCCAGGACCTTAATGTGCTTCTTCTTGAGCCACTCCTGTGTTGCCTTGGCCGTGTGTTTTGGGTCATTGTAATGCTGGAATACCCATCCATGACCCATTTTCAATGCCTTGGCTGAGGGAAGAAGGTTCTCACCCAAGATTTGATGGTACATGGCCCCGTCCATCATCCCTTTGATGCAGTGAAGTTGTCCTGTCCCCTTAGCAAAAAAACACCCCCAAAACATAATGTTTCCACCTCCATGTTTGATGGTGGGGATGGTGTTCTTGGGGTCATAGGCAGCATTCCTCCTCCTCCAAACATGGCGAGTTGAGTTGATGCCAAAGAGATTGATACTTTCACCCAGTTCTCCTCTGAATCATTCAGATGTTCATTGGCAAACCTCAGACAGGCCTGTACATGTTCTTTCTTGAGCAGGGGGACCTTCTGGGTGCTGCAGGATTTCAGTCCTTCACGGCGTAGTGTGTTACCAATTGTTTTATTGGTGATTATGGTCCCAGCTGACTTGAGATCATTGATAAGATACTCCTGTGTAGTTCTGGGCTGATTCCTCACCGTTCTCATAATCATTGCAACTCCACGTGTTGAGATATTGCATGGAGCCCCAGACCGAGGGAGATTGACAGTTCTTTTGTGTTTCTTCCATTTGCGAATAATCACACCAACTGTGGTCACCTTCTCACCAAGCTGCTTGGCGATGGTCTTGTAGCCCATTCCAGCCTTGTGTAGATCTACAATCTTGTCCCTGACATCTTGTCCCTGATTGATTGATTGCTTCTGTGAACAGGTGGCTTTTACACAGGTAACAAACTGAGATTAGGAGCACTCCCTTTAAGAGTGTGCTCCTAATCTCAGCTCGTTACCTGTATAAAAGACAACTGGGAGCCAAAAATCTCTGATTGAGAGGGGTCGAATACTTATTTCCCTCATTAAAATGCAATTCAATTTATAACATTTTTGACATGCGTTTTTCTGGATTTTTGTTGTTGTTATTCTGTCTCACACTGTTTAAATGAACCTACCATTAAATTTATAGACTGATAATTTCTTTGACAGTGGACAAACTTACAAAATCAGCAGGGGATCAAATAATTTTTTCCCTCACTGTATATATATTATACCTCGTACTGTATTCATAGACATTTGCATTGAGCTGGTCTCTGCTTCTCTACCTCATAACTTTGCACTCCATAAAAATCTTTATTGTAATACTCATATATATATATATATTTTATATACATATTGCTATTTGTACATCTGGTTAGATGCTAATTACATTTCATTGGCTCTGTACCTGTACTCAGCACAATGCCAATAAAGTTTAATCTAATCTAATATGAGGACATCAATTAAGGAAAACAATTTTTTGCATGTTTATTAGGGGCTACTATTTGCCCAGAATGGAAAAGGGGAATAGAAAATGCACACTGCAGTCATGCTCGGGTCTCAGGAGGTTAAGGCCTTGAGGGCTAGCTTGCCCATGTGTAACATTAAGGCATGGTTTACAGTGTTAGGAGTGACATGTGTGTCTATAGCTGCATGTTTTAAGGTTAGGAGGCTGATGGAGGCAGGCGTAACTGCGTCTGAGAGTGGCAGTGTGTGTTAGATGCTCTGTAGGTCGCCTGCTGAGCTCTCTATATCCCTCTACACTGTGCCAGACACTCCTCTAGCTGTCCTCCTTGCAGTATACACCCTGCTTGCACAGATGTCCCTACACACACCCTAACGCACCTCGCACATTTCAGCCCCCTGAGGAGGACAACCTTCATGGCTATACATCAGTTTCAGCCATCATGGTAATGCGACATCTGCGTGGAACTCGATTCAGTCACACTGTATGCGAATGTACTGCACTGTGGAATTTTATGGAAGTAGATAACGAAAGGGTTGAGATGTGCAAAACTATATTTTTAAAAACGACTAGTTGGTGGGTTCCCTGAATTACTAGTTAATTAATTGACCTTAAGGAATCCCTGTATCATTAAGCTGGTTTCACATTCATCTAACTGTTATTGAAGGAGTTGTTTAGGAGGTGTTTACATAATTATAGTGATAAACTAAAAAAAATCAGATGTTATTTGGCCATTTTGAGATTATAGGAATTGGCAACTGAAAACAATATAAATTGACTACATCTTCTTTCTTTCAAAAACATATAGATAGAATGGAAGCGCAACAAATTCTGTCTTTCTTCAATCAATATCAGACTGCGTGTTGATGATGGAGCTTTAGAAAATGCAGTTTTTGTGGTGACAATGGCATAATTTACGTTCAACACCCCACTGAAAAGACCTTTCCAAGCTGTTACTGTCTGAAATACAGTGTGCTGGTGAGCATGGTCTCAGGTGAAGATGATTGACCAATGAAAATTTAGATGGTTAAGCTCATGAAGAATAGGGATGTGGAAAACTACAGATATTCATAATTGACTAGTTGGTGGGTTACCTGAAAAACTAGTTGATTAATTTGTCTTAAGAAAGTCCTGATAAGTTAGGCTGGTTTACAGTTCACAAAAATCTAGATAAACTTGGCAGCCTCACAAATCAACTAGTCGACTTGTCAACCATCATGCTGTATCCCTAGAATAGAGGACTCAAGACAGTATATGATAGACCACTGCACTGAGCATACTGCACAGAAGTCACTCTCTTGCCAACTACCTTGATATCCATTACCAATGCATTTCCTACTGTAATCAAGCATGATATGATGTTGCTGGAAAGCACTTTGAAAAGTCAACCCAAAATATGTTCCCGTTTCATGTTGCACTTAATGCAATACACTGCATCGAATCGCTAACATCCAGGCTGGGCCAGATAGACAGATTTAACACAGAGCAACAGTAAATCTCATTAGGTAGAGCAAATTACTCGCAAACAGCTCTGTAGATGAGATGTTGTGATGACTAAGAAGACAAAAGCATAGATGTCTTTACAAGTTTATGAAAACACCTCCACTCAAAGTCCCATAGGAGTGCAGGGAGCTTTGGGTTTGGGGTGCAAAAAAAATCTATTTACACGGAATAACAAGGAAGTAATAACGAAGAGGAGAGATCAAGGGGGAAAACATATATATTTAAAGTCATTAATTCCCTCCCAGAATAATGAGAGAGCAATCCACCAGAGGCCCAAGGTAAAAGTGTTTGAAATGAAAGTGAAAATTATTAAAGATCTCTTTTAATGAAGTGTTAATTGCTGTGAGAAGTAGGATGAAGGTCGAAAGAGGGAAAAAGCTTTGACAGGAGTGAAGCCACAGCCAAAAGCAAATTTTTACTCTGATACAAACCTAAACGATGTCTGTATCTAAAAGGTGACTGGCTCTTTTACCTGTAGGGCAGGACTTCCTTTCCATCCATCCATCCATCCATCAGACAAGGCTTTGTCAAGCAAACACCAACGTATCTAGTATCCAATCATCGACTGCAATGGTTTTCATGCTACGGTAAACATGCTGGAACAAAGGTACACTAATTCTCTTGGATTGTTTTTTACTGATGCTGTACAATATTTCTGTGGCTCTACGACAAGGCAGAAAGTTCAGCATTTCTTTCGCAAAGTACCACAGTCAAATGAAGATGATTAAGAAGTAAAAGATTGGAATATATCACAATATTGAATGACAATCCTATCATATTTTGATGCAGAAAACAACACAATATTTAATGGCCACATCCCTGCTGATTCCCAACCCCTAAACACTATGTAAGTAAAAAGCATTTCAGATTGGGCTGAGATGGCTTAATTTTACTGATCAAGGCAAAACTGAGGTCGATCAAGTACAGAGCCTTGTTGAACACCAAGTGATGAAAAGTTAGGTAAAATGATTCAACCTAAAATCTGGGTAAGATTCTGGATCCCACAACTTCAGTAGTTAAGTTGCTATTTATGCTGAGGCCTCTTTATTATGAATGTCATATTTATACCTTCACCTCCAGCTAAATATTCAACATCTCATCAGCTTCGCTAACTGAGTCCTATATTGTGTTTCTCATGGGCCTTTTGTGCTGCATAAGATGGCACAGTCTTTCACTTACCTTTATCACAGACACACATTAATGGCCATCAGAGGACTCTGTTCTCTTTGAACGGTTTACGGCAACTAGCCTTTGATCATAAGTAGTGCTTGCTTCACAGAAGGCTTGAAAAGATGTTTCTTTGATATCACTCTGCGTTTACATATCAATGAGTGCCTCCAAAGATGAGGGCCTAGGCAACTCTTGTAAGCCACACATTTGGGGAAATGTGGCTTGGAGGAAAAAAATCAAATACATAAAAGTGCCCAGCTAAATATAGATGAAGACTAGCCAGCTCCATCTAGAAACGGACACTCATCAAGTGTTTATCCTCGATGGACCGAGGCTCGTTTGGCTGTTTTGGAGTTGAGAGCCCTATGTCTTTATTAGCTTTCATTAGACGTCATTTTGAGGCTCATTTGAAATCAATCCCTTTTCAGACCCTCATGTCAGCTCCGGTGTCAGGCAGATGAAAAATGAGGCGGGGCTTTGGGGCTCCGGGCAGCCCCCAGTCCGTTAATACAGCATCATCTGGTCGAACGGACGGGCAATTCCCACATCTCATTACCGACAGGAACTGTGGGTCATTATGCAGGATGGATTCCCATTAGCTTAACTGAGGGTTTGAGACTAAATACAGAAGCTTTGGACACAAACACATACTCACAAGCACTTTCTTCAGGCACTCTTAACCTGTTCATAAACTTCTGGATAAGATAACAGTGTGAGAATTATTTGAAATAATTGCCCTAGCATGAACACTACTCAGGCAGCAGCATTTGCATTTTGGCCTCCAGTATTCTATTGGTTGTACAAACAGATAATCCCAACACAAAATCACATCATTGGTTGTGCCAATGTTGCTATGTTGGGCTTGATGGGCCACTCAAACAAATTGAGCCATTTTTGACAGCACCAAAAATCTATCCATAGTGTTAAATTTTTTGGTGAAATCAACCTACAAAAGGTTTAATTATAGTTGACTGCATTATAAGCAGTTTAACGGTTACGGATTGGCCCCATTCACTTCCACTGTATGCGCCTCACTGTAACCCAGATTTTTCTTTTATTTGAAGAAATGGAGGGACAAGTCAAATTGAATGATTTTGGTAATCGGCATTATGCCACAAATGCTGTCCATTGAGCTCAACTTGTATTGAACCAGAAATATTGCATAAATATTTAAACACTTTTTACAAAGAAGATCCAACATCACTTTATCTGAGATGGATCTCAATAGCCCACACTTACTTCTATTCTATAATTGATGACCATTTTCTGAAGGTGTGATCACCTAAAGGGTTTGGGAACACCAAAGTTTGTATATTTGTTTGTTTCTCTACTAATCAAGCTGTTTAGGTTTTATTCTTTTATAGTGAGTGACTATAATTTCCTAAAGGCAATTTCACACTAGAGTTTCTGGTGTGTACCAGAGTCCATGATGTCAGAGTTTGGTTTGTTTGGTTGCTCTTGAAAATGTGGTCTGGGGTACAGTTCACAATTCAGTTCACGTTTAAAAGCAATCGTCACAAAAACATAAGCCCCCATCTCAATGATTATAGTATAATGCATTTTCATTGCTGTTTGTAATCAAATAAATTGCCTAAAATGTGACACAATGATGATTTCAATATTAATTTCAAGTTGGAAGCCATGCAATCGAATGCTGCCTTAAAGTGTGAGTGAACTTGTAGTTATTAAATTTGTAGCTAACGCCTTGGTAAATATGAACATCTGACTTGCTCGCCGGAAAAGAAACGAATGCATAATATTGTTGTAGCCTAGTAGCTGGATTGACAAAATCAATCTAGCCTTACTTTAACATTAGCCTCAACAGGTCAAGATCTGTACTAATGATCAGGCCATTTTAGTATTTAAAAGGTAATTAAACTTGTTATTAAGAGATAAAGTTATTAAAGTAATTCAACCCATTTTTGTAATGTAATTAAATATCGGGATAATACCGTTTACCATGATAAAAGCTTCAGCAATTGTAGTGATGTAAAAAAAGTGATATCGTCACACGTCTACTTGCAATGCAGCCATAGCAGACAAATGCAAATGTTGTTTAAGTTATCATATAAAGTCAAGTCAATTGCACAATTTTCTTTTGAGACATTACCTAGTTACAGAGTTACAGGTAAAGAGTTGTTGCTAGGTTTCCTAACTCGGGTTCGGACCAAGCAATCAAACCCAGTGTGAAAACAGCCTAAATTTGTAATTTAGGGTAAATAATTATAAAATACATTGAATCATCCCAATGAAAGTAATTCAGGGTCATAATTTGCAGAGATGAAATGTATATGACATATCACTCTCCTCCTTGAAGTGTAGTCAATTCTCAGTGACACGTTAATTCTGGATGACTGCAGGGTCATCGGGAAATCAAGGTAAGGGCAAGCCAGTCAGGAGCAGGTTTAAGCTTCAGCAGTGCAGGGAAGTTGATGCACATGGCGGTGAGTGAGGATAATGCATGTCCTTCATATGGTCATCTGCTGCATAAGCCATCTGTTTATCTGACAGACTGCATCCTGACAGACAGGGTGGCTAATCAATGCAGCTCTGCTCCACAGGTTTGAACACATACTGCTCAGTTGTTCTTCATGCTTTTGTTGAATATGTGTATGTTCATTGTTGAATATGTGTATGTGTATGTCTGTGTGTTCCGGCAATGGTCAGCAAGCAGCTCCTGTCCCAGTCAGGGTGATTTATAGAATATTCATTTCTGAATGCTGGATCTGGGTTAATGTTTCAATAACAAATAATCTGGGGGAGATTTATGAAAAGTCAGCATGACAGAGATTTTCAAACAATCTTCAACCTGTAGATCACCTACAGTATACAATTTTTTATACATTCCTGCTCTTGGTTGTGAAATTCTGGCCATATGCGGCGATGTGGCTCTCTGACTTGTGAATGTCATCCTGCATGCAAGATGATAGGTACTGATAAATATCTTATTATGACCTATCTGAACTTATTGCTCAGGAAAAATATATTTAAAATGGAAAATGTGATTGATGATTTTTATTAGGTCAAATGTGTAACAATAATAACCTGAGAAATCTGCAAAAAAAAAAAAAAAAACGTTTCTCAAAAGAGAGTAAATTAATTAATATAATTAAATTCATAATTTCTTCAATCTAATTTATTTGTATAGTTGTCTACATTATAAACATTTACTGAAATTATGTAGAAATCATATTGGACTTATTACTCAATTGAACACTGAACAGATCAAACTAAGCAGCAATATGTGGAATTAAAGTAACCGTAAATATAAAGAAAATCTGATATGATTATATTTGCAAGTCATCCTTTATTGTCCTCTGTGAAATAAACATTTCATTATAAGTTTGATTAGATTCTTTGAGCGCAATATTTGCGTAGATTAGTTGACTTTTACTCCATATGAGTTAAGCTGTGTTGCTCACGTGAGATATATGGGTTTGAGTCGGGCTTGCAATGCTACAATTTCCTGTCGCTCTATCCAATCTACGCATCTCTCTAATAACATAAAAATATGATGATGAGCACAGGTTACAGCATGTATACACCAGCTCAAACAAGTGAGCTACTGCAGAACCATGTATAATCAGTTCCTCATTATTTCACGAAGTGGGAGTCTCTAACTGAATGAGAATGTGAGACACATTACCAGCCAGGTATGATCCTAGGACAATTATATCCTTGTAATTGATCTCTTTCACAAACCAAACACTGACCCTGGACCCAAGTTCAAAAAGTGAGCTCAACTCTCAGAGAGCGGCTCTGCTTGAGTGAAAGGAAACTGATACTCCCTCACCTCAGCCACAAGATCAACACAGTTCCCTCTTGCCCTTGACACGGTCAATATTTTACATAAAACAAAGGATAGCCAAGATCAGATGATGTTTATGGGTGCTTAGAGGAGAGAGAAGTGTCTCCAGTTACAGCTGGATTATAGGTAGGGACAGGCAGTCTGTACTAGGGGGAATCTCACAAAACCTGTCAAGAAATTTTATTTCACCCCAAAATAAAAAATGTTGTTTAAATAAAATGCCTATTTTTATAAATTTTTAATTAGAGACATCCTTTTATGACAATAAAGCACATTTTCCCACCAAATTCTCATTAATGTAATGTGAAAACAATATCTAATTCTCATCAATGTAATGCAAAGGAAAAAAATACTTGTTGTTATTATTATTATTATTAACAATATTATTATTATTTGGTAACACTTTACAACAAGTTTATATTCATTAACTTTAGTTAATATAATAAGTAACATGAACTAACAATTATAAAATATTTTTCACAATATTGATTAATCTCGGTCAATATTAATTTATCAAAATACTATAATTCTTTGTTTATGATAATATAGATTGCATTAAATAATGTTAACATTTACAACTTTCAATGTAAAATAATGTGTATGTAGTAAAAAATGCTATAAAAGTATTTTTACTATTAGTTTATGTTACTAATACAGTTAACCAATGTTAATGAAAACAAACTTACCTTTTATTATTTTTATTTTTATTATAAAATTATTGATATTGTAAAGTTCAACAGTAGGATAGTCCAATCTGATTTAATAAGAGTGACAGTTGCTCTCTGATGAGCAAAAAGCTCTTGAAAGTGTGATGTCAAGATGAAAGGGTAGGCAAGAAACACTGAAAAGAAGAAATAAAAGTGCTGACCACTCTGGTAGTTAGGGATTTGCAACATACACAACTCTGAGCCACGCAATCTCTGCATGAGTCTCTCTCTCTCTCTCTCTCTCTCGTTCTCTATCTCTCTCGCTCTCTCGCTCTCTCTCTCTACCTGGTTTTTGCTAACGTGGCAAATCACATGGCTGACAGATTCCCGAGCCCGTTTAAATAATGCATGGGATTTCTATTTTAACTTGTCAGTCGCCCCACAAAAAAATATATCACTTCTTCTCTGATGTCGTTTGTGACAGTGATTTTGCCTGACAATTCTTCATTACACCAGATGAGCCTCTTTTTTGCACGCCTATTCTTCTACCGCCATTCCGACAAGAAACACGTGACTATTTAGCTTTTTTCGAACCCTCTCCCGCCCGCTCCCATTCTTCCACCTCTTTTTTCCTTGTTAACATGGGCTTTCTGAGCTGTATTCATATTTAAAGACACAATTTCATAGGAGCCCCATTAACTCACTTCGCCCTCTGGAGTGGCTGCAACTGTATTAGCGTTAACATTGTTCTGCGCCTGGCAGCCCTGCGTCTGCCTCAACCGAAACCACACACCGGCACTGAAGTAACTCAGGTGCACTTTGTGCTACTTTACAAAATCAGAAAAAAAGACATTCATCTTGCTCCATGTCAAATAGTAGAGGTGGTGGAAAATATATGATGTTTCAAGGTATTACAATACTTATTTCATTATTTTAGGGAAAAAGTGATTAGGAGAAAAGTAGAAGTGCTACTTAGAACATGTTGGTGAGAAGACAACACACGGTATAATTAGATCAATGAATGTTCGATTGATTCTGATGGAACAAAATGATAATTTCGAATGAGCCAAGAATATTAGTCCATACTAGAATTTGACAGTACTAAGGGCCAGTACTAAGATGCAATCTTTTGGGGCATTGTGATCTTTCAGGATGGGGGTGTCAGAAGTTTCAAGTGGGGGGTGCACAAGGAAAACCTCCCCATCCCCTAGCCTTAGACCTGGCAATGCACTGATAGGTCTCTGATATATATTTATTTTTAATTTATGTTCCCCGTTGGTGGAGTTGGAGGGCACAAATTGGAGCACTTGATAATAATCTAATCAGAATATTATTAATATGAGTTGACGTTATAGAAAATACATTTGAAGCGATACAAATCATTTAATGTTTATTTACATAACCCTTATTGATTTTTGAGTTAATTGATAGATAGTGTCTCTAGAGAAAAATAAAAAACTATGTTTTGAGCACAGACATTTCAAAATAAGAGACCCAGGTGTATTTCGGTCTTATTTATGTTTAAAAGTCCCAATTTATGGGCAAAACCTTAGTTTATTCTGGTTATTATTGGGATTTTGGTTGCATAAAAACTGCATCTGGGATTTCATTGAATGTGCACTAATGTTGCCTCTTAGTGAACAGTCTTAAGAAACACTAAGATTTCCTTTTAGAGTCTACAATTTTCATAGAAAGAAAACACATTCAATAACTCCATTTTAAACTATCGGCCGATTAATTGGTTATTTTCCACCACCGTAATTGACGGCATTGACCAAATACAATATCGCTTGACTCTTTAGTCTATATCCTGTTTCATTTATAAGAATGTCTGTACAGATCCTCCATTCAGCTAGACTGCAATGATTTTTGTTAGAGGTAGATCGATATATCGGTTTTATCGATTAATCTGTGCGGATAGTTGCAGGTAGATTTTTCCTGTTCCTCTGTGGCCGGCACTAGAAGATTCTACAGTTAGAACAAAGTAGTTCTATAGTATAACTGCGGCCTCTAGAAGTAAAATAAAAACAATAAAGTGGGGATTTGCTGTTTCTTCATCATTTACAATACTCATCCATATTTTTATCATCACTTCAATGCATATTTTATTATTTTGAATACTGTATATAATCAAGTGTTTCAAATTGAAGTGAGGGAATGCAAAGAAAAATGTGCCTATATGGAAATGTGTTCCATCACCGTATACGTTGTATCGCCAACTTTATCTGCTAATTAATCAGTTATTGTCCTTTTCCACCACCTTAGTTATTGGTATCGGCAAAATCCACTATTGGCCGACCTCTAGTTTTTGTGTAATTATAAACCAATTGGAACTGATGTACTCTACACTATTTCCTTGTATAATTCATTTATTTTTATTTTTGAATGCTGCAGAAAAAATGTATTGATCAACTGGAGTGGATTACTGTTATGCTTCCAAAATATGCATTTTGGACCCATTTACTTGCATTATATGGACAAACAGAGCTGAAGGAAAGTCGTACACATCTGGGATGGTTTAAAGGTAAGTAAATCAGGAGAGAAATTTCCTTTAGGCCCCTGCTGATTCTCACCTCTACCAAACAGTTTGATTAGACTGTAAGTGAAGGGGTGTCCCAATAACGGAATCAAACAAGCCACTTTGAGGGCTAGTCAAATCTGTTTGGCTCCTGTCAAAAGCACTGCGGCATGGTGTTGTTTTTTATTTATTCTGTACTCTCTTCACTCTGCTGGGGTGGGGGGTGGGGGGTGTATCGTTTGAGCAGACAGAGTGTGAGGGAGAGATTGAAATCAAGCCTATCTGTGCTGACTGCCTGGTGCAGATAGCTCAGTCTTTTATGTGGCACGTTCCACACAGCTGAGGAAAAGCACAGATTAGCCATTTCCCTTTGAAGTTCTCCTTCCAAAAAAAAAATAAAATAAAAAAAAAGGGAAACGCTTGCCAGCAAGAGGAGAAGAGACCAAAAACAAATCTAGCGAGAATGTAAAAAAAACAAAAAAAATGGGGGTAAGCGGGACCAGAAAAAAGCAAGGAAAAGTACGAAAGAGAGGAAACTGCTATCAGGACTTTTAAGCTGTCCCTGAGAAAGCCGTGTCTTGGTGGTACACAAGAGAAAGAGGTAAAGAAAGAGAGGTGAAAGTTGTGGGACAGCTTCAGAGGGTGTTTGATTAACTTCAGCGACGCAAGAAAGTTAGATCAGATTCCAACACACCCCTCCATCACCCCTCAACCCCAAACAAAGAGCAACAACAACCAATCAAATGTATCCTGGGAGCTGTGGCCTGCTTTTGAGGACTTGGGTCTATAAAAGTATGCTCCAAAACCCAAAATCTCTATGGTTCTTCAAAGTCACTCTGAACTCCAAAGCTTTGGCTCAGAGTGGCCAATTAAATATCTTTATAACAACAAAAACTCTGCCACTATTTAATCTTGCCCCTCATGTCTTTCCAAACACGTATGACTTTCTTCCTTTTATGGAAAACAAAAGGAGATGTTTGTAAGAATTTTTTAGCCTCTGTTCAACATATAAATAAAACATACAGTGACCAGACTGTCAAGCTCCAAAAAGGACAAAAAGAGCACCAATAAAGTATCATTAAAGTAATCTTTATCCTGAGATTTTGACAGGCATATGATAGGTTTGTGTGAGGGGTAGTCTGAATAGTGAATTGTCACTTCACCCTCTGGAGGCTACAACTATATTAGTTTTTTCGGTAGAATTTCTTCTTTTGTGTTCAACAGCAGCAAGTACCATACAGGCATTATTTAAATTACAGAATTTTCATTTTTGTCTTAAATATTCAAACTTATCAGATCCACATAAACAAGCGCCTATAGTCTTCAGCAGTTCTGGGCCTGTTCTTACTCTGTTTCATGGCCCAATACTGTTGTTCACTCAGCACCCTGACATCCGCAAACAGGAGTGAAATTTGACTCGGTCTGATTCTCAGTTTCCATTGATGCAGCTCTCTCTATCTCTCTCATCATCAACATTAGCTCGATCGGCAGCCAGAGTACATTAGACGATGTTTGATTGAGTGAGAGACACTGACTCTCCCTTTCCTCTCCATCATCGCTCCATCATCTCCACACACCTTCTGCTTCTCTCTGCACGTTGCCATGCAAATGGACTGAATTCAAAGGTGATTTGTATACTGACATTAATTTGCAAACTTTTCTACAAACCATTAAAATATAAATAATGTACAGCTAGGCTAATGAACTACATTTCTTGGCAGAAGATTTGTTTATTCTGATATACTATTAATACATTATGACATATGTATTATGAGCCAAATCTGTAATAAAACTTAAATTGGGACATTAATTAAATGACAATTTATTACATAATTTGTTATTTAGAACAGTGTTTCTCTACTGTTGGGTCGCGGCCCAAAAGTGGGTTGCAGGTCTGTTAAGAAAGGGTCGCGGGCAGAAGGGAAAGAGCGATGCCATGATTCTCGCTCTATTAACAGGCACATTTTATTATGATCTCGCATTCGTTGCTTTATATACACTAAATATGCTTCTGATCTGCTCTGCTTTAACCTACTGTATCTCTGGAGCACAACCGGACTTTCGTCGATATCGCAGCGCAGACCACAAAACTAATGCGACCCATTTTAATTCTAGTTAGAATCTTCTAGTTTAAAGCACTATGGAGGAAGTCAAACATCAAAAAACCAACCCAGTCTCATGAAAATTTGTAAATATTTTACTAGTTGGCTATATCGTACGATTTTGATCGTATAAATGTGTACGATTTCATCACATGCAAATGCCCAGGTGTCTAATGCGGAAGTAATCACAAGTTTCGCGCACAAGGCATTACGGGCATGCTTATTAATATTATGCCTTTACCCAAACCCCTTATCTAAACCTACCCGATCAGTAGAGTGTGTAAACATGATAGGAAGCAAGTAATTGTCACCTATTAGATGGAAACGATGTCCAGTGACGTCATTGGCTGTAGTGAAAGAGTGCAGTCGTACGATGTCACAAGAATTAGCAAAATGTAGAAAAGTCATAGCAATTCTTACGATTTTGCTGTAAGATCGTGTGGCCAAAAACAGTAGACCGTTCCAAAATTTAAAACAGCACTGAGGAAAAAAGCTATCTGCCAAAATACACTTTTTCTTTTCAAATGATACATAATAAACCTTACTCAAATGTTTCTCAATTTTGTAGTAGCAATAGTAACTGTTGTATTTTGATTTTATTTATTTTTTTTATAGTTTTACATTAAATTATCTTTATCTTTCAGGTAGAATCTATTAGACCTCATTTTAATTATAGCTGTGGCAGTTGTGGTTAAAGTTTCTAAATGTGAATAGGCTACTTTTTTGAAGAAAAAAAAACAAATACTAAGATATATTATTATTGTAAATTAGTATTATTATGACATAAATAACAAAAATGATGTCACATGATGCAATATGTTATGCAGGCTACATTAAATACAGGATATGTTTTGTTTTGTTTTTTAATATGTTGGGTCACCACTTTATGTCCAATGCAAAATATGGATCCGGAAGCAAAACCAGTGGAGAACTACTGACATAGAGGAGACCAGGTTCGAGCATATAAGATATTTGACAGCTTGGTTCATATTGTTGTTGTATTGAGCTGGGGTGGCTCCATCCACAATGAAATCTGCACTCAACATGGCAAAATTTGAAACATCAAATACATTCTGATCGAACCAAAATAGTAGAGGTTGATCATTTTTACAGATATATCGGCACCAATAGTTTATCATCAAAAATGAATGGTGATTGTTGCCAATAGATTTTTTACTATTATTCCTCTGTTTCTGGGGGTTTCTACAGTATAACAGCAGACTCTTACTCTGAAGAAAACACTTACTCTGCATGAAGTTTGTTGTGCCACATAATGATCTACTGTTGATGAACTACTGCTCATGCAGTATTTAGCCCCTTACAATGATTACTTGTCATCCATTTTAGATGATTGTAAGAGTGCATGTTTTGTTTCCCTTGTGTTTTTGTGAACTGAGAGAACATACATTTCAAAATAAGAGTCCCCACCAAATAAGTGTTTTGCTGCTTTGTTTATAGCTAAAGGCCCCGCGTGCACAAAATCTTATTGTTTTCTGTTTATTTCTGGAATTTTTGTTGCACAATAAACTGCATCTAGGATTTTATTAATGTTGGACTCTTGTTGCCCCTATGTATGTACCAGTCACAGTAAGGAAAGACGTAGAAACTATTTTAGCATAAAAATAAAAACATTTTTAAAAACTATCTACTGATTTATCGGTTATTGATCTTTTCCACCAGCTTAGTTATCGGTATTGGCAAAATTCACTATCGGTTGACCTCTAAAAAAAAAACGTGATATACCTGGTTGCATTTCACATGATTTTGTCATGATTTCTTATAAATATTAAATAATAATAAATGATCACGTTTACCATAGTGTTTTATAACTTTTAAACAAACAAAAAGTTACAAATGACAAATTAAATCAACAAGTAAAAAATGACCTTGAAAAAAAAGAAAACAGCAACAGAGATTGTATTGTAAGAATATTCATAATTTTTACGCTTTTTATTTAGATTGTTTTGTGGTTCATTATTTATTACAATGCCATTATGGTGTTTTAGTTTTAAATGAATTGACCCCAATTTAAAAATTTCTGCAAACTGAAATGACCAGTGAAATGCTGGTATTAATGTGTACCTCATATTGCATATTCAGACACACGCACTGTGTGTTTGTGTGTGTATGGAAGCATTATTGGTCTGTGCAATAACAACGGATGGCATTTGTGTGTGTATTTGTGTGTGTGTGTGTGTGTGTGTGTGTGTGTGTGTGTGTGTGTGTGTAGTGATGTAAAATCCCAATCTAAAAGCACACTCAGGTGGGGAACATTAAAGACATTCATTAGCCTCAATAAAGCACAGCAGAAGGAGAGGAGTGCGTGGGCAAGAACCCATTACTTCAGATCACGTCTGTGTTTTTGTGTGCAAGTGTGTGTGTGCTGAGGTGATTAGATTTTGAACAATTCCTAACAGTGCTCTTTATTTTGATATTATGATCATCTATTGCCTGTACTGGTTAGTGACAAAAGTGAGTTAAAGCTATCGAGTCATGAAAACAGTCAAAGCTAATTGTATTGTATCTGTGAGGGTGAGTAAATGATGACAGAATTTAAAACAAATTTGTGAATTGCCCCTTTAAAATTTTCCCTGAACATACCAGGTCAAATTATAGTCTGAATTTTCTTTGTATGTGGGTGACTCTGACCTGCACTGGAGTTCAGTTCCTCGTTCTCTGATTCTGTACCGTTCTGGCTTCCTGCTCCGTGAATGTTGTTCATGGCCATCAGTTTCATCTTCTGCAGTTTCATAGCTTCTGCCATGGCAGCTGCTGTCAGACCTGTGATGCAAACACACATGCATTGGTAAATGTACTTTGTGACACTGGCTCCATTTCCACCTGGTATTAACATCCGTCTGGCGTGATCCGATTGCAAGTGGTCAGCCGAGACAGATTGCTGTTCACCTGGTATCAACAAACGTCTCTGATTTCGTGACTACACAAATCAGTTTATGTCAGTGTTTCGCTGAAGGTTGATTTCAAGCATGCCGAAGACATTCAGTGTGAAGTCTTGTGCCCAATCCCCCCAAAAGTATTTGGACACTTAAGTCACCCTTAAAAATGTATGAAATAGACTACAAACTATCAGATAACACGAGGACACTTTTCAAGCTAAACATTTCACAAAAAGATGTTTGTTAGGTTTTAAATGGTAAAACAAAGATATGCTCTTTGAAAAAATTAAGGCGATTTACTTTAAGACACTTTCTGGTTGTCAAACGTTAGTGGAACATGTCCATAGTTAATGTTATCAAGTATTCTGGTGGTTTGGGACAATTCAGAGTCAACTGGAAAAAAATAGGTCTAGCATTATTTTGTTATCTACAGCAACAACATTCATAAATGTTTAAGTGTGACTCAAGTGTTCAAATGCTTCATTGGGCTACTATACATGTATATTTGCTTTTCCTAATTTATTTATCAGACAGTTGTTTTTTGTTGTAAAACTGTTCATAGCCGGCAAAGTTCCCTTGTTTTGCAACAATGATAATGAGTTATGAGTTGCTTGTCTTTCATTGATGTCTATGGTGTATCCAGACACAATAGCGTTTATACTACAAATGCGATTTGTCCCCATTTGTTTCTTAATACCTTTGAAAGTGGTTTAAGTGATTGTACCTTAAAACATTTTGGACGTCATTTACACCACAGGGTGCAGGGTTCCCCACATTTCCATGATTTTCTATGGACTTTCTAGATCACTGGATAAGAATTAATTTTATCGTTTTTATAAAAATTGCTCTTAAAATGCAGAATTACTAGCTGAACAAATATTTTAGAACTAGTAAAAGAAATAAAATAAAAAAATCCTGATATTTCCAGGTTTTTCACGAGTGTGGGAACCCTGTACTTGGCACATGGACGTTAACAATACCAGGTGCAAACAAAGTCATTAGGAAGAAGTAGGGGGGAATGGGGCTAGTTGTCACACCTTTTATAACAGTGAATATTTCTCAGGGTAGGTTTATTTTTGAAGGTCAGTTCCTGCATACACACATACCTTGAGGTCTAGGCTACAAAAAAGCTATTGAATATTTTCCCTGTTTTTGCCCAGGAAAAAAGATGCAGTTCAACACACATGATGAGGTGGTTGTGAGGGGGGAATTGTGTGCCCACCATCACAACCTACAAAACTAAATCCACACATCTCTTTACTTCACTAAAACAGGCTATTACAGGCTATTCAACAACATTTTAGAAAGTAAAACAATTTAAGATACAACAAAAGTGGAAAATAATGGCCAAAAAATATTTAAATTAATGCATGTCATTTAAACCACGTGTGACAACTTGCCCCGTCCTGACTTTCATATAAAAACACCTCGGCCCTAACACCAAATTTAAACCTTTCAGAAAAAAATCTGCCATCTAAATATAGGTTGACACTTGCCTGAATGTATGCCAGTGTTGTTTGATTATGTTTGCTTGTTTTCCCGAGAGCTAAAACAAAAAATATACAAATTTCCTTTGGAGGATAGAATTCCTCAGAAACATTTTCATTTAAAAGGGTTTTGAACTACGTGTTTGAAACCAACTAACAAAAGCTGCACAATTAGACATTTGTCACTAAATCTTATCAGTACTGAGATTTAGCCCTTGTGACAACCAGCCCTGGTCTCCCCAATATGCACACACAAGCTCTAGTACATGAAACAAGCACATTATCAGCCTTGCTTCCTTTAGAAATCAGCCCTCACAGCTGTATTTTGCTGAATGTCATTGTTATGTTCAGGAAGTGCTCTCTAGAGGGCTTCATCGCTGGTCCTGACTGCCGCCCACTGGCAGAATGTGGCCCTGTGGAAGAGGAGGGAGGAATCCGCTCCCAAAGGGCTCTCCGTTCATGGTCCTGTGCTAGTGTGTGTATGTGTGTGTGTGTCAAATGAGGATCTGTGTTACTCACTGTCTCACACACACTTCTAGATCTCTACCATGCACTCATCAAGGGCTCCTCAGCCCTTGAAGCCATCATCACTCGGCCCAATTAAGCTCCTAATTAATTCAATTAAACGATGGAGGGACACATTAAGTAATTCATTAAGTTAAGAAGCAATGCCTTCTCGCACTCCTCTCTCGAAGTTTCCCCACAAATCAGGCTGGGTAGAAGTAAAAGCTTTGTCTTTTTACCCAGGTTCAGACAATGGATGTCACCTTGATCTGATTCATTAAAAAAAACGGAATACGTGAACTAGCGCAAAAAAGAAGGCCGGAGAAAATTCCTTCATTCTGCGCTTCATGCAGTCGTATGGATTTGAAAGCACTTTTGCTCCCCAGAGGGCCATGCAATCCCCTGTCGAACACTTATGAATGAAAATGAACAACAATGTTCTTTTGTTTTCCATTCTGCGACAGCCGGCAAGCCAAATTAAGCAAAAAATTATGAAATCTTGGAAAATACAAGTCGTAGGTATACTTGACTGTGGTGGGGGTAAGATAAATGAACCTACTTCTCAGTATGTATTAAAAAAAAAGACAACAAGCAACTCAGTGTTTTTACGCAGCCAGGCCCGTCCGCCCAAAGCTTTCGGCGAAAACAACCACATTTAAACAAAATGTCAGCATGATTGATTCAATTTATTATGAGTTCGCTTTGTTGTCTAATCCAACAGAGTTGTCAGCGACGCAGCTGCCCGTGCCTCCAAACGGGACGCAAACTCACTCTGGAACGTACAATTAACTGTCAACACAAGACTGGGGTGTGTGTGTGTGGTAAAAAAGGCTTCAAAACTCTTTATAAGCTTAAAGGGATGGTTTACCAAAAAAAATAATTCTGCCATCAATTCTTGTCCCCTGATGTGGTTGCCTATATGACTTTCTTCCCTCCGTAGAACACGAAAGGTGATGTTAAGCTGAATGTTAGCCTTGCTCACCTTTTATTTTCATTGTATGGAAAAAATTTATCATCAAAGTGAATAGTGACTGAGGCTGTCAGTCCTTAACATTCTGCCTCACATCTCCTTTTGTGTTCCACATATTAAAGAAAGTCATACAAGTTGGATCAGGTTTGGACCAACTAAGGAGAAGGTAAGGAAACAAGGACACAATTTCTATTTTTCAGTACTATCGCTTTAGATTTCTGATGTTTAAAGGCGATTACGAAGATAAAAGAGTTGATAAAAGTGCAAATGAAGAAGAAATCAAGTCAACTTAAGTTAACAATCAGCTCTGTAGGTCCATAAAATGCAAGTGAATGGTGATCAGAACTTTGAATCTTCAAAAAGCATATAAAGGAAACATAAAAGTAATCCAAATGACTCCAGTGGTTTAATCAATCTCTTCAAAAGCAATATAATAAGTGTGGGTGAGAAACAGATCAATATGTAAGTAATTTTTTCTACTCCAAATCTTTCACTATCACATCTAAAAAGTCACATGTGGCACCGGTTTAGTTTCACTTTCACATCTGAAAGTGAAAGTTAAAGTGGAGATTTAGAGCAAAAAGGGCTTAAATATTGTTCTGTTTCTCACCAACACTTATTAAATCACTTCTGAAGGTATGTATTTAAACACTGGAGACATATGGATTACTTTTCAGTTTCCTTTATGTAATTTTTTGAAGCTACAAAGGTCTGGTCACCATTCACTTGCATTGTATGTACCTACAGAGCTGAGATATTTAAAAAAAATAATCTTCATTTGTGTTCTACAGAAGAAAGAATGTCTTACACATCTGGGATGGCATGAGGGTGAGTAAATAATGAGAGAATTTTCATTTGTGGGTGAACGATCCCTTTAACTTCTGTCACTTCACCAGTTAAGCCACGGTCACACTATACACTACTAGCACTCCATTCACTCCAATTTAAACGTTTCCAAATGCAGGAGGCCAGAAAGCTTCATTTTTAGGTTGTTAACATTTTAAGGGTGACTGTGGCTCAGGTGGTAGAGCGGGTTGTCCACTAATCGCCGGGTTGGTGGTTCGATTCCCAGCCCACATGACTCCACATGTCAAAGTGTCCTTGGCCAATACTCTGAACCCCAAGTTGCTCCCAATGGCAGGCTAGTGCCTTGCATGGCAGCTCTGCCGTCATTGGTGTGTGAATGTGTGTGTGAATGGGTGAATGAGGCATTTTGCATACCACTAAGGTTAAAAAGGCACAATATAAGTGCAGACCATTTACCATTTATTTATCATCAAGCTTGACATGTCCTTTTCCTTGCGGTGTTCAAAATAATGTAGCATGCTCAAAGCCTGTGACTGCAGCTTTAGTCTTTTAGTCTTTTAATGCAATAACATTTTGTAGAAGGGTCTCGGAGTACTTTTCTTAAATAGGTAAGTGCGCGAGCGCGAGAACGATTCAAACCCATCTTCTGTTCATTTCCTGCAGGGTCAATCTCTCTCTCTTGACTCCAAATAAAATGCACAATCTAAACAAGTACATTTATACAGAATACAAAGTGCAGGAAAACAACAGCCACAATTGATGCATTGTCTTATTACATACACTATACGGCCTCCCCCCTGATACTATGTCAAGGAGAAGCCCGGAGATCAAACGGCGTACGTAACAGTAATTGATGTTTGAGGAGAGTCGCGACCCACGGAAATGGGAGCCGGCGGATGAAAGGCTAGTGCCATTTTGTAGGGGTAGACAAACAGATTGCTTATTGTTTGCCTTTCATATGGCCCTTCAGATCTACAAGTCTCTCTGCTTCAAACTCCAGCTTTGAACACTCGAGGCCCTGGCGTGAGTCACCCCCCGCCAAATGAATGGAAGGTGCTAGGGCACATCCTGAGAAGAGGAGAACACATCTATCCTCCTTTCCTCGCCCGATACTCCCTCGTTCACGAGATCTGACAGGTCCATCTTGGTTGCTAATGGTTCACCTGGTTTGCAAGTAAGGAGGTGAGCCGGCAGGCGGACGGGGGGCTTTTGTTGTTTTGAAGGGGGTCAGGTATGGGTCGTCTGGATTCCTCTGCAGTGATGTGCTTGAATTGGCCCTTTTTCATACCTACACAACAATGTCCCATTTAATTAAAGAGTGGTATGAGAAAAGGTAGATTCCAAAGCAAAGAAAAAATTGATCTGAAGGGGTTTCTTTTGATCTGAGTCAGTGAGCGTTACATCAACGGATTCATTTCAGCATTGAGGGCTCTCTGTTTCACTGCGCTTAACTTTGCTGTCTTTACCGCAGTAATAAAACCTTAAAGGCTTGGGTTAAAGACACAGGGGGTGATTGCGGGTTTGGATCGCGATACAGGTCAGCAAATCTTGCTAATTTCGACATCTATTCATTTTGGTTTATTTCAAAAAAGGGCTAAGATGGCTTTAGATGAGAAATTTAAAGAGGAGAACCACAAATATATTTTAAAGGCATAAAAGTGTAAAATGAAGTCAACAGGTGTTTGTATCACTATATAGTGTATTTTAGCATTAATGGAATGCTATATTGACCAATAAACAAAAAGGACCAAAGGGCACGGGGCCCATTAGGGGACATCAGCAAACTTCCAAAGGGGCTGCAAGATGATTTAAATTACTTAATTACACATTATATTAAGTAATACAACAGTTAGTTCCCCTTCTGTCGCTCTCTCCACGTTGTGTCGGAGAAGCGACACTAGGGGTCTCTCTTGAGCGCCGATATCCACCTCTGATCTATGAAAAAAGGCCAATGAGAGTTGGCAGCCAGTATTTGCATATCCCGCCCCCGGACATACGGGTATTTAAGCGGCGCAAATACAGGAGTTCATTCAGAAAATTTCTTCGGAGCCGATGGTCTGTCTGCAGTTTGCTGCGAGTTACACACCACTATAAACGTTCCTGTTTCCTCTGACGATCTGCATGCTGTTGGATCTTGACGGCGCACAACAGCGGCTTTCTCCTTCACATTGCACGGCGTGCATTGTTGCCCCTGAGCGCTTCGACAGCGCAGACGCACACACACACACACTGTGTATTAAAAGAGTAAATTTCTATTAAAATTTGTAAAATATTAAAATAAAATATTAATTTCTCTAAAAGAGCAAACACAGCAGCGTTGAACGTCCTTTTAAGGACGCGTCTTTTTCAAGATGCCTTTCCGCCCCTGTGTCGTTCCTGGATGCGGTAGAGTGCTTTCCGCTTCAGACGGCCACAGGCGCTGTCTCGTGTGTTTGGGCCACGATCACACCGAGGCGGCATTTGTGGATGGTTCATGTTCTCACTGCGAGAACATGACCATGACCACGTTGCGGTCGCGGCTTGCTTTAAACAGAAAGCAAGCCACCCCAGCTGCACCCCGCATTGCTCCTTCTTCCCACGAGATTGAGGACGGTGCGGTTGGCGTTGGGGGCGGCAGCGGGTGCAGTTTCGCCGGGTAACCCCCCGCGAACCTCCCGTTCCCCGACACGCTCGATGGTTTCCGTCTACGCTCGCGGCGATAGCAGCTCGCCTCACGGCCTGGCTGTCTATCCTCCCGAGTCCGAAGCAGATGAGCTCGCCGCTGCATCGGAGAGTGCGGCGTCTGATGCCGAGGACTCCCCTGGACTGCTGCCTTCGGGCCAGCAGGCCCAGGCTGAGGCCAACGCTCAGATGTCCGACATGCTTGCCCGGGCCACCATGAGCGTGGGGTTGGATTGGAACCCTCCATCCTCCCCACAGCCTTCACGGTTGGATGATTGGTTCCTGGGGGCAGCGCGCCGTTCGCGGCCTCGCATCCCCGGTTCCTTTCTTCCGGAGGTGCATGATGAGCTGACGCCTACGTGGAGAGTCCCGCTCTCTGCTCGCCTAGGTGCCACCCGCTCCACTGTCACCACCCTCGACGGCGGAGAGCGCCACGGATACGGGCGATTCCCCAGGTCGATAGGGCAGTTGCGTACCATCTATGCCCCGGTAGCCCTACCGCCTGGCGGAGCCGCCCGTACTCCCATCCAAGCCCTGTAGGACAACATCCTCGCTCAACGCGAAGGCCTACAGTGCGGCTGGATGCACTGCCTCCGCCCTGCATGCGATGGCCCTCCTGCAAGTCCACCAGGCCAAAGCACTCAACATGCACGGGGGTGGACCTGATCCTGATGTGCTGCAGGAACTGCGCTCAGCAACCGACCTCGCCTTGAGAGCGACGAAGGCCACAGCGCAGGCACTCGGACAGGCGATGGCCACCCTAGTGGTCCAGGAACGCCATCTTTGGCTCAATCTGGTCGAGATGCATGAGGCTGATAAGAACCGCTTCCTGGACGCACCTGCCTCCCAGATTGGCCTTTTCGGCGACACCATCGAGGACTTCGCCCAACATTTCTCCGCGGTGGAGAAGCAGACGGAGGCCATCTCTCACATGATGCCCGCCGCCAGACCTGCCGCTCACGGGCCCTGCCCGTCTGCCCGCCGAGGGCATCCCCTCGCGAAGAAACCAGCTCCTGCTCCGCCTCAACCCGGGCCCAGCTCTCAGCACCAGCGCCGAGCACCCCGCAGGCAGCGCACGCCCCTGTCTCACTGAACCCCTCCAGGACCCAGAAGGCTCCCAAGCGTTCCTGAGACAGCCGACCCAGAGCCGAAGATGTTAGCTCTGGAGGTGGTAAGACCGCTCCGTCCCCGGTGGAGGGCCGGGAAGAGAATCCTTTGTTTTTTCATGTTTCCACACCCCTGACGGGGCTGTGGTACCCACATTCTCATTAACAGAGCTATTTCCTTTGCCTCTGGGTCACCTGGCCCACAAATACCGTTCTCACGGCAATCTGCTTTCAGATTACGACAGTCCCGGTACACCGGACGCGGCGATCCCGCCTTCCGCCTGCCCACGACTGTCCCCCGGCCGGCCGGTTCAGACAAGTCCAGAGGACGCCAGCATCAGACCTCCTCCTCAGTCACGAACCCACCCCCTGCCGGGTACGCGGAGCAAGGTAAGTGCTTTGAGACTATTCTCAGCACCTCAGCCTCGGGCCGCAATGAAGCCGCCCGACGCTGCATTACCTGTTCCGCCCCGCTGCAAGGCCCCGCCGGGTACGTCCAAAATACTCGTCCCTTTGGTGCCCCTAGCGCAGAGCTGAGAAGCGTGGCTTTCGCTCCCCAATGCATCACGCTGGCTGCACCGGACCATTCGACTCGGTTACGCAATTCAGTTTGCCCGGCTCCCACCCCTCTTAGCCAAGGGCGCGGTAGAGCCCGTCCCTCCAACCAAAATGAGGAAGGGTTTCTACAGCCCTTACTTCATTGTACCCAAGAAAGGTGGCGGCTTACGACCAATCCTGGACCAGCGAGTTTTCAATCGGGCCTTGTTAAAACTCCCGTTCAAAGAGCTCACGCAGAGAAATATTCTGGCTGGCGTTCAGCATCTAGATTGGTTCGCAGCGGTAGACCTGAAGGACGCATACTTCCACGTCTCAATTCTGCCACGACACCGACCCTTCTTACGGTTCGCGTTCGACGGCCAGGCGTTTCAGTACAAAGTCCTCCCCTTCGGCCTGTCTCTGTCCCTCGCGGTCTTCACGAAGGTCGCAGAGGCGGCCCTTGCCCCGCTACAAGTAGCCGGCATCCGCAGAGACCAGGTGCTCCGGCACCTCAGCCGTTTGGGGCTTCAGGTCAACTGGGAAAAGAGCAAGCTCACTCCGGTTCAGAGCATCTCTTTTCTCGGGTTGGAGTTAGACTCAGTCTCAACGACAGCACGTCTCACGAGCGAGCGTGCTCAGTCGGTGCTGGACTGCCTCGCTTCCCTCAAGCCAGGCACAGTGGTCCCTCTAAAACTTTTCCAGAGGCTCCTGGGGCATACGGCATCCTCCACGCGGTCGCGCCGCTGGGGTTGATGCATATGAGACCACTCCAGCACTGGCTCCAGACTCAAGTCCCGAGACAAGCATGGCACCACGGCACGCATCGGGTAAGGATCACCCCCGCCTGCCTCAAAACACTCCGACCCTGGACAGACCTCTGCTTTTTACGGGCAGGAGTGCCCCTGCAGCAGGTGTCCCGACGCGTTCTGGTCACAACCGACGCCTCCCGGTCCGGGTGGGGTGCCATGTACAGCGGGCACGTAGCAGCGGGCCATTGGAAAGGGGCCCCGCTGCGTTGGCACATCAATTGCCTGGAGTTGCTGACCGTCCTTCTTGCTCTCAGGAAGTTCCTCCTGTTAGTTCGGGACAAACATGTCCTTGTGAGATCGGACAGCACCACAGTGGTGGCGTACATAAATCGCCAAGGCGGCGTACGCTTCCGCCACACGTCACAACTCGCCCACCATCTCCTCCTATGGAGCCAGCAGCGACTCAAGTTGCTGCGTGCCACTCACATCCCCGGCAAGCTCAACGTCGTAGCGGACGCGCTATCACGACAACGCCTGCCCGGCAGGGAGTGGAGGCTTCACCCCCAGTCTGTCCAGCTGATTTGGGAACGGTTTGGCAAGGCCCAGGTAGACCTGTTCGCCGCCCAGGAAACCTCCCACTGCCCGCTCTGGTACGCCCTAACAGAGGCTCCCCTCGGGACAGACGGCTGGCACACAGCTGGCCCTCGGGCTGCGCAAGCACGCATTTCCCCAGTGAGCCTTCTTGCACCGGTTCTGTGCAAGGTCAGGGAGGACGAGGAGCAAGTCACGTTGGTGGCCCCCTACTGGCCCACTCGGACTTGGTTCTCGGAACTCAGGCTCCTCACGACAGCTCCTCCCTGGCGAATTCCCCTGAGAAAGGACCTCCTCTCTCAGGGACGGGGCACGCTCTTGCACCCGCGCCCAGACCTCTGGAACCTCCACGTCTGGTCCCTGGACGGGACTCGGAAGAGCTAGCCGGCTTACCGGCGACCGTTGTGAATACCATCAACCAAGACAGAGCCCCTCTACCAGGCACCTTTACGCCCTAAAGTGGCGCTTGTTCGCAGATTGGTGTTCTTCCCGAGCTGAAGACCCGCAGAGATGCGTGATTAGGTCAGTGCTTCTGTTCCTACAGGAGAGGCTGGACAGGAGGCTGTCCCCGCCCACCCTCAAGGTGTATGTTGCCGCTATCGCCGCCCACCACGATCCTGTAGACGGCAAGTCTTTGGGTAAGCACGACCTGATCCTCAGGTTCCTGAGAGGCGCTCGGAGGTTGAATCCCTCCCGGCCAGGCCTAGTTCCCTCCTGGGATCTCTCGGTAGTCTTGGCAGGACTCCAGAGACCTCCCTTCGAGCCGCTCGAATCAGTTGGACTCAGGGCCCTCTCTTAAGACGGCCCTGCTGATCGCTGCCGCCTCCATTAAGAGGGTCGGGGACCTGCAAGCGCTCTCTGTCAGCGAGACTTGCCTGGAGTTCGGTCCGGCAGATACGTCTGTGATCCTAAGACCGCGACCGGGCTATGTGCCCAAGGTTCCTACCACACCATTCCGAGATCAGGTAGTGAACCTGCAAGCGCTGCCCCGGAGGAGGCAGACCCAGCCCTTTCGTTGCTGTGTCCAGTGCGCGCCCTGCGCATTTACCTGGACCGCACACAGAGCACCAGACGCTCTGAGCAGCTCTTTGTCTGCTTTGGGGGACGGCAGAAAGGGAATGCCATCTCCAAACAGAGGCTCGCCCACTGGGTTGTCGACGCCATCACACTGGCTTATCACACCCAGGCCGTGCCCCTACCCTTACGGGTCCGAGCTCACTCAACAAGGGGTGTTGCGTCCTCGTGGGCACTGGCCAAGGGCACCTCCCTAGCAGACATCTGTAGAGCCGCGGGTTGGGCAACACCCAACACCTTCGCGAGGTTTTACAACCTCCGCGTTGAGTCCGTTGCCTCTCGTGTTTTCTCAGGTCTGAGCCCGTAGAACTCGGTAACACGTAGACCGACTGGCCGGGTGGATCGCTTGCCTCAGCCCTTTTCCTGACGCCAAGGTAAAGTAGTGCGCCTTCTTCCCAGGGCGCCCCACTCCGAGTCGGGCCCCTGGTCGATTCCTCCCCAGCCCTCCGGGTCCGCGGTTCAGCGGAGGAACTCGCCGACCGAAGCCACTGCGGGTATCCTGATGGCTACCCTGTACTGGTATAGGTGCTCCACAGGTAAAATAGAAGGCCTCCTGCATGGACGCCCCCTGTGCGTATTTCCACGGTTCTGTCCCCTTACGAGCGGACCCCCGTGTCTCCCTTAAGCAGTTACAGCTGCCCCGGTCGCCATGCTGTAGCAACTCCCCCCTTCGAGGCTGGGATCTACCACCGCACCATACTTTCCACACGAGCCCTAAGACGGCCGTGTGACGGGTCTACCACTTTTCCTCCCCAAGAAAAAGGGCAGGTGTGGTCTCCGCAGGGTCTGGTAAGACCCCCTTCCCTATATGCATGTAAGGGCCCCGGCCGTGATTGCTCTATTCGAGAAACATAGAGAGAAAAGAGTCCCAGCCAGGCTGGCCCGTTCCCATGTTGGCAAACATCGCCTTGTTCCCTCCCAGGGTAACTAGAAGGATCCCGATGTTCATATGGGGCATTGGGGAAGGGTACGTGCAGCCGGGTACAGACGATGCGTGGCACTGGATGAATCCCTGCCCGCCTCTGTATCGGCAGTTCACGCACACGGTTCAGCACATGGCAAGATTGGAATGGGTCCCCTAGTGTCGCTTCTCCGACACAATGTGGAGAGAGCGACAGAAGGGGAACTTTTGGTTACGTATGTAACCTCCGCTCCCGAGGGAGGAACGACACGCTGTGTCTTTCCTCCGCTATGTCACTGAACCGAGCCACTGTTGTGGCCGGACCATTTCCGCTCCTCAGAAAAATCCTGAATGAACTCCCGTATTTGCGCCTCTTAAATACCCGTATGTCCGGGGCGGACATGCAAATACTGGCTGCCAACTCTCATTGGCCTTTTTTCATAGATCAGAGGTGGATATCGGCGCTCAAGAGAGACCCCTAGTGTCGCTTCTCCGACACAACGTGTCGTTCCCTCCCTCGGGGAACGGAGGTTACATACGTAACCAAACGTTCAGGTCCTTGAATCTGATCTAAGCATCAGCATTCAATGATTCTTTCAGTGACCATTTGTGAACATTGCATATTTACTCCAGTAGGTGGCGACAAATGTGCATCTTTTATGTTTTGAGTGAGTCATTCAATGCTTGACTAAACTGATTGGTTAAAAATTCAGATTTCTTTTGTTAAAAATCACTACTGAAACAATGGAAGTGAACACAAATTATTCATTCACTTAAAAGAATCGCACAAAACACTGATTCGTTTATGACCGAAATACAACTAGTTCAAAAAACATCTGAATCACAACTGTGCTGATATAGAGAACAACAACACTCTCGCTCATGTGACATTGCTTATGGTGCATTCACGTAATGTCGAGATTCCAACCCGACTCAACAGTCGTGATGTAAAAATCAATATGGTAGCAGCCTCAGCAGTTTAATTCTGTTTAAATAGTATTTAAAGGCCTACAACATTTAAACTGAAAGTTCCTATTTGATTTAATAATTTATCTATCAACAATCTATTAATTTGGCTTCAAAGGCTTTGAATATTCTCCAAAGAAATCATATCCAGTGAACAGCCTTTCCCAGCTTTTGTGAGCAAAAGATTTCAGCTAAACATTATTGTAATGGAGACGTGTTGATAGCATATCATTCAAGAGTTTTTTTTCTTTACTCTTTTTTTTACAAATAAACTGCTTGGTAAAGGCAATGAATTCATACAAAATGTAAACAATGAAACATTCCTTCTGTGCAACTAACATACAGTAAGCGTTTGGAGCATGCCAAATATCACATCTAATTTCTTCTGCTTTAAAAGATTTTGTGTGTATATATTTTAGACTCTCTGTGTCTGTAGGGCCTCACCTCAGCAAGTCACCAGGCATCCCAAAAATATATATTTTCCCAATGCTTCCCAACTAAACATATTCACAACCCCATTTCACACACAAGAATCCACAAATACGAAAAGCACCAGTTATTGTATGTCCAAGAACATACAAAAGTTCATAGAGAAAATGAAATATGAAGGAAGAGAGAGAAAGAGACGAAAAAACAGACAACACAGATTGCCTGTGAGAACAAGCCCGAAGAGATCATGTTTTCCACAAAGGGGGTCAGTCAAGCACTCCCCCAGCTCCATGCAACCAGACACATTATTGCATTTTGCATTTCTCCTTTTCAGATGAAACGGGGCTAAAAAGAAAAGAAAGGATCCGATCCTTTTCTTTGCTTTGACAAGAGTCTCTTGGAAAAAAAGTATCAGATTTGTGCAGAAGACAGAGGGAAAAAAACAGGCCACACATCTCCTTTGATTTACTCAAGAGTAAATATTACTGTCCGATTTCATGTTGAACCGTTAACCAAGACAAAACAAAAAGATAGGAGGATGGGGCAGAGAGAGATGGGGGCGGTATACTGTATTTTATTCATCTTTGGAATTTCCGAACGGCAGAACAAGGGATGAGATGAACGCCTGACAAAGGCATATGGCCGGCGGGCGAAACTGGACTCTGGTGCTTTTCAGTGTGCAATGGTGAGAAAGAGAGAGAGAAATGGGGCGCGATGGATTTTGTAAATAAAAGCCCGGATGAATGGTGAGATTTCCGCCTTGTGACCCCACTGTTTGTGTGAAACCCACAGGAGGACTGATAAAACAAAATCTAGGTTGTGTGATGTGAGTTTTTCCAAGGGAGGGTAAGGCAATGTTGGGTTGAGAAACTTTAGGCTTTTTTATTGTATATGTACAGCTCAAATTAATCTGAACTATTGTGGCCTGGCCTCACTTTAAAATGAAGTCAGTTCAGAGGGAAGACTAATTTGGAGAAATAAGACAACTTGAGTCTTGACCAAAATGGAACAATAGTCTAGCTACTGATTCAAGGTGCATCTAATGAATAGGGATGGAAAAACACTTCAGAAATAATACAAGAAGTCAATGATTGTCATGACAAATGTTGATTGATTTCCCAACAAATGACTCTTTCATAGCGAGTTGCTTTTAATGACTTGGTCAAAAAGACTCACAAATTAGTCTTAAACTCATGATTAATCGGTTTTAATCTGTTTTACGACTCAATCAATCAATGATGCTGTTCTTCATTCACTCGTTATGTACTGCGTTACAGTTGAAGTTTTTCAAAGGGCTTTCGTCCTTATTTACTGACCTGAGATCAGCCCTGCCTGGGGTTGAGAGGGTCTGCCTGCTCCTGAGTCAGCTCATGAGGGCCAAACTGAGAGAGTCCAATATGAGCAAGACTCTATAATTACTTTTAATGAAGGCAGATGCTGATGTGGAGTTCTGCCATTATTGGAGCAGAGAAAAGATGACGCACACACACACACACACACACACAGCGTGGGAATGAGGGCATTGACGGTCGTACCCAGGGGACGGGCAGAGGAGAGGGGTGGACAAAAGAAAAGACGGCCAGAGAGAAATATTAGATGTTTATTGTATGTTTGATTAAATTGTATGTGTGCATTGGTAGACAAGGAAGAAATCAAGACTTAAGGCCATTCAAAACATTAACTGGTGACTGAAAACGAGATAGAGAATGATTTGTGCCATCTCTCACTCAATTGTAGATGTTTTGTTAGGGATTGTTTCCCCTGAAGGTGCATATCTGAGAGTCTGTCAGTTGTACGATATCTCTCACATTTAGTGTGCATAGCTTTGTGTGTACATGAGCAGGTTAGCAGTTGCGATTCACATATCACCTATACCTCACACTAACCCTGCATTTGATATCACTACTGTCAGAATATGTACTATATTTAATGAATGACACACTTCTTGGCCAGTACAACGGTATGTTCTTTAGGTATGCATGCAAGAAGTATGAATACATTTTGGACATACTTCTTCTGGGCACGTGAGTATTGACCTGTGTCCCGAATATATGACAAAATAAAAACCACAGTGAAAATAGTCTACTCTGGTTTTGTTAAACAAGCACTATTTAACACTAAACAAAAACAACTTTCTTGGTATGTATAACACTTATAATTAAAAGACCCATCCCTTGCTGTTCAACGGCATTTGTGTTTTTTTTGTGTTTTTTTGGTTTTTATAATCCAGCGTTTTAAATGTGATGTTGCCTAATCCAAGGGATTATGGGATAGTAAAGTGTCCAGTTGATCTGCACTTCAGAATCTCGCCGGCAATAGTAGGTCATCCGGGCATTTCTCGCTTAATGCTTCATGAATACTGAGATTCGGACATACTATTCCATTGGAATACTATCTTTAGCATACTGTATACTAGGAAAGTATGGATATTCAGATATTCAAAAGTATGTACTTAATAGCAGGATAATTATAATTTTAGTTGTATTTCTTTCTTTTTTCAATTTGTCCTTTCAACTTTGTTTAGTTTGTTAGTTTTCACTTTATGGCATATTTCTAGTTTAGTTTTAGTTTTTTCTTATTTTAGTTGCTGCTAATGTTAATGACTTATTAACTTAACACATTTTTGGCATTTAAATAAGTTTAATAGTGTTACATTTCTCAGGGTCATCAAGTGGCATTTTCACATTTAATGAAGGTTTCAAATGTTATAATATACTGAGAATCACAGACTAAACTTAAAATGAAGTTATACTAATTTAACTTAATTTTAGTTACAGTACTTTTAGAGTCTTTTTTATTATTATGTTTATTTCAGTTAAAGCTGCACTACGTAAGAATTTCTGGTTAAAAAATTACAAATTGCCATTATTGATTGAGTACATAAACAATCAATGTTCAAAACAATGTACTTTCCTTAACCAAATTCACTACGTTAAGCCTATAAAAAATGATTTGTATATTGAGCTGTCGGGTCCGATTTGACGTGAAATAGCTGGCTTATGTTGTTCATCCTTGCGTCATTATGTCACGTAAACACAGAAAAGAAGTACTGGCTGTCACGTTGTGTTCCGGCTGGAGAAATTACATTGTTCAGTTCTGTCTCAAGACAGCATCGCAAGTTTTTTACCTGCTATAATGCTTGGATTTGTTTTCTGCTAGGGTTGTTTAAGATTATATTGGTTGCCATGAATCCTCATTTTATGTCAGTTTACGGTGTTATTGTGTGCATTGCAATGCATACGATTGTAGTAGTACGGTTCACTTGCATTATCAACTGAGGCTGTACAATATAATATACAAATAATAAAGTCTTCCATTGAACTCCTTTCAGCCATATCACGAGTTTCACCTTTTAAATTGTATTGTGTAGTACAATACAAACTTTAATAGTAGATAAAACACAAATTAAAAATGAACAAATTGATTAAGTACATCAACAATCAACAATTGTGTTTTGAGCTGTCTGGTTCGATTTGGTGCAAAATCGCTGGCTTACGTTCATCCTTGCATCATTACATCATGTCCGCACACACATGTTCCGGCTGGAGGAACTAACAAAGCTGTTCTGTTCTGTTCAGTTCAGTTCAGTGACACTCATAGTTCAGGACAGCATCATTGCAGTCTAGATGGATATTAATCTGTTATGTGTCTGGTGAAGTTGTTTACCTTATACTGCTTGGATATGTTTTCTGGCTGTTGAATCTTATATTGCTTGTCATGCTTTTATGAATCAAACATTACTTGTGTGTTAGCCGATCGCGATGTATCTGGTGAAGTTACTGTGACATGTTTAAAATGTATGTCTTCTAAACTGACTTCTTGTAATTGTTATATTGCATATTTAACATATTATTTTGTACATTTAATAAAGCATATTTTATCCCCATCATTACTGAATCCTCGTTTTATGTGTTTAGTTTATGTGTTATTGTGTGCATTGCATAGACATGCTATTGTAGTAAGTGAGGCCGGACAATATAGAATAAAAATGTCAAATAAATTAATTTAAAATATGTAACTAAGAGTGTTGCTTATCTTTATCAAAGCAAGTAATATTACAGTTTTAAATGTGTAATCGTATAACATAATATTAACATGATAATAGCACATTATGACTCTCCGGCTCTAAATATCCCTCAGTCACGATCACACACAGGCAATGTCCAGGTAACCTGAAACCATGAGATTCATCTGCACAGAAGAGCAGTGCCAAAACACAAGTCACGTAAAGGGTTCTTGTTCAAATTGCTTGCAATTTTAAGTTTCAACCACATGTCGCTAGAGAGCACAAAGTTATGTAGTGCAGCTTTTTCCAAAATGTTTAGATTTAGTTTTCGCTTTAGGCTTTCTTAATGATAAAAACACTGCATCATTGATGGGATACTAAAGTACATACTTTATACACTCATCTTCCATTTCTTGGTCTGGATATAAACTTGAAAATCCACTGGAAACAGTACACCATCCGGGCTTCTTTGACATACAACTGTCAATGTACTTTTGCTAAGGATGCACTTATTCTAATCTCAAAAAGTAATAAGAACGGATAGTGTTCAAATTGGGCCACATCCAAGTCAATGTTAAGCCAATGTGTGTGTGTTTTCAATGTGATAAAGGAGAGAGATTGCTAATTCACTGTCTTCTCGGGTATCGGGGTATCTACAAAACTAAACATTAAAAGGACTTAATGTGAAGATATGTTTTACATTTGAATTGTATGTTGATTTGAATTGTTCTTTGAGTGTGGACGTGTACAGTCCAAGACTGTATTTCATTTACATTTTTTAAATTGTTTTCCTCCTGTTTGGTATAAAACGCCAACAAAACAGATAAATTAGGCCATAACATTACCCCTCAGCACCCCTCATTTCCTCTCCATTACATATAAAAAGATTAATATAATCCCTCCTTGTAATTTCTGGGGCAATTAAAGGTAAAAGTGGACCAATTTACCACCCACTATATACCAGCACAGTTTAAAGTCTAATAGCAGCGCCTTTAATTGTGGTATTGTGTTTTCTGGCATTAATAGGTGCTGAGGTCCATGCGGCCACTGCACACAGGTGTTAATTAGCCAATGCAGCAGTGGCAGCTTGCAGTTTTATATTGCATTTATATTGTATTATCAAACAGGAACACACTGTTAATTAACTCCCTGCTGTCGTAATCTCTTCCCTAGCACTCTCTTTATTTATTTAATAGTTTAGATTATTTCTGCAAGGAACACATTCTAATGTGTGATATGGCTGCATCCAAAAGTACATACTGTACTTCTACTAAGCACTGAAAGTATGTACTTTGCTAGCCATGATTTTTAATACAGGTTTGAAACAATGTAAGGTTGAGTAAATGATTAAAGAATTTTCATTTTTGGGTGAACAGTGCCTTTAAATTGGTGGGTTCTGAAAATGGCTGCTAACAGATAAAAAAAGTTATCCATTTGATTGTTTTGAATGTACCCTACAGAGGGAATGCATCTGCCTTTGGAGTATGTAGAGTGGGCAGTGCGGACTGCAGCAGGATTGTGAACCACTGAGAATGATCTGTGATTGGTCTGTGGGCGTCCTGATCTGTACGTGTCATCAACAGGCGCCCTACAAGAGCGCGGGTTGGTGGGTGGCAGAGGCAGATTTGGTTAATAACTGCCAATGGAGTGCGTGTAATGTGTGTGTGTGCTTGTGTATATGCATTAGGGCTGGGCAGTTTGACACTATATAAACTGTACAGTCTCATGGTAGAAATGTGTAAGCCGGTAGAGATTTCAGCATACAGTTTATACCGCAGTACAGAGCAATACAAGGTTATGTACAGTAGTATATGCTTTAAACAACTTTTTGTTGAATTTCCAGCATAAATAATAGCACTGTAATAAGTTACAGAGATTTGAAATTATTCGTATCATATGCAATTTTGGTCATGCCATGTCATATACTATTTTGGTCATGCCACCCACCCACAGTATGCTCGCACCTTAAAACACACACCTTTGTCCACCTCTTTATCTATTCAGTTTATTCATTTCCATATTTATGTTCTCTCTCTCACACACACACAAACACACAGATACACACAAGCTGCAATCAGCAGTGATTTCGAGGCATCCTTTTAACCCCAGGAACTCGTTAATGTTTCATGGAAAGATCCACTAGAGTCTTCACTGGCCAACTCAGAATCTAACGACTTAGCAGAAATAAATGGGCCAAGTGTTCAAAGAGTAACAAGGCACTGCTCACTGGGCAGAAAGTGAGCGCAGAGCACTTTTCCAACCCCCTCTATTTCTTTCTCTGTCCCTCTCGTTTTTGTCTTGGGCTCGGGTATTCCACTATTTCTGTCTCTATGTCTACTTTTTTCATACTATCATCCACCCCCTTCTGAACAAAACATCTAAAAGTATGTGAATATATCCTTTAATTGCCTCATGCCATTCCAAACCTGTACAACATTCTTTCATCAGTGGAAGGCAAAAGGAGAAATTCGGAACAATCGTATTTTTCGTACAATGGAAGTAAATGGAGACTGTGGCGGTCAAGCTCCAAAAACAAGGCAAATAGCACCCTGAAAGTAGTCCATAAGACTCATGCTCTGTATTCGAAGTCTTCTTAAGTTATTAGATTTTTTTTAAGAATTATTAGCTTTGTGTGAGGAACAGACTGAAATTCAAGTTCTTCGCTGGAAATCACCACTGCTGTAGCTCTCAAATCTTATTTGCATGGGTTCTCGTATGTCAACACGGCAAGTTTGATTTCTGGACAATTTTTCTGATACTTTTAAAGTGCTAGTTTTTTTTCTTACATTTTCAGAGCCCTTCAGCCCCTAGTCACAACATGCTTTTGTTGTATGTAAGAGAGCAGAAATGTATGTTCCATGGAGGAAAAAAAGTCCTTCTCAGAAAATGATGACATATGCAGAAAATAATTATTGATTTATTGATTTATTTTATAAGAGGTTATGAAAATAATCTCTTTTAAATAACATGCACCGATGAATCTTGCATAATAAGACAAGGAACATTTATAAAGTAAATAGAGAGGATTTTGATTTCATGTTCACTTTAAAAAGCATGTAGCTGCTAAAAACCATGTGCAGCACATGAAAAATGTAAAGTTCTCAATGTAAATTTGTAATGCTAACAAAGCTACCATTTAATTTGTCACCAATGTCCTATTGTTGCCCATTATATTTATGACCTCACATTAACCGTGGCTGTTTGATCAGAGCAGAGCATGATAAGGATATGATAAAACCACACACACACACACACACACACACACACACACACACACACACACACACACACACACATGTTGTGTTTCCATGTTTTATGAGACTTTCCATAGACATAATGGTTTTTATACTGTACAAACTTTATATTCTATCCCCTAAACCTAACCCTACCCCTAAACCTTACCCTCACAGAAAACTTTCTGCATTTTTACATTTTCAAAAAACATAATTTAGTATGATTTATAAGCTGTTTTCCTCATGGGGACCGACAAAATGTCCCCACAAGGTCAAAAATTTCGGGTTTTACTATCCTTATGGGGACATTTGGTCCCCACAAAGTGATAAATACATGCTCACACACACACACACACACACACACACACTTTCCATTAAGTTCTGTTTAACTGAGCTAATGATATTTTCTATTCAATAAACTTACATCTAAACATGCATATTGATATGTTCACTAAGACATTATATAGTATGTTTATTAAGATTTTGTTCTCATGGGGACCACAATGTAGGTAATTACAGGTTTAACTATCCTTGGGGGGAAATTTGGTCTCCACAGCATATTCAAAACACACACGTGCACACACACACACACACAAATATCATATCAAGGTCCACATTGCACAATGAATGTTCAGACAGATTCTGAGAAATAACACTTCACCTCATATTAATATTAATAATGGCGATCAAAGTTCACATGAACCGTTTAACTCCTGTTCAAGCTAGCTGCTTCAGTTCAGTCTGGAGGTCTGGTAATCTAAACAATGATCATGGTTTTTAGTTCATAACACCTGACAAAATAATTTATTATGTTTATTCTCCTGTCTCCTACATGGGATGCATTGCACACCATAAGACATTTTGCATATGCACGTGGTATATCTTCACCGTACGGAATAACAGTATGTGCATTGCACACAGTAATGCATGTGCACAACTGCACATGTCTTAAAACTGTACCTATATTAATGTTCCATTTCCCGGCTCAGTTTTGTGGCAATGAGAATTCTATTGTATTCTATTGTAATATATGTGCTTCAATAAAATTTCTACCTAAGAATGTTGTCTGCAGAGAAAGCCCCACAAGCGTGTACTAGGGTGGATGGCGTAAAACACTGTTTAAATGCATAGCAGGAATGGATTATTTTGATTAGTGTGAAATGGAGTTGTTGTAGAGCTGTTGTAAACCCTCGGGCATCGTACCTGAAAACATCTTTACATCCATCATAATATTAGCATGTCTTTTTCCTCCCACTTACAAGTGTGTGTCTACAGTATGTGCGTGCATGCTCATTGAAATGTTGTTGATCTAGATTATTTAAGAGGTAGCCACAGGCATCAACAAAAGCCAAACACAGAGGCAACCAAATAGGTATTATAATCCACTGCATTTGCAGAACCAATTGCATATTTAACTGGAAGTTTACAGTAATGCCAAAATGTTTTAATTTTCTGAAGCAAATGTGAGTGGTGCTCCCAACATAGTCTCATGACAACTTGTAAAATTGGTATGAGATGGCAAATGAAGATCGAAGATATTGTACGGCTTTTCTTTCCATAGAGACCAACCATTCAAAAAACAGATTTTAAAATTGATACAATACAGGCATCAGTATTTTGCTAGCCTCTTATCAAACACTTTAATTTATACTTTACTATTATTATAAAATGTGAAAAATATCACACTTGCAAGAATGCAATATGGCCCTACATCAGCACTGCTGTGATACGGCCACAGGCCGAGTGCCATAGGTAGTATTGTGTGATATTGCTTATATACAACAGTTCAATAAACAAAATTTGTTTAAATTAGGAAAAACTGAGTACGGTCCAAAAAATTTATTTGTGCATGGAACTACTTTATTACGTGACCGATCAGAATCTGCCGATGCTGGTTGAAACCAAATGATGCATCCAAGCCTTTGTTAGTAATTCAAAAATGTCACTTCAGAAATAGTATCATGGCTTGTGCAACACATTCTCACCCCAAATCGTCACATACGGACGCTTGGGCAGTTTTGTCACTTATTGACGTGCCGGGTATACCTTTGGCGTCATTTTTTCAACGCGCAGGGTAGTCCGATAGACTTCTATATATCTCCGAACCGGAGCGTGTAGCGTTGAAATTTCACGTCTTGGGTAAGCTCACGCCGCGAATGGGTCGAGAGTCGAGACTGCAATAAATAAAAATAAAATGGAATAGGCTACAATGGCCCTCCAACTGTTTTTTGATGTTTCAAAACCCGGACACGTTGTAAAATGACGCCATTCTATATATCTCTGAACCGGAGCGTGTAGCGTTGAAATTTCACGTCTTGGGTAAGCTCACGCCGCGAATGGGTCGAGAGTCGAGACTGCAATAAATAAAAATAAAAAAGAATAGGCTACAATGGCCCTCCAACTGTTTTTTTATGTTTCAAAACCGGACGCGTCGTAAAATGACGCCAAAGGTACACCCAGCGCGTCAATAAGTGACGCCAAGGGGTCCTGCCCGAGCGTCCATATGTGACGAGTTGGGGTGTGAGAATGTGTTGGCTTGTGCTGTTTCTTACAAGTTATTGGATAAACAAAGATGGATGTGTGTGTGTGAGAGAGAGAGAGAGAGAGAGAGAGAGACAGAGAAAGACACAGAGACAGACGGAGCATGTGTGATCACCTGTTGCCACACCCAGGCAGAGATGCTGTCAGCTTTCTGAAGATCAGCTTTCTCAGTGGAAAAATAGCATACAAGCGTGGGTATTCCTCTCTATTTCACGGTAGCCGGTGCGCAAGAGTCAATCACTATAGAAACCGCAATGTCCTCTGCCATTTTAAACAGCTTGCATTGTGTTATTAATCAGTCTGTTGTGTTGCTCAGCTGTGATGAGCTGTAATGCTAAAGTTGTTCGTTTAAAACTATTTCCTAGCTTTAGTAGTGTAGTGTAGTCAGTGTAGTAAGCGATCATGAAGAGCTGTTGTATGTAAACGGCTGACGCGGATTCACTTCACGTCACCTAACTGGCTCATATTACACACAAAAATTCTCTTTTGCCACCACCTGCTGGCTAACAAATGTAATGTAAAAAAAAAGACAAACCATTAACAGATCTGCACTACTCTTTCACTTCTTTTAGAATGGCAGAAAGCGGAGTGATACAGACAGTGAAGCGTCAGAATGCTGATGGTGTCAGACCATCAGTGCTCATGGATCGTCTCTTGTCCAATCAGATTCGAGGACCAGAACTAACTGTATTTTATATATATATATATATATATATATATATATATATATATATATATATACATACATACATACATACATACATACAGGGTGTTGCTTTGTGGTTGTATTACACTACACATCTTCTAAAATCTAAACAGAATCTAAAAATTCTAAGTATCACACACTTACCGACTATGTAAATGGCTAAACTGGACATTGAACACTAAACGACTAAGAATAACAAACTTACGTGGAAACACAAATCCTCATTCTAGAAAACTCATGACAGATGAAAAACAAACATGGATGCGTGGTAGCGTTACCGTTAATGTTACTGCTGTTCTGTTTCGAGACTCAAGAGAAATGGGCTGAGCGCATTTGTGTGCAGTCTTGGGTGGAGTTAGAGACGCAAGCTAGAGGTGAATGGTGTTATCTCCACTTTGAGCACTTGTTCGCCATCTCAATTTCTTCCTGGGCCAAATTTTGCCCGCATTCATATGATTTTCATTGGCTGCTCAAAATATAACTTCAGATTTGAGTCATGAAGCATCAGACACTATGAGATTACCTCTAAAGTCAGCTCTAAAATATAACATGTATATTCTGCTTGCAATGTATATCCTCCAACAAAATTGAATAATTTTACTGTCTGTCCAATTTTTAAGACATTTTTTGAACTCCACACTAACTGAATAATCTCCGTCTTATGTCAGCACATCCTGACCTTGTACGTGCTCAAACTGTTGCGTGAAAGTGACTAATATAATATATAAGCACTATATATTTATACTGTATAATGTAAGTTTATGGGACATTTTTTACCCATTTAATCTTCTACCAGGTTAATACTGCGAGTCAGACCGCTCACAGAAGAAAAAGCTCACATTTCCTCAACAAGCTAAACAATTTGAAGTATCATTAATTTCTGTAGTACAAACGATGTGGGATGAGTCTCATGCCAAAGTTTAATACCTAGGGTTAGAAGTTTGTTCAAACCCTAAGGCCTTGTCCACACTAATCCATTTTTTTAGAGGGTCCTAACATTTGTTTTCCAAAGTATGAGGTTTTGGAGAGCGTTTTAAAAGTCTCCTTTATTGGTAGAGGGAAAAGACATTCCAGAATGCATGAGAGGCATAAACGTACCAAAATCAATATGTTTTCAAACAAAAACGTTTTAGTGTGGACATTAGAATGAGCAATCATAACAATGATGCTTGCCACAACTAATAAATTAAGTCCTTTATAATAAATGAGGTCCGCACAAACATCATTTTGCAGTCAAAATGAAAATACGTTGGCTAAATTTGGTTTGACGAAAAGATTTGCGTCAGTTTAATTCAGTGCGTCAACTAATGCTTAGCTGATGAAAAAATACTCAACACGTGAACAACAGCAAAGTGCTTGTTATCTTAACACTCCAAACATTGGAGCTAGTGGTAATGGCCTAGCCTCGTTAACATTGTTAATTGCAGAGGCTCAGCGGTATGACCTCCCTCACTTTTCAAAGGAAGACTGTAGCTGGGTTGTTAAAGACAGACCACCCAATTCTCTTTTTAGACACCCGGGCATTTATTTTACCACAAGACAGCAAACCGAGAGAGTCCAGACTTCAACAAACAACGGTTTACCTCGAGTAGCATGTGTTTGACAAAGCCCTTAACTACCCTGTTGTGAAAATGAGTCATTCACCTCTACTTCTCTCTTACTCTCTTTGGTCAAGGCTTTTTGATGATCTAATCAAGAAAACAACACTTTTTTCCATAAATATGTATTAGCATGGAGAATTACTGTGATAATGGCTGAACTCTTACAGTAATATGGTTTTGATGTGTTTGCCATTTGTTGAGCATCTATTGTAGTTCATGAAAATGCATGAGAGGCTGTGTTGATTAGGATCAGTAACTATAGGTGTGAGGTTTTGATTAAAGAAAAATAATGTAAGGAAAACGTATGTGTTCTCTGAAAGAGTTTCCTGTTTCTGTTTCCCCAATTCCGTAAAAGTTGAGACATTATGGAAAATGCTAATAAAACAAAAAGGAGTTATTTGTAAATTCTGTTCACCCTGTGTAGTATTAAAAGCTGTACAATTTTATGTTTTATCTTGTAAATGTAATTTTTTGTGGAAAATATACTGTACACTTATTTCAAATCAGATGATTGCAACACGCTCCAAAAAAGTAGGGACAGTCGAGTGTTTACCACTGTGAAACATCACCATTTCTTCTAACAACACTTAAGTGTTTGGGCACTGAAGACAAAAGTATGTTAAGTTTAGCAAGCAGAATTTCCCCCATTAATCCATTTTGTAGACAGATCAGGACTGTAGGCCAATCTAGCACTCACACTCTCTGATTACACAGCCATGTACTTGAAATCCAGGCAGTATGTGGTTTGCCCTAATGGAAAAAGCAGGGACGTCCCTGGAAAAGCGCATCTGGATGGCAGCATATGCTGTTCCAAAATTTGTATATATCTGTCTGCATTACTGGGGCCATCACAGATGTGCATATTACCCATGCCATGGACACTGACACACCCCTGGCCCATACAGACACTGGCTTTTGGACCTGACGCTGATCTAACAGCTTGGATGTTCCTGTTTCTTCTTTGGCCCGGAGAACATAACAGCTGTTTGTTTGTTTTTTGTTTCTTTCAAAAACTATTTGAAATGTGGACTCGTTGGACCAAAAAACACAGTTCCACTGTTCTACTTTCTATCTCAGATGAGACTGAGCCCAGAGAAGTCAATGGTGCTCCTGGACAGTGTTGATGTTCAGCTTCTGCTTTGCATAGTAAAGCCTTAACTTGTATCTGCGGATGCAGTGGTGAATGGTGCTGACTGGCAAAGGTTTACTAAAAAAATCCCAAGCCCATGTTCATGAAATCCATTACAGATGAAAGATGGTATTTAAGACAGTGACTTCTGCGGGATCGGAGATCACACGCATTCAGAAGAGGTTTTACAGCAGGACAACGCCAAACCACATCCTGTCCAGATTACAAGAGCATGGCTGCATAAGCATGAGTTCAGGTGCTAGATTAACCTGTATGCAGTCCTGACCAGTCTCTAATTGAGAATGTGTGGTGCATTTTGAAGTGCACAATTCAGCAGCGAAGGCCCCGTACAATTGCGCCGCTGAAGACCTGCATAATTGATGGAAGAATGGGGGAAAATTCTGCTTACTAAACTTAACAAACATGTGTCTTCAATGCCCAAATGCTTAATAACTGTTATTAGAAGAAACTGGGATATTTCACAGTGGCAAACACTCAACTAACTCAACTTTTTTGGAGCACGTTGCAATGATCTGATTTGAAATGAGTGTATATTTTCAAAAAACTTTCTAGAAGTCCACAGTGAAAAAGTTTAAGGAATGTATTTTTTTTTTTTACACAAGGGGAAAATATATAACTAGTAATGGTGATATCTGCCATATGTATATCAATATTACATATTAAACTCTTTCAAGACCAAATTATCTAATCTATGCAATCCACGTTCGTTTTATAGCTCTATACTCTTACTGTTTGTCCACAAATGACTAATTTGTGTCTATTATTGGGTAGTCTGGACTCGTGTTTGACTAAAGTAGAGAATGGTAATGACGGAAACCACTGTGGCCAGTCTTATAGGGAAATGAGAGGTACAGACAGAGAGAGAGAAGGAGAGAGCGAGAGAGAAAGAGAGAGAGATAGAGAGAGAGTGGGTGGCTTTAAGCCTGTCCAAGTGAGTCTAATGTGATTGATGAGCTCTCTTCTCTCTCCGTCTGAAAAAGCTCACTTCCGTCATGGGCTGGTACTAGAACGGCCCTCCTACTGAAGGCAAGGTGCATCCGAGAGCTGAAACAATAGTGACAGGCGGGCCGGCCGGGGGTTTGCTCGTAGGATTAGCTCCAGTAGCCATAATAATGAAACAAGAGGACCCAAATGAAAACAGTTGGTCGCTGACTGGCGATGGGGCTGATGGGAAGTGGCAGCTCTGCCGGCCCCCGGGCGCCGAAATAGTTTTGCCACTCGATAATTTGACTGATCCACTCCAGTGGCCGAAGAAAGTGTGAGAAAACAAGAGAGAGTGAGACAGAAAAAGGGATAAAGAGGAAGTGAAAAGGCAGAGCTTTTATGGTGCTAGTTTGATGCACCTGTTGCGCTCCCTTCAATCGCATACAGGCATTTAATGTTGCTCATATGGGACCAAGCAGCTCTAATATACACAGAGAGAGTTATGCTCAGCGTTGCCTTTTATCTCAATGGCAGTTGCTCGGGTGGTGTTTGAAGCCCTGGAAAATAACGTCCTAGCGACAACAAACCTTATCAATGCGTTATTAACGCACACTTTATTCCGCTTTGTTTAATTTCATGAGAAATACGTGAAGCCAACATGACATTTTTTTTAATTTGTTAATATTTATATTAATATTTAGCTTACTAAATATATATATAAAAAAATGCATATTAGCTTTTGCTTTGGTTTTGAAAGTGGTAACATGAATATCGAAATTTCACTGGTATTTGTATAGATTGCTGAAACTGTAGTATCCGGACAAGCCTAATCTGAAAATATTTTTTTTTTTTAATAAAAATACTACACTAGTCTTCTTTTCCCTTTAAAAAAAAAAAAAGAGTTTTTAATGATTCATCAATGTTCTTAAAATTTTACATCTAAGGGATTTTTTCCAAAAAGAAAAAAAAAATCCCAAACACGATTGTCAATGCAGTGAGAACGGTCTACAGTGACTTGAACATCATTTAAGACACAAATAAACTTCTCCTTTGCCAGACTACCTTAATTACACATTTGCTTTTTATGCATCAGATATTTGTCTTTAGCTAGATAATAAAAGCCACAAAGGATAGGTTTCTAGTTAGGATAGTGTCTCCCATGTCTCATGAACACAGCAAGAGTCTATGTGAAAGAGAAAACATTGAGCATCAGTCTATCTGCGTCTCGTTCTGCATGCTGGTGCCGCACTTGAAGGCTAGCCTTTGTGTAACCTTTCTGAATGTTGAAAGCGCATTTCGCCACTGACTTATTAATTTAGACAAGGTTGCCCTTTTATTCAATTTAATACCAGATTAAGTCAGATCTTGAACTTTGATGTTAAGTAAAAAAAAAGAAAAAAAAATTGTGCAGATGAGGGCAAAGTCGAGGACAGTGTATAAAAATTTGTGTGACTTTATCGATGTGCTATTGACGTTCTCTCTTATTTTCCTTTCCTTTTTTACAAGGGGAAGAAGTGTCAGCATGGCCGGTACCTGGTTAACTAGCAGAGTAAGCACTAAAATATCCATTTACATACTGCACTGTCAAAATTAATAAAGCTCGCCGTAGGATGCTGAGACTTTTTGTTTTCTTGGCCCCTTTTTAATGCATGCATCTATTGAAATTCTTTACGAGGTGTCCAGTGTGTGTGTGTGTGTGTGTATGTGCTTGTGTTGATGCCCTTCACATGGAGAACAAGAACTATTTCTGGTAAGCACAAGCTCATTTAGCTGCAGGTGCCTGATGAGTAATTAACATGGTCAGATTATTCAGACAACCTCTTAATTCATTGAAATAATGAAAAACTGTGATCAATATACTGTTTATTGTATATTGCTGTAATTTACACTCACTGACCACTTTATTAGGTACACCTACTTATTCATGCGATTATCTAATCAGCCAATCATGTGGCAGCAGTGTAATATGCTGTAATATGTAAAATCATGCAAATATGGCTCAGGAACTTCAGTTAATGTTCACATCAACCATCAGAATGGGGAAAGAAATTGAGCTCAGTGATTTATGATTGTTGGTGCAAGACAGGCTGGTCTGAGTATTTCTGTAACTGCTGATCTCCTGGGATTTTCATGCAAAATAATTCTCTAGAATTTACTCAGAATGGTGCAAAAAACAAAAAACATCCAGTGAGAAACAGTTCTGCAGATGAAAATGGCTCGTTAATGACAGAGGTCAGAGGCGAATCAGTTGGAGATTACATGCATCTTATCCAAATACATTTAAACTCAGTTTTTCACAATTCCTGACATTTAATCATAGAAAACATTCCATTTGTTTGGTCAGTTAGGATCACTACTTTATATTTAAGAATGTGAAATGTCAGAATAATAGAAGAAAGTATGACTTATTTCAGCCTTTATTTATTTTATCACATTCCCATTGGGTCAGAAGTTTACATACACTTTGTTAGTATTTGGTAGGATTGCCTTTAAATGATTTAACTTGGGTCAAAATTTTTGGGTAGCCTTCCACGAGCTTCTCCAGACAGAACTGGTGTAACTGAGTCAGGCTTGCTCGCACATGCTTTTTCAGTTCTGCCCACAAATTTTCTATCAGATTGAGGTCAGGGCTTTGTGATGGCCATTCCAATATCTTGACTTTGTTTTCCTTAAGCCATTTTGCCACAACTATGGAGGTATGCTTGGGGTCATTGTCCATTTGGAAGACCCATTTGCGACCGAGCTTTATCTTCCTGGCTGATGTCTTGAGATATTGCTTCCATATATACACTTAATTTTCCTTCAACATGATGCCATCTATTTTGTGAAGTGCACCAGTCACTCCTGCAGCAAAGCACCCACACAACATGATGCTGCTCCCCCATGCTTCACAGTTGGGATAGTGTTCTTCGGCTTGCAAGCATCACCCTTTTTCCTCCAAACATATCAATGGACGTTATGGCCAAAAAGTAAAATTTTTGTTCATCAAGATATTTGTACAATTGCAAACTGGCTTTTTTATGGTGGTTTTGGAGAATTGGCTTTCAGGTTATGTTGATATAGGACTTTTTGTACTGTGGATATAGATACTTGTTTACCTGTTTCCTGCAGCATCTTCACAAGGTCCTTTGCTGTTGTTCTGGGATTGATTTGTACTTTTCGCAGGAGACCGAATACGTCTCCACCCTGAGCGGTATGATGGCTGTGTGGTCCCATGGTGTATATACTTGCATACTATTGTTTGTGCAGATGAACGTGGTACCTTCAGGTGTTTATAAACTGCTCCCAAGGATGAACCAGACTTGTGGAGGTCCACAATTTTTTTCTGAGGTCTTTTAAAGCACATTCACATGGACAAGACCTCACAGATCTTCTTCAGAATGACTGCTATCAACATGCAAGCAGTGACACAGATGAGAAGAACGTAGCCTGAATCTAAAGCTGAATAATACAGGTAGCCTACTCCACTAAAATAACTCTAAATTCTGCACTAAACGTCATGTTTGCGATTAAATTAAATCCAAGTATAACCTAAAGAATCGGTGCTCAGATTTTCTGCACTTTCTTTTTAATCTTGTATATTTTGTGCACTTTATTATCATGCAGTAACTGGCAGCAACACACAGACGTAATGATTGATGTATGAAGTCGTAAAATCACATGTTCACAATGCCAAATTCACAATGTCAAATGTTGGAAACCATTTGTAATAAGTATCCTTTTTTATTTTTTTAGAGACTCTGATGTACTTATCCTCTTGTTTAGTTGTACATCTGGCCTTCCACATCTCTTTCTGTTCTTGTTAGAGACAGTTGTCCTTTGTCTTTGAAGACTCTAGTGTACACCTTTGTATGAAATCTTCAGTTTTGGCAATTGGCAATTTCAAGCATTGTATAGCCTTCATTCCTCAAAACAATTATTGACTGATGTTTCTTTTTTGCCATTTTTGACCTAATATTGACTTTAAGACATGCCAGTCTATTGCATACTGTGTCAACTCAAAAACAAAGACAATGTTAGGCTTCATTTAATGAACCAAATATTTTTCAACTGTGTTTGATATAATGGCAAGTGATTTTCTAGAACCAAATTAGCAATTTAGCATGATTACTCAAGGATAAGGTGTTGGAGTGATGACTGCTGGAAATTTGGCCTGTCCAGATTTGATCAAAAATTACTTTTTTCAAATAGTGATGGTGCTGTTTTTTTACATCAGTAATGTCCTGACTATACTTTGTGATCAGTTGAATGCCACTTTGGTGAATTCAATTAAAAATTTCCTTCCGAAACACCAAAATCTGTACATTATTCCAAACTTTTGGCCACCAGTATATGTGTGTGTATATATATATATTACAAGGGCATTTTTTGCACCCACATTTTTGCCACGAACCATACAATTTTTTTTTTGTATTAGCATCTTCTTTAATCTCACATAATGTGCATCATACATCATTCACTCCTATTAAAGAAATTAGTCATTTCTACCAATACTAATGTATTCTTTAATTGCAAAGACGTTGTGAAACAACTATTAGCCTCTTTTCGCAGTGGTAACAAGATTTCTACTCTAACAATATTTCATCCTAAGGTACCCGAGTGAAATATGTCCCTTCGAGGCTTCCTAAAGACGATATCATTTATTTGGGATTAACAAATGTGTATCATTCCGCAGAACTAATCCTACTTTTGTAATCTCTGACTCACACAGATCAACTAGCCTAGTATAAGAGGTTTTAGCATGCCAGTGTGGGATTGATCTTAAGGTGTCACCGGTGGTGCGAACACACCCGAACAACACACACACACTCTCAGACGTTTGTCCTGAACGTGAGTCATTGGCTCCAAACTGTCAATCAAGTTGCTTTTGCTAATTAAGTGGCTAATTATAGAGCTAACGCTGCCGAGCGGCATAATGATAAGGAGGCCAGCGGCTGACAAACAGACAGATGAGTTTCACATCGCTAGAGTTCTGTAGGTGGACGTCTCAACAGTTATTAATTCTTCAAAAAATATGTTTGAGGATGAGAAACTTTGAACACGATAAAGCTAGCCGAAACCAGGGGTTTCTTTAAACTAGGGTCCGGGAACTCCCAGGGGGTCGCAAGGCAGCCCCGCAACAAGTGTAAAAATTTTGACATTATTTGACATTATTACAGTTTCATTCTGAAATCATTAGAATAATCAAAATGATTGTATTGGCAGCTATATACAGCTATAACATTTAATTGGCATATAATTTCATATATTATGAAAAAACATCTTAGATAATATAATCTTAATAAGAATTGTAATTTACTATTCTCTGTAAAGCTGCTTTGAAACTACAGTATATTGCTTTTCTCAATAAATGTAAATATTTCAAATAAAATTTAGTTTGTGATATTCTTTTTAAAATTTAATTCAAAATGGTTATCTTTGGGTTTATGCATCTAAAAATTTTCCATAATAACAAAGTTACCCCTTTCAACTTAATAAGAAGTAAATATTTTATCAAATAATTATTTATTTTGGCCGTAGTACAATGACAATGAAAAAGCCCATTATTTCATTTTGCAAACAAAAGTCTCTATAACACAATGTTTACTACTTTTCTCTCAAAGGGGGCCCCTCACAAGGGGATTGTTAAATTTGGCGTTAAACCCCTGTGTTAAACAGCATAATTAGATAAATATAATATATATTTACACTTGGTCACATCATGTGTTGTTACAGATCGGGCAGCTAGCCTATCTGATCACGAAAAGACAAAAAGTGTTAATGCTTGATGCATATTAGACTGACAGCCATGCGACCACTCAGACAATCTCAAGGGGTGGTTTGCAATGCATAGAAGATATTGTTTGTCTGAGCATCCTGATATAACCATGCATTGACTCAACAAATGACGTTAATTTAAATTTGTTGCAGGGAGTGGGACAGAAGCAATGGGAAACCAATGGAGAGTAGCCGGGCTTGTCTTTATCACAAGAGCAATGGAAATAAGCACTTAAAGATCTTCTCTCTTTTTCCTTATTGCGCTCTCTCTCCATCCCCGAGCCAGTGTGTGCTCTTGTAATTATGATGTGTTCATTTTTTTTTTTCACAGGCTCTGCCTGCAATAATGAAGAGCTATTGAGATGTCTCCTGCTAGTGTGTTTGAAGACAGGCAGATCACTCTGTGATAAAGAAAAAAGAAAAAAGTATAGCCTTCATTAAATGGGGATTGAAGGCCACCCACCTATGCACCTGGGGGACGATGGAGGTCTGTTTATGTGTGAGTGTGTGAGTGTGTGTGTGTGTGTGTGTGTGTGTGTGTGTGTGTGTATTATACAGCAGTACTTTGCATTTCATCATATCTGGGGTAAATGATAAAACAAACCCCCAATTCATTATATACAGCAAAACTTTATCTAAAATATATACCATCATACATTTCTTCAAGAAATGTTCAGCGATGAATACAGCTAAAGCTAATACAATAAATTTGTAGCTCAGTTTTACAGGGCAATGTATCCCATAATGCCCCTAAACTTTCATTGTAAGTGGATTTTTGTGAACAAGTATTTTTGTTTGTTTAACCAAAGTGAGGAACGAGTCAAAACTGCCATCGACAAACATCACGATTTTCACTAAAAATGATTTCAATCTGGCATTGTTTTTCTTACCAAAACCTTCATATGCCTTCAGGATACTTGGTATATTTTCTAGGGATGGGACGATATATCGAATTTTGATATATTGCGAACCAAAAAAAATTTGAAACCATACTGATGTGAAACTCGATATTACGAAATTCTGTCCATCTGATCATAAATAAATTTACCCATCAAACATCAGAATCTCTCTATCAATTGATTGTAACACTACTGTGCTTTTTTCTACACTGTTTACAAGGTCCTTGAAGTGCTTGAATTTATCTTTTAGATATTTAAGAACTGGAATACTTGGAAAATCATCTTGTTTTGATGAAAAGTGCTTGCGAACTCCACTTTCATTTAATAATGTATCTTAACATCTTTTCTGTTCTATACAGTCAGATAAAAAAGTAAAAAGAAACATACATTTTAATCTCACACAGCATGGATGAGCTAAAAAAAAAAAAAGATTCTTGTTGATGTTCGCTGAACCGGAACTGGGAGGCGCTCAATGAACCCTTAAAGTGACAGTAAACTTTTTAGCATTTCTTTTTTTTTTTTTTACAAATGAATGTAAACTCAGTGCTTTTACTTGTAAATTGTACAGATTATATATCATTATAATATCTACAATTTCATAATCTAAAATTAATATAATGTTATAATTTTTATTTTATTGCTTGTTCTGCACCTCATCAACATGAATGATATTTGAAATGATATACTATTTGAAAGCTTATTTGTTTGTGATCTTTTCTTACAGAGAAAAGTATATGAGACACTCTTATTATTTAAATTTGAGCATTTATATTGTGTATTAAAGAACTTTATTTTTATGATAAATTATAATGAGCATTTTGCTCAAACATATTTTTTTCCAGAAAGTAAAACATTTCTTTAATATTTTGTCATTTAAGTGTTATTATATTGAATCAAGATTATATCATGACCCTCATATCCTATATCGAACCGAATAGAGAGATAACCATACCGTCCCATCCCCAACATTTTGCATGAGATGAATGAACAACTTTTATGATACTTTGGGTATTATTTTAAGCTTTAAAGTGAGTTGCTATAAACTGCCATTGTATTGAAAAGACGTCTTATGTGTTCTGCATAAGAAAGTCATACAGACTTGGAATGTAGTAAATTATGAAAAATTTCAGTTTCAACAAAATTTCAACTATTTCTTTAAGTGATATTTCAAGCAACATTTCATCAATTATACTTAATTACGAGTTGACATTAAACAATTATTCCAAGATTAATCTGCCATCACCTTTAAAAAAAGTCACAAACGTGCTAATGGCATTGTTCATTCGCTCCCGCAAATTACAAGGTTAATTTGTGTTCAACTGTGGATTATTTGCATTTGTTAAAACTGCACGACTGTGCTACTTCAAGATGCATTTGTTAACACATGACTCCTTATGCCATTTTACAAATCGTATTGATGATCTGTGCTAAAAAAAACAACCCTCTCAAAAATAAAAAAATAAGTTTGGTTTTGTTGTACACACAACTTACAAAGAGTCCACATGAATGGAAGGTTAAAATGAATGCAAATGCTCACTGGTTCTCACTGATTCCTGTATTCCTGACAACACAAAGCTGTAGTCTCTCACAGTTTGAAAGGCTTAGGGTTCATTAGAATGCAAGAGATGAGCTGTGCTGGACCATATGTCACTAAACCGATCTCCATGTTTTATTTATCCTAGCTTTATTCCTACATACACACACATGCACACACACTTAACCCCTCCAGGCAAAGCAAGTGACCAGTTCAGAAACAGAAGAAGGAAGTGTGACCCTCACAAAGGTTTCTGGTTGAAAACCAAACATTGTTTCCACAAACCTGTATGACATTCTGCGGATCAAAAAATCTAATTCAGTGAAGATCCCCCAGCGTCTTTTCAATACAATAGCAAGGGAAAGTGCCTCACTTTAAAAATTTAAATACAACCCAAAATTGTTATGAAAGCCCAACTTGTTCATCATATTCCAAGTCTTCTGAAGACATACTTTTTATTTTTGTAAAAAATTGAAGTCAAATTGAAGTAATTTTATAGCAAATATTTTGTCGTCCATTGTGCTTTGAGCTTGTTTTTTAGTGGATCATGAATTCACGCAAGAACTTGCATTTCTGTTTAGCAAGAAATCCAACCAAAGTTCTCACGTGAACGGGAACAAGCTGTTGGAATGACATGAGGGTGAGTAAATTATGACAGAATATAGTGGAACACAGAGTACTAATTGTACTAAATAATGTAGAAACAATGGTTTACAACTAGACTCTAGGTACTTGGAAAAAGATATCTTGAGCGCTGTGAGCTCGAGAGTGTTTACAGGTGCATAACGGAGCCAGCGGCAGTCTTAAATACTCTGTGTGTGCTGTGGGTTTCAGCACATGTGTGTGTGAGCCTGTTCGGGGAGGGGGGGATAAACAGATGGTGAAACTGCTCCCCAAAGGGACATGCCATTCATCAAAGTCACCAGCTAGGCCTGCAATTGTTTTCACCCACCGAGAAAGAGAGAGACAGAAAGTGTGTGTGTATGGACAGGTTTGTGTTGTTTTCTACAAGTGTGTATGTATGAAGACAATGGCAGTGAAAGTGTGTGTGGGAATGTGTGAGTTTGAGAGAGTGTCCTTTCGCAGACATTTCACATCAGTGCCACCCATCAGTTATCGGTTATCAGCAGTTGGCACAGACTCAGACCCAGAACAGAGTGTGAGCTGGAAACAACAGTGCAAATAAACATTTTCTTTCTCATATTTTTGTCTTGTTTTCCAGTAAAACTGTCTAAGCATCCTTAAAAAAAGCAAAATGTTGGATATTAAAGGAATGTACAAAGTTCAATACCAGTTAAGCTTGATTAACAGAATGTATGATATAACATCGATTGCAAAAAAATATATGAATAATAATCATTTCGAATAGCCCTTTGTTTATATAAAAAAACTGTTAAAGTAAGTCACTTACAGTGGAAGTGAATGGGGACCAGTTCATAAATGCTAAAATATGCACAGTTGAAGACCACTAAAAATATGCTCATAAGAATTGTCACAAGATGTTAACGGTATAAATGTTAAAGGGATCGTTCACCCAAAAATGAAAATTCTCCCACCATTTACTCAACCTCATGACTTTCTTTCTTCTGCTGAACACAAATTAAGATTTTTAGAAGAATATCTCAGCTCTGTTGGTCCATACAATACAAGTGAAAGGTGACCAGAACTTTGAACATGATTTTACTGGACGCAATAGCTTACTAACCTAAATTATGCAATGCCAGGATTACAGGGTTTGGATGTCATAACAGCAAAGATATATTGTATATCATGTAAATGTACAGTAAAAAAAACTAATAGATAAGATAAGAAAGTGGTTTTATCACACTTAAATCATGTTTACATTTAACTAAGTCTTGTGGCTTTTCTTTTGAAACATATTTTAACGTTTAACTGGTCCCAATCACTTTCATTGAAAGTCACTTACTGTAACCATTGTTATTTTAATTATTTTTAAATAATGAAGTCGAAATGATTCGCTAGTCAAAATACTTTTTTATAAATTGTTTTGCTGTTAATTGAGTCTAATTTGCATTGTAACTACAATTTTTGCTTATTTTGATATATATATATATATATATATATATATATACACACTCACCTAAAGGATTATTAGGAACACCATACTAATACTGTGTTTGACCCCCTTTCGCCTTCAGAACTGCCTTAATTCTACGTGGCATTGATTCAACAAGGTGCTGAAAGCATTCTTTAGAAATGTTGGCCCATATTGATAGGATAGCATCTTGCAGTTGATGGAGATTTGTGGGATGCACACCCAGGGCACGAAGCTCCCGTTCCACCACATCCCAAAGATGCTCTATTGGGTTGAGATCTGGTGACTGTGGGGGCCATTTTAGTACAGTGAACTCATTGTCATGTTCAAGAAACCAATTTGAAATGATTCGAGCTTTGTGACAAGGTGCATTATCCTGCTGGAAGTAGCCATCAGAGGATGGGTACATGGTGGCCATAAAGGGATGGACATGGTCAGAAACAATGCTCAGGTAGGCCGTGGCATTTAAACGATGCCCAATTGGCACTAAGGGGCCTAAAGTGTGCCAAGAAAACATCCCCCACACCATTACACCACCACCACCAGCCTGCACAGTGGTAACAAGGCATGATGGATCCATGTTCTCATTCTGTTTATGCCAAATTCTGACTCTACCATCTGAATGTCTCAACAGAAATCGAGACTCATCAGACCAGGCAACATTTTTCCAGTCTTCAACTGTCCAATTTTGGTGAGCTCTTGCAAATTGTAGTCTCTTTTTCCTATTTGTAGTGGAGATGAGTGGTACCCGGTGGGGTCTTCTGCTGTTGTAGCCCATCCGCCTCAAGGTTGTGCGTGTTGTGGCTTCACAAATGCTTTGCTGCATACCTCGGTTGTAACGAGTGGTTATTTCAGGCAAAGTTGCTCTTCTATCAGCTTGAATCAGTCGGCCCATTCTCCTCTGACCTCTAGCATCAACAAGGCATTTTCGCCCACAAGACTGCCGCATACTGGATGTTTTTCCCTTTTCACACCATTCTTTGTAAACCCTAGAAATGGTTGTGCGTGAAAATCCCAATAACTGAGCAGATTGTGAAATACTCAGACCGGCCCGTCTGAGGGTGAGTGTATGTGTATATATATATATATATATATATATATATATATATATATATATATATATATATATATATATATATATATATATATCTAGGAGGGACAAGTCAAAATTACTTTTTGTGGTATTCAATATTATGCCACAAATGCTGTCAATTGAGCAAAACTTGTATTGAACATGGGGTATTCCTTTAAGTCCTGTTATAATGCCTGCAAAAAATTACAAAAATAACCCACATATTTACAATGTAGAGTGAAGATTGATACTCTAGTATTATGTAGTCTTCTAGTCTATGTATTAAATTAAAGCATTGGAAATAAAGGGTGATGTATTGTGTGATATGTTAGAAAAATAACCTCTCAAAAATCAGTTTCAGGAGGCAAACATTGCCCCATAATAAAGAAAAAAAAACACTCTCTCTCTCTCTCTCTCTCTCTCTCTCTCTCTCTCTCTCTCTCTCTCTCTCTCTCTCTCTCTCTCTCTCTCTCTCTCTCTCTCTCTCTCTCTCCTAAAGTGCCACAAGCTTCTATTGTTTCTGTCAACAGCAATCCACGAAACTAAATGCAAAAACAAACCTCACAACAACACCTGGTTTATTACCACCCCTACTTCAGTTAGATGCTCTGTCTTAACTGGAAACACAGCAGAGAGCTTGGAGAGAAGAGAAAATGCTTCATTTCTCTAGAGACGTCTTTCTCTAGCTGTTTTTCTTCCTCTGAAGGTGTTGGTGAGCATTGATATCCTCTACTGAGCGCTGGATCAGTCGAGCCGCCACTTTGTTCTGCCTAATTATAGCATTAGTTGGAAATAACTGCACAAATAGCTGTTAATAATTAAATGACAACTCTGATCAGAATCTGATGATTTGTTTGTAACACTGCTATAGAATGCACTACTAATTAAGATGCCTCAAAGGTATGTTTGTAGTGAACTGTATGTATGGCTGCACATTCACTTTCAAAATAGATTTTTTTATTTAGATTTGTTTTTCAAGTATATGTTTGAACATATCGTTTTAGATAGCAAGTTGTTTTTCTTTTTTAATACCAGTTATAATTATTAAAACAATTATTTCATTTTATGTAGTCATAAATGAATTTGTTAAAAATACATAATTGCATAATTACTGACTATAATAAGGACAAATGTAATTAGAATCAACACTAAATGATAATTATGCCATTAATAATTCCATTTGTTTCTATCTCAATTAAAGAGTTGCAAATTATAACATTTGATTTGAATAATAGATAAGGTAAAAACTGTATTATTTTAGATATTTCAAATGGAAGGGCTGTACAATTGCGCAAAATGTCAAACGATGTATGGAAAATGACTGCTTTGAATAGTTTGAGCTGCTTGACTAAATTTGCTTGTGCATTTTGTGCTATAAGGGGACGATACAACAGTAAATCAAGCAATGCAAGTGACTGTTTATAATAGTGAACGATTACTCAGCAAGAGTTAGTTCAGCCACTCAGGTTTCACAGTATGTTCGTATTGCTGTCACAGAGAATAGATTGAGATTTTCTTAAATGCATTTGGAGGTTATTTCATTTAGCAGTGATGAAATCTCAGGAATCGTGGATTTATGCACAGAACCACAACAAGAAAAAAATGCAGCATTGAGGATACAGTTGGAGGGAATCCAAAAATGTTGCCTCCTTTTCTGTTTATTTAGATAAAAAATAATATAATAACAATTGATCTATTGTCATACATTATACATAAATGTTTTTATGTGACACTATACAGTATATATATATATATATATATATATATATATATATATATATAATACTAAACTAAACTTTGGATTGTGCAGAATATCATTAAAGGAACAGTTCTTTGCCAAACTTTGCTAAAATTCTGCCATTATTTACTCACCTTCCATGTTCCATACCAGCATCACTGCATGGCATTAACATATATGCGGCACATCAAGTTTGACATCGATGATGCTGAATTCCATTTGTTTTAAAATGTCACATGACCGATCACAATGTGGCAAATTCAAATACGCAGAAGCACGAAAGAGCTTTGAGAGCTATGGTGGAGGGGTAGATTTTGAGCAAATAATTACTTGAATTTCAGTCTTTTCCTCATAGAAAACTATACAATTACTTCAGAAGGCTTCAGAAGACTTGAGATATAGTGCACAAGTTGTATTGACTACTTTTTTGTTGCTTTTTGTCATTTTTGGACCTTGACACCCCCGGACAATATTTGCCTTCATTTTATGGAAAAGAGCAACCTCGAAATTCTGCTAAACATCTCCTTTTGAGTGTCATAGAAGAAAAAAGGCAATTAAGAAAGTCAGGGTTTTTTTTTTTCAACAAGAGGATATGTATATGACGAAAGAATTTAAATATTTGGGTGAACTATTCCTCTAAAAAGAAAAAAAGATTGACAAAGGAATGCTATGACACTGGTAGAAATTAATTACCTGTACAATATAGCAAGACAGCATCACAAAATAGTTAATCTATGTCCCTATTAACTAACTTTGTTCTCTAATTGCATCACATCCGACAAAGTCAGACGTTTGTTGACGTTGAGGTGATGGCAAACGTCCTGCCATTCCCTGATGAGCAGAGGGATTGAGAGAAATGTGGACGCACATTTAAAGAGCTCCTTCCCCCATCCTGGAGCCGCCCAGCAGAAATAACAGAGTCATCTAAAATCAATCAGCAGGGCCGGCTAACGGACTGCTCTGGCTACTCCGTACAGCACAAATCGATATGCTCGCTGGCCATTGTGAGAGCTAAATTGCCACTACCATCAGCAATTTAGTGAGCCCAAGTTAAAAGGAAAGGAGTGGAATGCTGACTTACGGAGTACAACGAACATGACGTGAATGTATTAGAGCAAAGTTAATATTAACAAGCAGTTGGTATGTAACTGTAACTTCAGGAGAATAGTGAACATGATATATTAGAGCAGAATATTACAGCATTGAACATTAAACGAGATGTACAGTGGGGTTTAAAAGTCCACACAAAACAAATCTGACACTCAAAATTTTGTTTACACTAAACCTGGAAATAATAACTGTTGAAAGCTTCAGCATTTGAATATTTTTAGGTTGTAACAATGTAAACTAAATAAGAATCATTTAAGATTCTTTTCTATATAAAGAAGCAAATTTGTGACTTTGACGTTGTTAAGTCCTTTGTACAAAATGTCAAATTTCCTTGCTTCCACTAAACCAAAATATATGAAGACAAAATAAAATACAGGAGGAACAACATACCAAAAATTCAGGGGAACAAACCAAAATAAAGGGGGACAAAACAAAATACAGGCAGACAAAAAAAAAAAAAAAAAAGAAAAACATACAAGGGGACAAAACTAAATATATGGTGCAAAACTAAAAACATGGGGTCAAAACAAAAACATTGAGGGGAATACAGCAGGACAAAACAAAATATAAGTGGAAAAAACAAAATACAGGTGGACAAAACAACATACAGTGGGACAAAACAAAATACAGGGTGGGGGGAAACAGGGGAACAAAACAAAAAACAGGTGGGCAAAACAACATACAGGGGCACAAAATATTACAGGAGGGAAAAAATACAGGGGTTCAAAACAAAATACAGGTTCACAAAACAAAATATAGGGGAACAAATCAAAAACAGAAGGGAGGGGGAACAAAATCAAAGGTACAAAATAAAATATTGGCGGACAAAACAAAATATTGGGGGTAATACAACATACAGGAGGACAAAACAAAATACAGGCTGAAAATATATGATGCAAAATATATGGGGAGAAAACTAAATACAGGTGGAAGGACATATCAAAATATAAGGGGCACAAAAAAGTATGGGCAAATAAAAATTTATAGAAGGGGAAAAAATATAATAAAAGGGGGATACAACAAAATACATTTTTCAAGTCAACTTTTCTCTCAAATTGTAATGCTGATTATCCTGTATAATTTGTAATGAAAAAAAATGTTTGATTAAGAAAATAAAGAAAAGCACTTATAACTTTTGAACACCACAGTACACTTGCATTTATGCATTTTTATCAAAACTTAAGACGTAAATATAAACATGCTCTCTCAAACATGCAGGTGGTGGCCAGTGGTTTGGGATTTTGTTTTAAAGCACTAAAACAATTCTTTTGAAAAGGATTGTATTCAAAAGGCCTGAGAGATGAAAGAGGGATAAAGAGAGCGAGAGAGAAAGCAAATGCGTGTGCAGGAAAACAGCAAAGGAGGCTACAGAAATCCAATAGTTTAACCTCTGTTTGAGATGCAGTGGTGGCCAGTGAAGGACAGAGGGGGAAAATCAATATGAGATGATTTGCAGAAGGTGGAGGAGTGGGAGGAGGAGAGAAAATAAAAAAAAGATAGAAAGACAACAAAGATAAAAAGATAGATTTTAACATTTATTTTTTTTTTTATGAAAATATGACTGGTGCTTGTCCATGCTAAATTTTCCACCATTATGCTAAGATGTTCTGGGTGGTTGTCAGGGCATTGCTAAGTGGTTGCTAAGGTGTTATAGGTAGTTGCTTACAAGCTAAAAAAACAAAGGTCTCTAAGATATTCTGATCCTTGGTTTAAAAAAAAACTAGCCAAAATAATGAACAATAATAAAAGTGATAATTGCCATAGTAAACACTACAAACTATCCAGATTCCACCAAAGAGAAAGAAAAGGCTGGTATTTTTAGGTCTTCCAGGTGTGTGAGCAGGACGAGAGGTGGTCTTACCTGTCGGGGAGAGCAAACCCGGAGATAGCAGGCCGTGAACACTGTGAGAGAGCAAACGGGAGCTGTCCTGCATCGCCACACTGAGAGAACGCTTGGGAGGACGACCAGGTCGAGAACTGGAGAGAGAGATGACAGATGTTTTAATGGCATGAAATACATTTTCTGCATTTTTGCATATAGAAAGTCATGCAGGTTTTTTATGATATTGAAGGTGAGAAAATTACAGATTTTCATTTTTTGGTAAAGCCTGTTAATACACATTCCTGAATATGGGGCAATGATATGGTGCTCATTTTTCGTCCTGATCTATTAAGTTATTCAAAACTACATAAGAAATACAATTCACACAAAACAATTACTTCACAATAGACCTCTGTGATGAATGTGTTTTCAATTTCAGAGTTCAAAGTTGTTTTGATATTAATTTCTGGAGCTTTAAGTAAAAAATGTCATGTGGTGTAACCGTCTGGCGGTGTTGGCATAAATAATGCTGAATAATCTTGCATTATTATTAAAAGAAAAAAAAGGAGTGAAACAAATTTGTTTACCCATTTTGCCAAAAAATAAAATAAAATACTTTTTATGGACCCTGAAGACTTAACCTAGTGTGACCCCTATGCAAAATTCAATTTCATTTAAACCAACTGATCTCAGTTCAGGACACTCTGGACTGTCAGTAAAACGTTAACATTTGATGCATCCAGTCATGTTACAAAACAGCATGGCACCCATCTCAGCAGAGATAATCTATGGGAGAAAGTCCAAAAAAAACTACATCTGGTAAGAAACCTAATTACGTTTTTACATTGAAAGATGCATTTGTTTTTTTTGCCATTTATCGCAAAACGGCACAACAGTAGGGCTGAACAATTAATCGAAATAAAATCGAAACCGCGATATGACCTTGTGCGATTATTAAATTGCAAAGGGCTGCGATTTAATTCATTCATTCAATAAATAAATAGTCTGCTCCCTTTAAAGTGTATTTGCGCTGCTCTGTGCGGTCTATATTAAGTCAGAGCATTGTTACAGTGATTTCAGAGCGGTTCTGTGCTCCACAACTCCCTCTCATGCTTAGAGTAACAGAAGTGCTCAAGAGTTCGGTTCCGTTTGCTTATGTGCGCTAAACGCTTTATTTACACTAAACTGGCGTGTCCTGCGTGAAGCGTTTTTTATGCGGTAGCAGCATCTCAGTCTCCGCAAGGCACAGATATCATAATAATAACGTGGAATACAAGATGGGGTATAATTCAAACATCTTTATTAAAGGGTAACTAAACACCTGCTCAGAGTCTGACTCCACCCACTAGAAATATTTGAAAATGCTGGAAAAGTGGGCAGACCCCGGCGGGGATAGAGGGAACGAACCGAGTGCGGTGCTGGGGGGGGCACCTGAGACTCGTAGTGACGGATTAATTGACAGCTGCTGTCAGACTCTATGTTATTATTATTCCTCACACGGTCGTAAGACGACATGTATATGAATCTGGCATGGTGAGCTGGAACCTGCTTACGTCAGCTGTCACCGCTTACGTCACGAAGTACCGCAACAGCCAATAGGAAAACTCAACTGCAGTAGCCACCGTTCAACCTGAAGAGGGCAGCACTCAGACGTTTTTACAACATATATTGTAGAATTAAAACACTTTATACACAAATGTCAAAAAAATTACTTGAATCAATGACCAGTACTAATAAAGCCCCATTCTTACTGATCATTAACTAAAAAAAGTTGGTTTAGGGTTTAGTTACCCTTTAAATGATTGCTGAGCAAACAGCATTAACAGTAACACCTGTAGGTTCCCAGAAACATCTCTTCATTCTCCTGTCATTTGTTGACCTCACGAGAGAGCGTGTCGCCCTTATTACACTCCCCGCAGAAACAAGTGAAAGAAACAAATGAAAGCGGAACTAATATTCCAAACATCCAACAAAATGAAAAGGAAGGAACATACATACAATAAAACTATATCGAATATTTAGTTACTATAATATAGTGCATTGCTAAATGAAAAATAATAAAATAATGAATAAATATTATTAAATTAAATGGTGACAAACTAATAAATATTTTCACTTCAAATTGAATAAATCAGTTCAACTTCAGTTTGACATTAAGCCTCATTCTTTAGGACTATCTTATATACAGCAAAGAATAGTTTGTATAAGGCTACTAGTTTTTAAGAATAAAGAGTAACATTTATATTTTTAAATTATATTTTGTGTATACTGAATTAGTGACTGGCAGCAAAAACTAGGCAATGACTATAGTTTTAGCAACAGGGAAATTTAGTTAACAGTGACATTGAGCAGAAAGCTTACATGTAACCAGTTTTAATAACCAGTTTTGACAGCTGCTGAGGGTTCAAGTGTGAAAACCCCTGTAGTCCAACTTTTGCAGTTGAACATGTGGAAAACATTACCATCATAATCGCAGTTCAAATCGCAAATCGCAATATTTTTCAAAATAATCGCAATATGACTTTTTGTCCAAATATATATATATATACATATACACACACATACATACACTAGTGGATTTTGCTTACTTTTATTCACCAAAGTGTCATTCAACTGATCACAATGTATAGTCAGGATATTAATAAAGTGAAAAATTACTATTACAATTTCAAAAACATTTTCAGAACTTCTTAAACTACTTCAAAGTGTTCTCATCAAAAAATCCTAAACGAAAAGCAGTGATAGCTTTACAGATCTTTGGCATTCTAGCTGTCAGTTTGTCCAGATACTCAGATGGCATTTCACCCCACACTTCCTGTAGCACTTGCCATAGATGTGGCCGTCTTGTCGGGCACTTCTCACGCACCTCACAGTCTATCTGATCCCACAAAAGCTCAATGGGGTTAAGATCCATAACACTCTTTTCCAATTATCTGTTGACCAATGTTTGTGTTTCTTTGCCCAGTCTAACCTTTTCTTTTTCTTTGCAATTCTTCCCATAAGACTTCTCTTTACTGTTGTTCATGAAACTGGTGTTGAGCAGGTAGAATTCAATGACGCTGTCAGCTGAGGACACGTGAGGTGTCTATTTCTCAAACTAGAGACTCTGATGTACTTATCCTCTTGTTTAGTTGTACATCCGGCATTCTACATCTCTTTCTGTCCTTGTTAGAGACAGTTGTCCTTTGTCTTTGAAGACTCTAGTGTACACCTTTGTATGAAATCTTCAGTTTTTTGGCAGTTTCAAGTATTGTATAGCCTTCATTCCTCAAAACAATTATTGACTAATGAGTTTCTAGAGACAGCGGTTTCTTTTTTGCCATTTCTTACCTAATATTATCCTTAAGACATGCCAGTCTATTGCATACTGTGGCAACACAAAAACAAACACAAATGACAATATTAAGCTTCGTTTAATGAAAAAAATAGCTTTCAGCAGTGTTTGATATAATGGCAAGTGATTTTCTAGTACCAAATTAGCAATTTAGCATGATTACTCACTAGAGTGATGACTGCTGGAAATGGGGCCTGTCTAGATTTGATCAAAAATGACTTTTTCAAATAGTGATGGTGCTGTTTTTTTACATCAGTAATGTCCTGACTATACATTGTGATTAGTTGAGTGCCACTTTCGTGAATTAAAGTACCAATTTCCTTTCGAAACACCAAAATCTGTACATTATTAAAAACTTTTGGCCAAAACTTTTTGACTGAGTTGCACTTGTAATCATAGCCTTTATAAATAGTTTTGATTCTGTGTATAAAATGCATCTACAAAAAGAATATATGCAAATTAATTACTTTCTCCAGAGGGACATGATGCACCACAGCAGCTCAGGATGGCAAAGGGGCAGTCACACCTATGTGCACATCCCTGTTAGTGTGCTACTGTTTTGGGAACGTTACTTACAGATAATGATGATCACTGCTTTTGTTTTACTGAATGTGGTATGCTGCCAGCAATGATCTGCCCTCTGTTTACATGCACCTTTTTGATTACTGTAAGTTTAAGTGGCAATGATGTGAACTCTTTCACACACAGTGGACACAAAACAATCTAGCCCACTGTCCAAACTGAATTATTCTGTAACACACGGGCAGACACTCAAAGAAGTGTTGAACCGTTAATCAGTTGTATATAGCTTAAATTCTTGTTTTTTAATCTGGCAATTTTACCTAGGTTCAGACCTTGTTGACCTCATTGCTGGTTACGGCCCTGTTTGTAAAAAGTATCTTTTGCCTTGAAATAGTATGTTTGAAAACTTTTTTAAATTATTGATTAAGTTGTGTAAACTCTCACGTATTTAAGGAGCAAGAAATGTATATTAATATATAATTAAATTTTTAAAGTATTTAATTATTTATTTATTTTTAGAAAACGCACTCAAAAAAACATTTAAGCCTATTTGTAATAGATTTAAATTTCATAAAAAAAATTTGCAAATTGAATAGTATAATTTTTATCAAAATTCTATTAATAAAACTTTACTTGGTTTATTTTTATTTTATTTTGTTAAATATTACTCAATTCAGAATAATACAAATGTAATTATATAATTTTAGAGTGTAAATGTTTATAAAAAATTATGAAACCCTCATGGACACTAAGATTGCAGGTGTATGAACTTGAAATATGTGTTTTAAACAAGATTTTAAAAATATTTCTTAATACTCACACCCTCCATTTTTTTTCTTATTGAACATCCTGTTGTAAACATTTTTGTAATTATTAGTAAGGATTATTAGTCAAATAGTTTGAGAATGTCGTTTCACATAGACTTCATACGCAACATCCACAACTATTTCATAAACTCTCTCTCTCTGACACATCAAGCAAACTCTAATCAAACATATGGTTACACATCATCCTCTGTCATGGTACAAATACGAACAAGCGCAGTGCAAAAATTCTCTCCCAATAACGTCGAACACACATTTGACAAATTATTCAACACGAAACATACAAACACTTATCTCTCACACTCCTCTGTGAGACGGGCTTTCAAAGAGACAGGTACATGACAGTTCGAACCTCGCACAAGGGTGCTGGCAGAGCAAAATAAGCCAGAAAAGCAAAATGCTAATTTTACTGCTGCATATCATTGGATCGTGTCCAAGTACATCAAGTAGCAAGTGTTTTCCAGTGTTCTATTAATACTGCAGCTCTAACAAACAGAAGCAAAATCACCAATTAACTTATCGCCACAACAACAAAAGGGTGGTCAGCGGCAGCAGAATTAATAAATCGTTAGCTGATGATGGTGTGTTTGTGTAAACATAACAATAACAACATCTTTTGTCCATGAAAAGGATACCAAGCACACCTGCAAAAGGACATTTAAATCAACAGTTTTTGTAAACTGGTGTAATTATGTTTAATTGAATTTAGAAATGTTTTGACTCATTCAGATTACATAGATATTACAAAATATTTAATTTGATGCGCCGTTCATTCAGCCTAAGAAACATTAAATAAAAAATGGATTCTTCTATCAGTTGGAAATTAGTTGTAATTCGTATTTTCAGTGTTTCGCCAGCTAAGCGAACAACCCGAGCAAACAGATTTCTGTGTATATAGTTTGTTAATCCATTCACACATAAATTGGGTAACGCTTTTACATTTTACAGTGTCCATGTAACACATATAACGTGTTACTATTAATAACGACTACGGTAATATCAATAACAATATGCAAGTACAAGTAGCTCTAAAAAATGATTATACAGCAATAGAGTTTATTAGTATTACTCAGTAATTACCTACAATAATATGAACACTAAAATAAAACGTGTCCAATTGGCAAACAATTCTATGCAATAATGTTTGTAACAACAAATTTACTAATGATTGTTGAGGGCGCTATTGTGCCATGTTGAATTTTACAGCCACAGGAACAAACAATGCCGCTCTTTTGCTTGGTTTTGTTCTCAAAATGATCTTTGGAGGGCGGGGTTTTGGAATGAGGGGGCATGGCTAATTCAACGGCTCAGTCACTTGAAAGCTTCAGAACATAAAATTGCTTACAGCACCTTTAACCAACGAAACAGTGACAATATGTCATTCCAAAAAGTCTATTGATATACTCAGCCTGATCTCATGAAAATTACATAACTGTGGTGGCCTATTTATTTGATTAGAATATAAGTATTATGGAATATGAAAATATAAAAAGCTAGACGATTTTATGTGGTTCCTTACATGTATTGTGAATGTTCAGCGTAATGTCCACTGTGTGGTGCTAATAGAGTTATATTTTTACTAAAACTGATGCAATTAATGCTCTATCGAGTTTTGAACAAATGAACAAAACCTAACTCCCTACCCTAAACCTAACCGATAGTGTCATAAAAAGTGAATGTGACATGAACAACTCAATTGCTAAATCAACCACGTCATTTTATGCTTCTATGACAGTGTCAACTCCAGCCTGGTCTCATGAAATTTCTGTGAGCAATGCAATGTTTTTGCATAACTCAAATTACATGCTTAAACATTTGGCTGCAGTTTTCAAGTGAAATGTCCAGTGGAGGGCACCAAAACAGAGCGAAATGAGGATGTAATCAGATGAGATTTTTAAAGTGAATTTTAGATGGATGTTTTAATAAGTAAAACGTACCTTCCTAACCTAAAAATGTACCCAAAACCGAACAAACAGTGTCTGAAAAGAGAAATGAGAGTTTAAAAAAACAGACATCCTTAAACTTAAATGCAGTGTTTTAGTATTTTAAAATGCAAATTTGAAATAAAATAAAACAAAGTTGTGTGTCGCTTTTATGTCACTTTCACTTTCCTGCATTTTGGCTGGATTCGATCCACGGCCATCGAACCAACTGCTCTATCCAGTCCAACACTCTATCTGAGCTATCAAACAAACTGAAGGTATAGAAATAAGTGTGTACATGTATAGTTAAAGACAAAATTATTAGTCCCCCTATGAAATTTCAATTCTTTTTCAAATATTTCCCAAGTGATGTTTAACAGAGTAAGGGGATTTTAACACAGTATTTCTTATAATATTTTTCGTCTGGAGAAAACGTTATTTATTTCAATTTGCCTGGAATAAAATAATTATTTAAAAAAAACGAGAAAAAAAACTGCTAAGGTCAATATTATTAGCCCCCTTAAGAAATTATCTGTTTGATTGGCTACGGAACAACCACTGTTATCCAATGACTTGCCTAATTTACCTAACTCGCCTAATTAACATAATTAATCCCCCAAGCCTTTAAGTTGCACTTCAAATTGAGGATTAGTATCTTGCAAAACAACTAGTGAAGTAATATATAACTGTCATCATGGCAAAGACAAAATTAATTTGTTTAGACTTGAGAAAAATTATTGTTAATGCTCACAAAGCAGGAGAAGGATATGAACGTTTATCAAAGCATTTCCAGGTGTCAAGAACTGCCGTGAGAAGTATTATCAAGAAGTTTGAAGAGACCCACACAGTGGAGAACAAGACTGGCAGAGGCAGGAAGTGAAATATTTCAAAAACCTTGGAAAGAAAACTGGTGAGAGAGGTTTCGAAAGACCCAAGAACAACTGCCAAGACACTAGTGAATGATTTAGCCAAGTCTGGGATTGATGTCTCAACGAAGACAGTCAGTGGAGCCCTGCACAGGAATGGACTGCGAGGTTGCAGACCAAGAAAAACTCCACTTCTGATGAAGAAACACCTCCAAGCTAGACTGAAGTTTGCCACGGACAACTTAAAGAAAAATGATGCATACTGGAAACATGTCCTTTGGTCAGATGAGACAAAACTAGAGCTCTTTGGCCATAGAGATGTTGCCTATGTTTGGAGAAAGAAGGGAGAGACGCTCAACCCAAAGAACACCGTTCCCACGGTGAAACATGGCGGTGGGAGTATAATGCTGTGGGGATGTTTCAGTGCGTCTGGAACTGGGAATCTCATCAGGATTGAAGAAATCATGAAAAAAGAAGACTACAAGAAGATTTTGAAAGACACCCTCAAGCCATCTGCAACAAAACTTGGTTTGGGTCGACATTTCGTCTTCCAGCATGATACAGACCCAAAGCATACCTCACTTCTAGTGAAGCACTACCTCCAAACGAGCAAGTGAACGTCCTTGACTGGCCTGCACAAAGCCCAGAATCCAGAATCCCATAGAAAATCTGTGGGCCACACTGAAGACTAGAGTCCATGCCAGGAGACCAACAAATCTGGAGGAGCTTGAGAGATTTGCTAAGGAGGAATGGGCTGCGACTCCTCAGGAGAAATGCATAAAACTTGTTGAGAACTACAACAAATGACTAAAGGATGTTATCAAACAAAAGGGATACTCTTTTGACTATTAACATCTAATAGGGCTAATCATTTTGACCTGTAGATTTTTTTATTCTTGGTTATAATTCTGTTTCTATTTGTATTATAAACACTCTGAGTTGCCTAAATAAACTATTATGTTTAGAAATGCTATGTTGAAAAAACTATATACTCCATTAAACAGCACTTGGGAATTATTTTAAAAATAACGAAATATTTCAAAGGGGGCTAATCTTCTGTAATAGAGGTGTAAAAAAGTTTAGTTTTTCAAATCATGCATTTAGGTAAAAGTGTTTTGATATCATAACATAGCGAGCGGGTGGTGAATAATAGAGTGTAAATATGTTTTTATAGTCAAAATCAGCAAATGTACTGGTTTGTGTGACAATGATTAAACCATACAATTGTTGTAGCACCTCTAGTGTTCATTTAACCAGGAAACTGCAGCAAAATATACAGAGTGGCACATACAAGTCAGATTGCAAAAATGTATATAGAGTAACGTTCATTCTATGAGACCAGGTTGGTCGACTCGCACTAGGGATGTCCAAAACAACCAATTTTCAAAATCGATTAGGTTGTGTAAATGACTAGTTGACTAGTCTGTTAACTAGATTCCATTATGTTCATGTGACCCCAATCAGACACTTTCCAGAGGGATGCTAAGCACAGCACTTCAACATGGTAACTAAGGATATTTCATAAATAAATATGGTAAATTACTATAACATTGTTCTGCACAAAACTCTCAAAGAAAGAGAAGAAACAGAAAGGCTCCGATACAGAGCGGCACAAAACCGCTTATGCGCAGAATATTGCGCTTCAATTTAACCGGCAGTTTAAACCTTTTTACTGCAATTATTTATTGAAAATTTCAGACAGAATCAGCAAAAGACTTTAATCTCCCCTAAACACTTCACAAATACGAGAACATTACTCACCGCAGAGGAATTAACGTCCGTCAGTCATCGCCTTGAAATGTGTTGTTGATGTGGCACTTTGCAGTAAAACAGCACATAAAGAGACAAAACTTCTTGCAGAGGGTTTTACCATGTTGACTGCTATTCATTATTAAGCACAGCAAGCTATAATCACTCAAAAACACTTTCCAAGCAGTGGTGTCTCTCAATTTTATTGAGAATTGCATCTCCCTTTAAAACCAACACCACTAAAAAATGTTAATGCTAGTCGACTGCACTAATCGACTAGTCAGCTGTTAAATGACTAGTTGATTAGTCAACCACCATGGCACATCCCTAACATCCCTAAAAATGCTATGCGCTGGATTGTTTTATTTGCTAAAAGAGATCCTCCCTCTAAATCCTTAGTAATGTGCAAATTGTTTGTTTCTAAGCATCTAAATTTCATAAACTAAAGGAATGCTGCAATCAAATGACTCCAATAAACGGCATATTCACTACTAGACAAGCGGATCAATGGTAAACTTCAAACAACCCCTTCAGTGTCCAGCTTTGTCCATATGTCACTAAACAGACTTCCCCCTTTCACTGCCCCAGAGTTCCCTATTTGACTCACTAGTTGTTGACAAGCTTGTCTTGATCCATGGCAAATGGGAATCATTGTGAACCATCACATTACTAATCCAATTAAAAACTATGAACAGTGTAGTGTTGAAAAATAGAGGCAATCAACATGAATCACTTGAACTGTTGTAGTGCCTTGTAAGTGGAGAGCAGTCGATGGTGTTAACTGTACTGTAAAAAAAAAAAAAAAAACCCACAGCAGACAGTTTGCCAGAGCACTATGTCTTTGTAGTGCTGATAAAATGAATGATTCTGGAACAGTTTAACAAAAAAAATTGGGGGGTTGGTGCACATGAAAGCTGTTACTAATGTTTCAAGTGAGTAATTTCTATACCTCTAGATGTACCACATGGAATTGTTGTCAAAAAGGTTTCCAAAACACTCTCCCACGCCATATTCCATTGGACAGTCAAACACATAGTCCCGCCCCAAACTCACACAATTGGCTGAGCCAATGTATGGGAAAAGCAGCATGAACAATCTTTTAAAAAAATTAAAAGCATTTGTGTTTGGAAAGACATTAGGTTATAGAAAATACAACAGAAATTACATTTTTGGTTGAACTTTTTTTTTTTTTTTTTAAGGTCGGAGCTAAAAGGTCAGTGGTCATCTGTTTCAAAGTTGATTTTTACATCATTCTGACAAAAGCTGCACTGAAAAACAATCAATTACCTCAGTGTTCCGATAACACGTCTCCATTTCCTTAGAGGAAAGTGAATTAGAAAACAACATGGTTGAGCAGCAAAAGATTCTGTGGGGTTAACTTAGTGCAGGAAGACAAATCAGTAACAGTAAATACCAAAAGATTCTGCCTTTGAAGATGACAACTACAAATATCAAATCGCACAGACTGTTAGAGACACTTAAGGAAATGTTTCCACCAGCGCTTGAAACCAGGTGCAAAACAGCAATTTCCTCTGATGGTCTACGTAACTGTGTTTGTAGAAGAACGAATAGTTTTAGTTTTCCCTCATTTGGAGCATCCGACTCACTTGCTTCTTTCATGCATTCCTGTGCGAGGCGTGCCCATAGAACAAGATCGGGGAAAAACGTCCACGCTGGAGTTGCTAGAACTCTGCAGTCAGGCGATTGCATATGAACAGGCACTTGACTCCCGCGGGACTCTTAAAGCTATTTTCTTATTTAGCTCAACTTTGACTAGGTATTGTTAAAGGCCAAGCCATTCTTTCCTCGCTTGTGACAGGTGCTTCCTTTATATAAAACCCATCCTTTCATTTTCAAAAGCGCTTTTGGAAAGGTACAGCCATCATGTGCTCAAACAAAGTTTCAGAAAGGGTCCTGGAAATTCTGATTGTAAGGAAATATATGACTTTGCATGAACACTGTTAAGAACAAGAATGTGGTTTAAAGTTGTACATCAACTGACAACTAGTTTGACCACTAATTAATATTACAATTATTTGCTTGATTTATTGGATAAAGAAGCCAAATTTGTTCCTGCATTAAATGTGCATATATATAGAATGTTGGGGTCACATGTAAGCACGCTGTATGAGTTTTTTGCCACGGCTTTGCTTCAGCTCATCAAACTCATCCGCTTTATAAAAACTTAATTTTTTGCATCCAGGAAGCTGAAATACAAACAAATTCCATGTAGCCTATCCTATCCATATTATGTCATATTGCATGTGTAATTATGAAATTACTTCACAAAACTTCACAACATTGTAACCAAAAATGATAAATCCAACCCCCACATCTGAAAATATAAGTGCTTGTACTACGTAAAAAGTGCAGTGTAGCTGTCTAAATGTGACATTGTCTGATTTACCTCCGAGCTCGTGGGGAAATGAACATTACAGAAGAATACTCGCTAACATATTCACATGCTGCACAAAGAAATGGATCGGCTTCTTTCAGCTCGTTGTTGAAAACACATTTTTTATTGGTGCAGTTCTTGTGCTGAATGACAGGATGATAAAGAGTGCGCTAAGCGTATGACGTCATTGCCATGGTAGCCAGATCATTTCAGCAGATTTGCAGAAAGACTAGAATGAAAGTATCGTCAAATCAACGTGCAACACTTCAAAATTACTTATCTTCTCTGCAAGCGATACCAAAGACAATAGCGAGTACATCAAATGTAAGTAGAAAAAAACTGAGTGCGCCTACCAGCTGAAACCAGAACTTAATTACAATGTTTAGAGAATTGTCGGGACACCGGGACAGCGGGACACACCTCTTCAAAATGGGACGTCTGGTCACCCTACACCCAACCAATGAGAAAACAATCCCGCAATGAGAAAACAATAGCTCATACAACATTTAATGCCATGACCTTATGAATTAAAGACTTGTTGCTCCGATTTAAGACCTTTTTAAGGCCTTATTTTGCGGAAGGGCAAATTAAGACTTTTTAAGACCCACGGAAACCCTGTAACTATGTCTCCATTAACCAATTTTAATGGTTGACTGAAAGCTGCGTATAAGTCAGGTCATCACCCTGTGAACTTCTCAGTGCTTCAGTCAATCTGAACACTTTGAGAATTCCCTGGTATGGAAATATTTTTCATGTCCCTTTCCCACTCGCAGGCACGATACTCATGTGCGATCTCTACAGCCGCAACAGACAGTGAAGAGCTGCGAGTATACAATCTCACACACACATACTCTCTTCTCTCATTCCTTTATCCCATTGGGCTGAAGAAACAGATGGCAGTGAAAAGTCATTCACACGTTACTGCACGTTCCACATGCTGGAGAAGAAAACCCTGTCAGAGCGCTCGTCTCAACCAATCACTCTGCTCAAATCCCTCGTGACAGCACCGCACTCTGCTGGGGAAAAACCTGGGTTACTAAGCACTTTTTATTCTCTTGCAGTTTAGCGAGAGAATACGTAAACGTGCCCTCGTCAGCTTTTTAACTGCCTTCAATATTCATGAGCAGATGATGTAGAAAGGTGGGGGGGCCATGTTACATTTCTGAGTTAAGTGAGTCAAACCACACCCATTTGGGTGTGTTGAACTGCCATGGCTGGAGAGTCTAAGAGTTTAAAAGCAAGGGCTTATCCAGGAAATTACTTTTGGGTGGGCCTTCAAATAAATGGATGGGCCAAGTTTTCACCCCTTTTTTTCAACCACACTTTCCTTAATAATAGAGAAGCGGTGCATTCAAACATTTCTTTCATACTTTCAAAAGTCAGAATTTATGCCTTTTTTAAACATCTTATAAATATATATTTTAAATCAAAGAATAATCTCTAATATTCTAGGTGTGCCTGGGTCTAATTAGGGTGGGCCAAACCTGTAAAACCTATGAGGACTGTATAAATTTGTTCTTGTCATATTTTAAATGGACTAAATTCAGTATTCATGAGCAGGTGACACCTGCTTGTCTAGCTGAGGCAATGTATTAAAAAAAGAAGGAGACGGGCCACATGAAAGTTCTGAATTAGGTGTTTCAGATTTTGGCCCTTTGGGTGGATGGGCTTGAGAGTCTAAGAGCTTTAAAGTTTGTTTTAATATAATCTTCTGCCAAGACTTCAAATACTATAATAATATGTAGTACAAAAAAGGAGTGCGGACTGTGGACTGTGTAAATGTGCTATTTTTTTATCTTTTAAAAAGCCTTCTACAATATTCAAGAGCAGACAACACCTCAGAACTTACATGTGGCCCCGCCTCCTTTTCTACTACATACGAAGTTCTGGTTAGATGTTTCAAGCCCCGCCCCTCTTTTGATGAGTGGGCGTAGCCTACATATCTAAGAGCTTCCAAGTTTGCTTTATTCTTCTCTTTTGATATAATTTGTTCAAAATAATGATTAGTCCTAAAACTAGTAAAGGCCGATAGTTGGGCCGTGGATAGATGTGGGGTGAGAAAATCAGATTTCTAAAATGAAATGAAAAATGGAAATGGAAGTTTTGAGCTAGTTGTATCGAGACACACCCCCTTACTATAAGTGGGCGTGGTTGATGAGTCTAAAACTTGTTTGTGGAATCAAAGTTTCTTGTAATCTTCGCTTTGGCATAATTTATTAATAATAATATTTAGTCCAAAAATAGAGTAAAGGGCACACGTTGGACTGTGTAAATTGTAATGTTTAATGTTTAAATGGCCTTATACAATAATCATGAACAGCTTGGTTAGCTAAGACAGTGTAGTTGAAAAGGAGGGGGTGGGGCCGCATTTAAGTTTTGGGCTAGGTGCCCCAAGCCACACCCCTTTGTGTGAAAAATTTGATTTTCAAAATTATACTGTAAAACTGTCTAAACAACAAAACAGATCCTTTACCAGATGCAGTTCTGAGCCAGGTGTCTCAAACCACACCCCTTGAACTGGCAGTGGCTTACTGTAAGTGTCTGAAACATTGTTTGCAGGATCAAAGTTTGTTACAATCTCTCTTCTGACGAGACTTGTACATAATGATACAGTATTTAGTCCAAAAATGAGTAAAGGGCAAAAGTTGGACAGAGAATTGTGTAACTGTACCCTTGTCATCTTTTAAACTGCCTTATTTAATATTCATGAGCAAGTGACACATGCTTGTCTAGTTGAGTCAATGAAGTAGAAATGAAAGAAGAAAGGGGCAGGGCCACAATAAGTAGTTCTAGGCTAGATGTTATTTGAACATTTGTTTTAAACTTCTCTTTTGACCAGACTAGTTCATAATAACTAATCGAAAAAGGAGAAAAAGTGAGAACTGGACCATGGCTAGATGGAGGGTGAGAAAACAATATATTTTCAAAAATTATAATGGAAAGCTATTTTAACAACAACAAAGAGGACAGATTTACCAACACTGAACTTCTAAGCTAGTTGTATCAAGTCATGTCCCTTTATGATGAGTGTGTGGCTCAAGTGCCTTAGATATGTGGCCTTGTTTTAGCAGAATCAAAGTTGGTTTTAATCTTCTCATTTGGCGAGACATGTTCAAAATAATATTTGGTCCAAAAAGGAGTAAAGGGCGGAAGTTGGACCATTGCTGGAGGGGGGGCTGGGGCAAGAAAACAAAATCAGATTTCCAAAATTACAATGGAAAACATTTTAAACAACAACAAAGACGGCAGCTGAGGCAAGAGAAAAATTTACAAGTCAGGGTGCCTTTGAAGATGTTTAATTAAAATCTAATCCTGCATTCTTAAAGGCTCACATAAATTAAGCTGTCAGTCAGGAGATTTATGCATTCACATTTGCATATTGCATACAATTCATCAATTACTCATGTTTGAAAGGCTTGAGTATCCTAGGGAGAGGAGCTACCAGTGTGCCAGCACTGAGAGAAAGAGAGAGAGAAAGAGAGAGCGAGAATGATGGGGCTCCTGGTACCCACTGATGCCCAAGAGGAGTCAGTCACCATATGTCCATGCATTCAACCAATACTACTGAAATCCTTTCTCATGCACACACACACACACGCACACACTGTGCTCGAAGCTGTCTGGTCTCAAACCGCCATAAACTAAAGCTCTATTCTCACTGTCAAAACAGTATTGATTTTAGTCCACACTTTGCTCTAATCTAAGGTCGCCTTTCATTTTATTCAGATGCAAATATGAAAACATATTAAAACAATTGAGTTACAAGGGGCTAGAACTCTAATTTTCAAAAATGTACCAGTTAGATACCATGATCTATAATTTCCCTGTGAGATTTGGATATCACATCTCTGTTGTTATTCTCAAATGGATTGTTTTTTTATTATTTCAAACAATCAAAACATACTATTTTTCTGCCAATATAAAGATGCATTTCAATACAGGCAAGGTCAATCCATGACATGGTATGTTAGTCATCACTCTTTCTTCTAAAGCCATCCAATATTGCTCAGATTAAAGGCCAATGCTTTTAATTTTGTAGAGGTGCTTTGGCTGTGTTGGGCTGTTCTTTTTCCCACAGGTCACACTGTGTTCCATTGTCTTGATTGATTGGCAAGTTGAATTTCGAAGTGGCTGTAATGTTTATATGGTGATTTTTTTATTTTGATTTTCATTCTGTCAAACATCATATTTTGTTAAATAAAAGAAAGTCCTAAGTGTTTGTGTAATCAGTGTAAATGATACAATTTTATTTTTGGGGTAAACTATCCCTTTAATAATCCCTGGCCAAGTAAAACTTGAAAAAGATGTGAAAATGTTGCCTTAAAGGGAACCAAAAAAGACACCTGTTATGTTATTAGACCTACAGTGTAACCAAGTATATTAGTGAAATTATAGAAAATTGAAGGTTTGTCTCTTTACTTACATTTGATTATAAAATTCCAAATATCTTTAGTGGAGAGGTCGTAATTGAGATCGTAACAGATGATCTTAGATGAGTTAATAACTGTAAACAAAGGTGCGTTTTTCAAAAAGCATCTATAAATGGTGACTCCTGGGATGTCAACGTCAAAGGTCAATTGCTCAGAGTGATGGAGTCCCATCTATGTGGCATCTTTTCTTGTGTGTGTACTGTACACATACACACACTGACCTGAGCACAGCACCAGACCTCCAAGCCTGTCTCACAATGTCGCTTTTGTTCTGCATTATTAACTAGAGAATTCCTCTGCTTCAAGTTTTTATTAAAAAACCTGGTGTGACTGTGTGCAAGGAACCGTTTCAGAAAGGGTGAACGTGTTCATCCATTCCAGGAATTCAATTCTAATATGCACTACAAGTATGCACTGCACTGGGGATGGAAAAGTACATACTTTTGAGTGTGTACTAAGATAGAACACCATATTGGGACATACTGTACAATTGCATCTTAATACCAAAGTCTCCTTGTTGTAACTGTTTGTGTTTGAAAGTAAGTGTTAGCATCAAGCTAAAATCATTGCTTTAAATTTAAGTTAGTTTTGATGCTCGATCGATGAGTTGACTTCAAAGCCATGGCAAAATACTTGTATAGAGTGTGCTTACCTGTGCATCTATCTATAAATTCTATATATGCTGTATGCGGCAGGGAGGCAAGCCAAAATATCTCCAAGTGAATACAGGATGCTTGAGCATTTTAAGTGCTTCGGAACAGGGGTCCCACTCAAGCATTTTGCTGTCTAACTGTTTGCACTTCAATATGAGACACAAAGCCTTCAATACAAGATTTTTTTTAAGTGTCTTGCCACTAAAACACAAGGCAATATGCCAAAATCATGACATTCTGGCTAATAAAGGACAGTTGGCAACTGTAGTTAAAAAATGTTAACGTTGCTTGATAAACAAACACAGTTTACAGTTAGGCTAATGTACTATATTACTTGCCGGAATTATTGTTCATTTTGATTCTTGATATAACTATATTTAACTATTTACTGAAAATGTCCTTTATCATATTGCGGTTGTCTGTTCCCTTTACAAAAAGCTTCACTACGATGTTGCGCTGCTAAGCGCTACGGGGAACAGCTCTAGCTGTGAGCCAAGCTGAATAATGTGTGAAACACGTCAATGAACATTGACCGGAATTTATAGCCTCGGCTGATGTAATCATTAGATGCACCTGCGGCCAGGCTATAAATGGATACGTCACCAGGTGTCGTCAAAACTCTTTTTTCAGAGCGATTCTGTTTCTGTGTGTTTCACAAACCCTGTCAAAACTTTCTTTCCTCTGTTAGGAGATAGAATCAGTTAGGCAGTGTGCAGTGAACGTTGTTCTTTTCTCTCTTCCGTTTAGAAAATATAGAGAGAATGACTGAAAGCCGCAAACGGTGCGTGTTCCCCTCTTCTCGCTCTATAGCTGAAGACGACACACATCAGTTTTTGCTGTTTGTTTGGGGGTAAGAGCACGCTGCTCTCGCGTTGCAGCAGGGTGGGTGCGAGCACTGCGATTTGCGTTAACAGGCAGAGTGCGTCGTGCTCGCCTCGCTTGCTTCCGGGAGTCAGCACTCTCGAATGGATTTGGCTGAGGAGCAAGAGACGGGTTGATCCCTTTCTCTCACTCTCTCCCCAAACCCAGCTGTTCCTTCACATGATCTCGACGCTTCTTCGGATCATGAGGTGGATCGCGATTCTCTTCCCGCCTCCGAGCTTTCCGTCCGCGATAAAAAATCTACGGAGGAATTGCTCGATGTTGTTACTCGTGCGGTTGCCAGATTGGTCTGGCCACGCGGAAAAGAGACCCCAAATGCTCCAAACGCTCCAAATTAGGGGATAGATTTTATCTTCCACTCTAAGAAAGGGAACGCCTCATGGGTTCCTTCCCTTCTTTGATAACCTCCATGAAGAGCTTTTTCGCTCATGGAGAACCCCTAAAAAAAAAAATAATAAAAATATATATATATATACATATTTTCGTCCCGTGTTCACATACCCTCGACGTCATTATATTCGACTATCGTGGGTGCTGAGGCACGGCGGTATTCAGTGATGCCGCCGGTCGAAGAGACGCTTGCGGGCTATCTCTCGCCGGGCTCGGCATCGTCACTTAAGAAGCCCTCTCTCCCCTCAAAGCCTTGTAGGACAACCTCCACTTTAGTGGGAAGGGCTTATCAAGCAGCAGGTCAGGCTGGTGCTGCTCTGCACAGTATGCTGCTCTGCACACTATGCTGCTCCTCCCAGGGATTGGGGACAGTCTCGACGCCCCTCCATTCCTGCAACCTCTTGGTGTTTGGGGTTGCAGAGGCTTCCGTCAAAATTGGGTGTTTTCGCTGTTCCTGTATGTTATTCAGGACGCGAAACACCCGACAACCCCTCAACAGGAAGTGTTAAAATATAATACCCATTTCAGAGATCCTGGTAGCGTGGAAACTTCTGCCGGATATATTCTTTTCTGTGGGTCGTATAAGGGCATCAGGATTTAATTCACTCGCCGCTTTTCCATGTTTCAACGGCGTGTTCTCACTACCGTAAACCGGATTTCTTTTTATGTAAAAAAAAAAATAAATAAAAAAAAAAATAACTCAATCTCCTGGTTAAAGGGGCCATGGTATGTGTTCCCCTTCCAGAGATAGAGTTAGGTTATTACACTAAATACTTCCCGTTTCCCATGGATGGTGAGGGGTGGCGTCTGGCTTAGATCTTAAAGCTTGAACTACCCGTGGGTGTTCAAGTCCAAGATGATGCCTGTCAAGACGGTCGTGTCTCAAGCCCTACAACTCGTTTGGCTGATCACCATCGATCTTATGACGCACTTCTATACTTCATTTAGAAGTTCTGCCACAACATGGAAAGTTCCTGAGGTTCACTTCTGGGGGCGAAGTCTTCCAGGGTCAGGTTCTTTCACTCAGCCTAGCCCTTTTTACCCGCACATTCACAATGCATGATGTAGCGCTGGCTCCTTGCGACTCCGGGGCATCTGCATTCTGAATTATGTAGACGACTGGCTGATCCTAGCGCAGTTCCAGGAACTGGCAGTTCAGCACAGGGACATCGTCTTAGCTCATCTGTTTCTCTGGGGTTGAGGCTCAACGCCAAGAAAAGCGTCCTCTCTCCCACTCAGAACACTGTCTATCGGGGCATCATATGGAGTTCAATCTCAATGTGGGCACAACTGTCTCCCGCTAGGATTGAGTCCATTTAGATCACCCTGAGCAAAGTCAGGCTAGGTCAAGGTTGCACTGTTATCAGTATCAATGATTTCCAGGTCTCAGGGCGAATGCGTCCACAGTGATCCCTCTGGACCTTCTGCTCGAGACCATTTTTGTTGTGGCCAAAAGCCAGGGGAATCTTCCAAGGGCCAAAACCCCTAGGCTAAATAGGGTTATGCGCCTCAGGCTTCGTTCCCTTTCTATGTGGTTCAGACCCTGGTTTTCTGCCTTGGGTCCCACTCTAGGTGCGTCTTGTTGTCGCAAGCTGCTAACGACAGACGCCTCCCTGATGGGCGGGGTAGTGGCCTTAAGTGGTCGTCCAGCTTAAGGGGATAGGAGGGTCGTCAGCTCGGTTGTCACAGTCAATGTCTTGGGTTGATGGCTGTATTTCTGGCCCTGAAATACCTCCTCCTGAGGCTGCCATGTCTTGGTGCGGGTGGACAATGCAGCGGTAGCCTCTTACATAAATCATCAAGGAGACCCACGTTCTTGTCAGCTGTATTTCTGACACATTGGGTTCTCCTTAGGGCCCAGGGCAAGCTCCTGTCACTCAGGTCAGTTATATCCCTGGATGCCCGTATATGGGAGCAGATTTACGGTCCAGACAGAAAATACCAACGGGGGAGTTAAGAACTCCACCCTAAGGTAGTAGTTGCCCAGAGTTCGCCAGCAAGGGTTTTTGCCTCTTACTGATAGCACCGCGCTGGCCGAACAGGGCTTGGTTCTCGGAGCTAATCTCTTCCCTCGACGGCTCACCTTTGGCTATGCCGAACAGGAAGGATCTTCTGTCTCAGGCACAGGGAAATATTTCATCCCTGCCCCAAATTGTGGAATCTTTCATGTTTGGCCCCTAATGGTACCAACTGAGGAACACAGGGCTCTCTCCTGAGGTTATCGAGACCTTTTTAAATGCCGGGCTTTTTCCACTTGGAACAAGTTTGGGTGAGATCTTAGGGCAGAAGAGGACCTCTTCGCCTCTATGAATAGCGCAATGTCTCCTCTACTTCTCCCTGAAATCACCCAGCCCCCTTGGGTCTGGACGTTAAGACACATACATGACCCAGAATGCATCTGTATGCGTTTCTTTCCCCGGTTTCTCTGCTCCTGGGAGTCTTGGCAATGTTCACCAGCAAGGGTCTTGCCTCCTATTAATGGCGCTGCGCTGGCTGAACAGGATATGGTTCTCGAAGTTAATATCTCTCCTCGACGGCTCGCCTTGGGCGATTCCGAACAGGTAGGACCTTCTTTCTCAGACTCAGGGGACATATTCATCCCCGGCCCGAATTGTGAAACCTTTCATGCTTGGCCCCTGTAGGGTACCAACTGAGGTTCACAGGGCTTTCTCCTGAAGTTATCGAGACCATTGCAAGTGCTAGGGCTCCCTCCCTTGGAACTGATCTGGGTAGATTTTACAGGGCAGAAGAGGACCTCTTCGCCTCTGTTGATAGCGCAATGTCTCCTCTACTTCTCCCCGAGTCACCCAGTCCCCCCCCTGTGGTGGCGCATACATGGCACAAATGCGCCTGCATACGTTTCCTTCTAATAAGTTCAATTACAGAACCAGCTAACTGCCAGTTTGCTTCAGTTCTGGATTTTCGGTGGAAAGAACTGTCAGCGGGCACTTGCCTCGCCACTGCCAGGTTCTATGTGGCTTCCACTTCGGTTTGCCACGCCTTGGTGGGCGGGGTGCCCTCTAAGAGGCATCCTTGCTAGGACCTCTTCATAGGGTAAGACCCCCCCTTTTAAAACCTCTAATGTCAGCGTTTGGTAGACTTCTGACTCTCAAGATGGTTTTTCTTATGGCAATTACGTCTCTGAGGAGACTTGGGTACCTACAGGCTCTGTCCCTCTTGCCGGCCTGTTTTGAGTTGCCCCAGGTAGGACCAAAAGCATTCTTTGCACCCTCACCCTGACTACCTGCCCAAGGTGCCTTTCGCGACCCTTGGCCGGTTATTCTATAAGCCTTCTGCTCCCTGCCGTTTGTAACGCCGGAGCAGCTAAGACTTCTCAGACTTTGTCCAGTCTGTACCCGTCAGACTTATGTCCACCGCATTTGCTAGTGGCGTAAAATCAGGGCAGCAATTCTTCACTTGGAAGCCGTGACCGGGTGGCGGTCACATCCTGACAGACTATGTCACTTTGGGTGAGGGACATTACTGCCCGGGCCTACGAGGCGCGCAATCAAGCTTCGCCAGTAGGTTTTAGGGCGCACTCTACCAGAGGGCTCTCCTCCTCTAAAGCCTTGGCTAGAGGTCCACCTCTGCAGCAAGTTTGTGGTGCGGCAGGTTGGTCCTCTCCGCACACATTCATCGAACTTTATGGGTTAGATACTTTGCTACTCCGGGCTCTTATGCCCTTGAGTCGATATCTCAGCTCATGCCTGAACAAGTTTGTGACGCGGCAAGCTGGTCCTCTCCGCTCTCATTCATCAGTTTTTATGACAAGTTTGTGTTGCGATAGGGTTCTCTTTGCACACATTCATCGAACTTTATGGGTTAGATGCTTTGCTACTCCGGGCTCTTATGTCCTCGAGTCGGCATCTCAGCTCATGCCTGAACAAGTTTGTGATGCGGCAGGCTGGTCCTCTCCGCTCACATTCATCAGTTTTTATGACAAGTTTGTGTTGCGATAGGGTTCTCTTCGCACACATTCATCAAACTTTATGGGTTAGATGCTTTGCTACTCCGGGCTCTTATGCCCTTGAGTCAACATCTCAGCTCATGCCTGAACAAGTTTGTGATGTGGCAGGCTGGTCCTCTCCGCTCACATTCATCAGTTTTTATGACAAGTTTGTGTTGCGATAGGGTTTTCTTCGCACACATTCATCGAACTTTATGGGTTAGATGCTTTGCTACTCCGGGCTCTTATGCCCTTGAGTCGACATCTCAAGCTCATGTCTGAGACCTCTCACATTTTTGTGAGTACACTGCACAACTGTTGGGGTCCGGACAGCCCCAAGTGCGGCGGCGTGGGTATTGCGTTCCCCGTAGCGCTTAGCAGCGCAACATCATAGTGAAGCTTTTTGTAAAGGGAACGTCTCGGGTTACATGTGTAACCCTTGTTCCCTGAAAAAAGCGGAACGAGATGTTGCGCTGCTTTGCCGCACTGGGACGTCCCAGGACTGCTCTTCAAAAAGAAGTATCTGATGACACCTGGTGACGTATCCATTTATAGCCTGGCCGCAGGTGCATCTAATGATTACATCAGCCGAGGCTATAAATTCCGGTCAATGTTCATTGACGTGTTTCACACATTATTCAGCTTGGCTCACAGCTAGAGCTGTTCCCCGTAGCGCTTAGCTGCGCAACATCTCGTTCCGCTTTTTTCAGGGAACAAGGGTTACACATGTAACCCGAGACGTTTTACTGCACTTCACATTGTGCCTTAGAACCTCTTTTAAGTAAAATTATCATAATAGTAAAATGACTGTAACACAGGGCATCTCCCGGCTTATTGCTTTATTATAAAATGGATAGTTCAGACTGCGCTGAAAGTTCCAATCCATGTAAAATGAGTACAAAAACACACCTGGAACCACACATTCTACATTAAATTTAAGGCCACGTCCAGACTAATACATTTTCATTTGCTTATTGCTTTATTGGAAATTATTCTTTAGATTAATTCATGTAAAATTAGCTTTGGTCTCATCACAGAAATATGGTAAAAACAAAGGGAGCATCTCCCGAAGAAGAATCTGCACTCCTGGATTTCTTTAAGTGCTGCCTCTGTCTGACACCGTGTAGCTTTTAGCTTAAGTAACCGCCAATCATACTTTTTCCCTCCTTCTCTCAGCAATGCCACTACAGAGCTACTGATGGTATTGAATAAATGTCAGATGTCTTCCCCCCTGCTGTCCTCTGCTCTGAGAGATAGAGATAGAAAGAGAGAGAGAGAGAGAGAGAGAGAGGTGTTGCCTTATTCATGGTGGGCTGGGTGGGTGAGGGGGAGAGAGGGAGAGTTTGTTTGTGAGCCATTATCTTCAGCCATCAATCAAATCCGAGGAGCACATGACATCAGCCATCATTTGATTGCACACGGGAGCCTGTGTGTATATGAATATCCATAACAATATGGACGTCCAGTAAGATGATCTTTATTTCTAAATGACACAGAAGGCCTTGACAAATGCAGCTAAACAATTATTAGGCAGGCCTGCATGGAATTTGTGCCTGTAGAATTCTGCAGAAAACCCTAGATTTATGAACATATGTCATGCCCGAAGTTTGACACGCCTTGCATGTACGATTATGAAATAATTTGGTTAATTTTATTGTGCTCTCAGCTACCATTAAATAGTGTAGTACTCTCAGCTATTATTAAGAATGTAGTATTCTTTAAAGATTTACCAATTCGATTAGATTCCGATTCACAAGCTCTTGATTCGTTTCCGATTTGATAAGATTTCATTTGGATATATTTTGGTAATAATGTCAAATTTATAAACGTATGATAGAAATTCTCTCTTTTTAATTTAATTTAATTCTTTTAAATGCATTACTGCATTTAAATGTATAATTTGACCAATTTGATTGTCTAAATGAAGACAAAAATTGTATTAAATATAAATACTGCAGACTAACCCAAACCCTAATCCTACCCTAAATTTATTTTTTTTATAAACTAAGGAATTAGAATGCTGCTGATCCTGAAGCACTTCTGGCATCATTACCAGATCCTTTAAATAAGGCTCTGAGCTTACATGTTTTCTCAAAGAACATCAAACATTTACCTGAAGTGACTCATCCAAGCGTGTTATCATTACCCAGTGTCTACGCGAGAGAGGCGATGAAATTATATCATAGTTTAGATGCTCACATTTATTTCCTCAGCGGGAATATAAAATTGCTTCTATTATAATCAATGAAGGCGTTCAATGAATCTGTCTGTACCTACAGACAAGGTAAGCCTCACGCACTGCTATGCTATGATATCACTTCACATCATGAAATTATTAGTAAAACACTTCACATCATTTGAAAAACTATACATTTTAATGCTTGTAATACAGACTCACCTACATTTACGCACTTATTTCAACATGATTAGCTTGCGTGGTTGCTCACCTCAGGGTGTTGGACTTTGAACTAGGGAGTCTGCAGTTCAAGACCAGCCAAGCATGCAAGCTCAGACGAGATGATGTGGTTGCTTCAGAAAATTTGCTTATCATTTAGCTTTTTGTTTTTGGATACTATCAGTTATGGTTAAGGGTAAGGATCTCTGTTTTGCTCACCACTAATTTGGTTTTAGGACACTATTGGTTTAGTTTAGGTTAAAGGTTTAGGTTAGCGAGGTTCATTTTACTCATTAAAACCTCCATCTAATATTCACCTTAAAAACATTGTCTCATTACGACACCATTTCACTCACTTTTGGTGTGCAGTTTCCCATTTCACAGAGGTGTAGTTAAACAAGGATAAATATTGGAGATGCCTTTGGAAGATGGAGACAGCTTTAAGCCGAGAAATCCTTTAAAACAGATGCTGAGTTGGCTAATTTTTCTGTTGTGTGTCCTCATTCTGGCAAACGGCATGAGTTTCGAGTCTGGGGCCATTAAGATTTTGTCTAACAATTAGTCTGACTAGATAAAGACACCATAGAAAGCCTGTTGCATAAAACAAGCTCGCAGCTGTCTTTACAAAGACCTAATTTGCATTGCATTGTGGGAAAAGACACCGAACGACTTAAAAAAATGGCCGACTGTGGCCACTCAATACAGTTTTGATTGGCTGAAAATATTTGCTTATTAGAAGAATACAATGCTTCAAAATTGTTTCTAATGAACACATTTTGTGATTTTAACTCAAATATAAAAAAAACACAAGAAATGTTGTTACCTACGTAGAAGTCAAAGTCTTTTACAAAGTCTCAACTCAAGCCTCTTTCAGCCCTCAACAGAAGCTCCCACCAGCTCAGCTGACAGTTATTTTCCATGGCAATATGGAATGTAAACAAAGGTTAGCCTAGTGGTATGCAGTCTTACATTTATAAATTAGACCGATCTATGTTTTTATGCAACTTACTGAAAAAGTCAGTACCAAAATTTTTGATAACTAACTTGTAAGACTAGTCTACAACACTTTTATACAACCGGACCCATACTTGTGTTCCAGCTGAATTCAGTTTAATCTTTCTTCCTTAGATGTGCCTACTTCCTTATTCTAGCTCTCCATCTCTCTATCTCTACAAGTCTGTATTGACTGAGCTGAACATGTGATGAGCCTGTGATTTAGCACATGAGGGAATGGACAGAAAGAAAGAGATAGAGGGATGGGAAAGAGGAGGGAGAGGCTGTCGTCACTTGACAGCTCATTGAGATACTACTCAATGTGCGGCTCTTAAAAATAGCAGCTCTCTGATAAACAGCACACTCACCATTTAACCCATAGCACAGAAGCACATATGAGCTCATGGACACAATGTGCCCGTCTGTGCTTAAGAGGTGATAAATTCAAAGCATCTCAGCAATGAGACCCGCTCTGATAGCCTGTTAACTGTGAGCGGACGCACATGTCGAGGCCTCCATTGTGTGAGAAAAAACAGACAGAGAGATACCTTATCTCAATACTCTCTCTCTCTCTCACACACACACACACACACACACACACACACACACACACACACACACACCATCTTCACATGACTGTCTGTTTTTCCCATGCTGTTCAACACACACAAGCACACAAGGTAAACACATACATATCAGTCTGTAAGTTTGATCTTTTTCTCCATTCCACCTGTTTCTCAGTCTCACTCCATCCATCACTTTATCTTTCTTATATACTCTTTTATAGCTGTATATGGGAGTCTGTTTTGTAATGTCACATGCCATGAACCAATCACACAATCTTATTGGCTGATATTCATTAAATCTGGGTGGGTTTGTCGAATGATGGTTTAGCATAGGACAGATGTTGCCTGTAATTCTGTCAAGGCCAGTCTTGCATATTTCAAAGCATGGCTACATTCCAATAGGAGCCAACAGGTAGGTAAGGGGTAAAGTGTGGAAGACAAGCAGTGTTAGTCCAAACACAATAACTTGAGAGATAAGCAGATTATATTATCAACCATCCACACCTACTTGTTAGACAGATCATTTATAAAGATGCACCACAGAGACAAGTATTGGTCTAGTGGCATGTGTTTTTTAGTTGTTGCCAAGCTGATAGCAATGCAGATATCTAAGAGCAGAGTGGAGGACATAATGTAATTATGTAATACAATGCAATATAATATTTTTAGGGCTGTCAATCCAAAAATGTGTTAACTAATTAATCGCAAAGTTTTATATGATATATCATATTTTACATTGAGGCAAGTATGCATGCCATAGAATCATTGGAAATGCAGTAATTAAAGGTTGGGCAAAATCTTCTGCCATTTTATAGTGGACTATAGAATCATTACTAGTGCTGTCGATTTAATTCGATAATTCGGTGCAATTAATTTTATAAAAAAATAACGTGTTAAAAAATTAACACAATCAATCATGTCCCTGGACCGTAATAAGGAAGTACAAGCTTGAAGTACCACCTGTTTTCTCCAGGGGGCAGTAAGCAACATTTTAGCGGTATAGGCAATGCGCAGCTTATACAGAGAACAAAACAACCCTTCAGACAGCACAACACCCACATGCGTTGCATTCTTGCATCCAAAACGCAGCTTGATGGAGCACAAATTTGAACTAAGAGATCTCAAGATGTGTTCTTCTAAGAATTAATCTATGTTTAACTTGGCATAGCGACCTAAAGATGGTATGATTTGACGCAAACCCATCAAAGTGAGACGTTCCAAAGCATCCGTCTGATGCAGGCGTGTTCTGAGGGGTCCTTAGAAAAAACCCTCATAATACATTTCTGATTTAATGACAAATTCACATGCAAAAATGGATTTCTGTATGCCAATGATTGGCTTATGTTCAATAATATGCAAATAAACAATACATTGGATCCTAAAGCAGATTTTGAATTGTATTATCAATGCTTAACTCCTCTGCTACAATAATGTACTGAATTTTAATGATCTAAATATTTTTTATAACATAAATATATATATATATATATATATATATATATATATATATATATATATATATATATATATATATATATATATAAACATATATATATATATATATATATATATATATATATATATATATATATATATATATATATATATATATATATATATATATATTATGTTATAAAAAATATTCAGATCATATCCAGGTTACATCACTGATGATGTGTCTAGGTTGCACCTGCAAGGTGTATGTTAAATCTGTATATATATATATATATATATATATATGATATATAATGATGAAATATATATATATATATATATATATATATATATATATATATATATATATATATATATATATATATATATATATATATATACATATAAAAATAATTATTTCATCATTGTATATTGAATCGTTGTTATTTGACGGGCTTTCTCAGCAAATATTTAAATATGCAAATAATTCCATTAATTAATCAGGGCATCATGTAATTCATTTGATTAAAAATGTTAGTCGATTGACACCCCTAATTATTACATATATATGAATAATTATATAGATAGATAGATAGATAGATAGATAGATAGATAGATAGATAGATAGATAGATAGATAGATAGATAGATAGATAGATAGATAGATAGATAGATAGATAGATAGATAGATAGATAGATAGATAGATAGATACACATACACGACTTGAAAGGTTGTATTCCTTAACACAAGTTAATGCACTAGTTAACTAGTTACCATTTATTAACCTTATTAACAATTTCTACCTTTACTAATATTTAGTTTTTTTGCATTAATGTCAAAATGAAAGTAATTTATTTTAAGATTTTATAATTCCTTAAATAAGTTAACACAATAGTGAACTAGTTACTATTTAATAACTTTGGATAATGTTCATTTCTAAATTTACTAATACATACTCTTATATAATATTACTAATATACTAATATTTTGCATAAAAGTAATGTAAAAATTAAATTAATCATTAATTTTACGATTAGACAATAAGGTTGAATTACTTAACATTTATTAGCACAATAGTTAACTAGTTAGCATTTATTAACCTTGGTTGATGTTATTTTCTACAAATACTAATATTTGTACATTAAAAGGTGTAAATATGAAGTTATATACATATTTTTACAAGTTGTATATGTATTTGCTAATGCAATATGAACTAACATGACCAATAGACAATATAGTATTTTGATAAATGGACAATAAATAGGTTTAATAAATGCTGTATAAAACATTGTTCAAGATACCTAATAAATTAACCAATGTTAACAAATAGAAATGTATTGTAAAGCGAACAATATTTAACAATATTTAACATGTAAATAATGTTTAATTAAAATAATTTTAAATAATATTTGTAACAAGAAACGTACACTTCCAACATTCGTTGATTAGCCTATTAGGTTCATTATTTGGCAAAAGGAATATAAGGAATAAAAGTGATCAACATAGTCTTGTACAAGCCAACTGGTATGATTTCGTACGATTCTGCCTTCTTGTACTAAGATTACAACTTGTCATAAAACTGGGTAAAAAGTTACAGACCCACATTATACTGAGAGATGGCTTGACCTGATGCTTCATAATGTTTAAGCAAAAGCAATCGTTGTTCAATTTTTAAAGATGTTCTCTCTCTCTATTCTCAACTGAAATAACAGGACCACTCATAATCAAGGCCTTTAAGGTAAATAAATATAAAATAAACAGATACATTGCATTACAAGTTTGAGTGCAACAAGTGCATGTGGTCATGTTGATTCAAACTCGATGAGTGTGAAATCCGAGCTCACTTTTACTTGATTACAGGCTCTTTGCCGACAACACAACTGTACGATAAATGGTCCACTGAAAACAGCAAACAGAGTAGATAGCGAAATGCTTTGAACCTTGCCGCAAACAAACAGTCAGTACAATACATGCACACTTTCCCTATATACCCTCTCAAGTTTCAAATCCCACTCAATTAAATTAGATCTGCTTCCCGTAATTCTGCCACTCTCAGTGACAAAGCTGACAGCAATCGGCTTTCTTCCTCTTTGCAACAGAAGCTCGTCCCCTCCACCGTGTCTTTGTGGTACCCGGTGGGCTGGATGATGTATGAGTGGGGGGGAAGTTTCCCTTCAGACAATAGTGAGGGCTGGCACTTAGCTGTATGTGGATTAAATGCTCTGACATTATCAACACGCCTGCTGAATCTGTGCAAGGGGTGGTGGAACAGGGGTCGGCAAGACGCAGATCAAACCTTCTATCCTGATGCTCTGCGTCTCACCATGGATTACTGTCACTCAGCGCAGAGAGAGAGAGAAGAACAGGCCAAAGAGGAGGCGAGGGAGGGTTACTCTCATTTATTTAATAACTCGCACCCTAATCTGTTTCAAAACAGCAGAGGGAGGGTAAATGTCATGGGAAGATGTAAACATGAAGATTCGGTGGCCCTTGTACCTACAAACAGAGTGCTGTCCAAATTTAACAAGTCCTTTTTCTACATCTACATGAGGACAAAAAAGTTGATGGCCTTCCTTCTCTGTTTGTTCTGGTTCTGGTTAAATTTCAGTACTTTTTCTAAACAAATGATTAGAACAGATTAAAATACCACTGAAGTTCCCATGAGAAAATATAGCAGGCAGAACAAGCCTTACAAAGTGCAAATAAGGCACTTTTAAACCCACCATGGGCCCACCAAGTAAAGTCATTTTTTCTCCCCTTTTTCTCCCAAATTTGGAATGCCCAAATCCCAATGCGCTCTAAGTCCTCATGGTGGTGTAGTGACTCACCTCAATCCTGGTGGCAGAAGACGAATCTTCACGGAAGACGAGACCGTCAATCTGCGCATTTTATTTTGTTGAGCGCATTACCGCGGAGACATGTGGAGGCGTCACGCTATTCTCCACTGCATCCATGCACAACTCTCCACGTGCCCCACTAAGAGCGAGCCACATTATAGCGACCACGAGGAGGTTACCCCATATAACTCTAAACTCCCTAGCAACCGGGCTAATTTGGTTGCTTAGGAGACCTGGCTGGAGTCACTCAGCACACCCTGAATTCGAACTCGCGGCAGCGTCTTTACTCGCTGAGCTACCCAGCCCCCCCCCATTTAGTGTCATCATTAAGTATGCCATATGGTGGAGCTTTTACTTTGACAACATGACATCACTAGATTTTAACCTATCAAGTTGTAGGAGACAAAGTCAATCTTTCTTTGATCTTTCAAGTGAAACACTTTAGGCCTCACCTCAGGAAAACTCATAATGCATTAACCTTTACTTTAACCAGCAACTTCCTTAGATGTGGTAACAGAACTTGACGTTGCAAATAAAAAAGCCCAAAACGTTGAGCCAAATGATCACGAGTAATGATTTTAGTAGATTATCATCAAATTGCAAGAAGCCGAATTCAATGCACGGAAAGCTTTAGGGTGCAGGGCTGGGGCAATACGTCAGATGAGGGACTGTTTACATGGTCGGGGTGAAAGGTCACAGGTCAGGGGTTTAAGACACACAAGCCGAATTGACACAGTAACCTTACTGAGTTGTTACAGAGGCAACTGCCAGGCATTCGATCCTGTGGTTTGTTTTTTATACCATGAGCTGCAGAGAATTGATAAATTGCTAAATTAATCCCTTCACACACATTTGGAATTGCAATGCTTTTCGTTCATTCAGAGGGGTCACCCTGACCATGCTTTTTGTTTTAGGCAGATTGTAGCAGCTTGACTTGATTAAATGCATTTGAACCTTTTAGCTAAATACAGTTCCATTCATACTGTACTGAGGAGATGGGGGCGAAACATAAAATGATCCGCTCAATGAAAAGTCACACAAAGAACTGTGCATACAAGTACATTTAAAGAGGATAGAAAAAAGGACCTGTTTATAAGAGACAACTGTGGAATATGCTTAGCTTTTTAAAATGTGTAGAAATAATTCAACCGTTTTCTACAAAAAGAAGATATTAACATCTAAATGAAACCATACACAACCTATAAAAGAAACTATACTATATATTGTGCTCATAATATCTGCTTATTTTAACATCATTTTAACAAACACTGATCCATTTTCGTTTGAAAACCCTGTTTTCTGTCTACTAACGTCATTGTTTACAAAGAATGCAAGTTTTTGAAAGTCTCGATTTTGGAAAACACCGATCTAGTTTGGCTAAGAGATTTGCTGCAAAACAACACGTTACATAAGAATTTGCTATGTTTAGTGCTAAAAACAATGGAAGTTCTCACAATGAGAGAATTTTCTTTTTTGGTGAACTATCCCTTTAATACATCATCTTTTCTGTTACTTTCTGTTATAAGAAAGTAAGTCCTACAGGTTTGGAATGACATGTGGGTAAATTATAACTGAATTTTCATTTTTGAGTCAACTATTTATTTAATTATATGCACACTTAATAACAGTTGGCAGCATGCACTGTGCTATCTACAGTAAATGCATGTTTAGTTCAAGTTTGATAAGTGACTAATCTTAATGCTCTAACAGGTCACCATGGTAATGGCCATCTAATCAATTTCTTGTGCTCGCTTGAGTATCCTGAGTGGCCATAAACGTTCATTAGCTTTGCACTGCAATGGGCAAGATGCTGGGAGAACTAGGGTTGGGCGATCTGGCTTCAGAATTTACAAATCGCAATATTTTCCAGCAAGTTCACGATATTCGATATATATATATGTAATCAGAGGAACCATCTGAAATGATACCTCTAAACCATGTGGAATTAATATTTTAAAGGCAATAAATACAAATCTATTTAAAAATGATTAAGGCATGTTTCCCACAGTTTTTAAATAAATTGACAAAAGGGAGAGTAAAATGTAATCATTCTCAGTGATTTGTACATTTATACTTATATTTAACATACAATCATATATGGAAGCTTAATAAAATCTTATGTACCATCATATATTTTTACTAAAACATTTTTCTTTGTGAATGAACAAGGTGTGCAAAACTACTTCACTTTTTGGGGGGAAACCAGATGAATATTGCATAGTACTAAATTATTACTGATGGAACCCAGTCAAGTTTATTAAGATAATATGATACTGAATTATTATTATTTTCAGGATAATAAAATTTGTTCAAAATAAATTAGTATATTTATGCCCTATTCACTTCACCCTAAACTGGGTTTTTTCTTTTGACACTGCAAGTGCAGTTGTGTTTATTTCACCTTCACCAGGAGCTTTTATTATGAAACGGGAAGTCCAATATTTGTTTGACAGTTAAGAGTTTCGCATCTTGTGAACCGCTGTCAAACTCTCCTTTACTGTTCTGCATATGTAGATATGTACAATACCTTTATAGCAGTTACTAATGATTGGAATTGCATGAATGCTTGAACTGGCAGTACTTCACAATGCATGTGAACTGTGCTAAAAACATGAGCCCATGAGCCCCGCCGCACCTACGCATGCATATAGATCAGCGCGTCACCGGTTCATTCTGAAGCGCACACAGACCATGTTTATCTGTCTTTAATCACAGCCTTTGGCAGTTGAATAATCACAAATTATCATATCTCCATTTTGATGTTATTTTTATTAATTATACAGCCCTGAAGGATTGTGAAATTGGTCTATTGATGCACTCTATGAAACTTAATGGCAAAATAAAAGGCTCATTAAAATCATCGCAATATTCACGATACTGTTGTATTTTTCATTGTCAGCAAAATCAAAGCGATTATATCCTGGGTATTAAATGTATCGCCCAGCCCTATTGAAAAAACAGCTAAAGTTGTTCGAAACATTCTACAATATTCATATTACAGCATAACATATCTCATGTTTCTCTTTAAGTTACGATCAGTGGTCAGGAAGTATTGCGTTATGTATTGTGCTCAAACACACAAAGACGCGCACACGGGCAATCACTCACTTTAATTCCGACAAGAGACAGAAAAAAATCCCCTCTGTATTCTGAATTACGAGTGCTTCACTTTTCTCTCACGAGCAGCACCTACCAGACATGCTCTAATTTGATGTAGGCCGAAGCCGGAGTGGAAAATCAATAGCGGGATATGAGAGTGGATTTTTGTCCTATCAAAAGATGCCACTGATACTCGTCACATTGCTTGAAACATTCCTCTTTTAAAGGCCTTTCTAATTAAACTAATGGTTTCTCCTTTTGAAAGAGTATTTGTTCAGTCTGGAGTGGAACTTGCCGCTATGAGCCAAAATGGAGCAGTGAAGACCATATCACAGTTTAATGAAAACATAAATGGGGTTTGTCTACATTCCGGCACAGTGTGTTCCTCAATATAGTGTATGTGCAACCCACTCAAAGCTGCCTGGTGTCTTAACTTGGCAACATTTTTGCAAAACGAAATCACACTTTTCCCAGTGTAATGTTCAGCAGGGGGCGCCAAAAGCAAGTGAAATTATGTTTTAATCAGACAAGGTTTTAAGGTAAATATTAGATGGAGGTTCACCAAAACATACATCCTTATCCTAAACCAACACCTAAACCTAGCCGATAGTGTCCAAAAACAAAAATGAGAAATGAAAATTTAATCTCGTGTCGCTTCTATGACACTTTCGACTCACGTATCAGCTTGCGTGTTTGACTGGTCTCGAACCATGTACTTCAGAGTCCAAATTCCAATGTTCTATCAGGCCAGCAACCACGGAAGCTAATCACACTGGAAACAGTTTGTAAATGTAGGCAAGTCTGTAATACATGCGATGTATAAAATGTCTGTAATTTTAACGGTAAAAGAATGTAAAACTGCTACGGTAAAAAAAGAAAAACATGAATTGGTTAATGGGTAGTTACCTTAAAATGTACGGTTAAAAAAAAATAGCAAATATTGTAAAAATTAAATGTTTAGTTATTAGATGTAAAAAGTATGATTTTCTTATATAATTAACGATAACATTTATATTATGTTTAACAAGAGAATACATGCACTTTTTACTGTAAATGATTGTTAATTTATGGTAAAAAACAATAATTGGACATTCACAGAATTCCCTGCGTGACCCATTTCATTTTATTTTATAGGAAAAGTTACGTTTATTTTTATTTTTAATATCAGTTATGTACTTTGGGGTGTTCTGTGTTATATTTGATGTAGTTTAGTTAATTTTTATTACATTATTTTAATTTCACATGTGTTACTCTGATGGCGTTTAGTGTTTGTGTGAGTGACACTGACTCACACAAATGTCTCTACATGTTTATTGGTTTTTGCTCCAGGAAGGGCCTCTATTGATGAACCTCATTTCATCATGTGCTCTTTGGTAAATACTACGGTGATTAACAATACATTATAAAGTGAAAAGTATATCAAGTATATCATTTGGTAATGCACCGTATATTTTTTACATTGAATTTTTACGATGAATTTCTGGCAACAACAGCTGCCGGTTTTTGTTATTTTTTTTATTACAGTGAGCATTAAAATGTATCTTTTTTCAAATGATGCTTTACAGTGTTTCGATATCATAACATAGCAGTGCGTGGGTAATAGATAGAAAATCTCTACTTGTGATTGGTGTGAAAGTGAATAAAACGCACAGTTGTTGTAGCGACTCTAGTGTTAATGTCAACAGTAAACTGCGAGAAAGTGTAGAATGTGGCATGTAAAAGTCAGTTTGCAACATTTTTTTTCATTCTATAAGACTAGGTTGGCTCAAAGTGCATTATTGCATCACACTGCAATTATACTACCTGTGTCAGACACACACTTTTTAATGTCTAGTTCCCTTCAGTTTGTCCCCTGTCAGCAGGGCTAAGCGCTGACCCCATGTTTGGCCCACCTGTCAACTTCCTGCTAAGGCTAAACACACCGGGCCAGCACAAAACCTCCTTCAATGCATTTAAACTTCACTGCACTTTTCCTTTCAATGAAAGTGAATGGTGACCACAGCTGTCTCTGGTCCCAATCTACTATCACTGTATGACAGTGAGTGTCTAGCTTGATGCACTATACAGTATATGCTTGGTTTTGCTATTATTTACAGTTATCTCAAAATCAAATCCTGGCATGATCACATCAACACATTAAAAACATAAAAAAAAAGAAAAGATTTTTAATACGCAGAAGTCTTCTTACATTGTGAAATTAGCATACACGTTCTATCACCATCGAATCGCACAATGAATCATTTATTCCCAGATTATCAAAAGCAGCTGGCATCCTTATTTGCACACCCCGCAGGTATGTGTTCTGCCTGCACTGTAAATACATGTATGTTCTGATTAACGCAACCACATGCGAATGGTTAAGCAGGCCGCCGTAATGCAGACCAGACGGCACGGATTCCTGTACAGTCTTAAATGGACACATGTTTAAAATGGATCCTTTTGAAGTTGCCAAACAATGTGCAATATCAGGAAACAAGCTGTGTGCATGTGACTGGAATGAGGAGCGAGAGGGTAGCATTCGGGACACACACACACACACACACACACACACACACACACACACACACTTAGCAAGCCTGTGGGTAAAAGTAACACAATGAAACATGAAAAAGACTCCAGTCCCCATTAAGCCAGAGATCACAAGACAATGTGTATGTGTGCATGCGTGCGTGTCTGTAAGACACTTTTGCCAAATGTGTGCACACTTAATGTACGGTATAACACAGTCCTCATGGCAAATATAACACTCTGGATGCATTCATACTCTGTCTTTCTATCTAACTGGCTTTATCTCTTGCAGACAAACAAGTCTATTTTTGTGAGGTGTAGCCGAGCACTTGGTTTGCTTTAATCAGTAGTTTATTGTTAGCTATGGGCTGATGCCTGGTTGGAGAAAGACAGAAAAAGTAAGCCACGCTACTCTTAACGGTCTTAAACACTCCTAAATCATAAATATCATTGAGGAGACCGGGGCTTGTTGACACATGTGAAGTTGACACAAGGGCTTTATCTTAGGAAATATAAAGTTTGAGTTAAAAGTCCAGTTCACAAATATGTTTTCTCTAGAAGAGGTTTTGCATGTTGGAATCAAACACCTAGTCAAATATTCAAAACAAATATGTGAATTCCAAAATAAAAAAAATTAAAAAAAACATTCAATATCATCATATTTTTGCTCTAAGTCTTGGATAAACAAGTGCACACAATAAAATCACACAAGAATGGCATGTGTTAACTATAACAAAGGTAGATTTAACGAAAAGATTGAACTGCATTCTCAGTATTTTTTTTTCATCAATGTCAAATTTTTTATGGGGCAAGTTGTCATATGTTTTTAATTGCTATAAATACTTCATTAATTAACAGTCATAGAACCAAAACAATGATGATGCATTTATGTATTTTATAAAGTCTTTTTCCTCCTTGAGCATGTTGCCAAGTTCACAAGGGAATTTATTTTTTCACTGCTTATGTGGTTCAATGGTATTTATGGAGGTGAATTTCAATCGTGCGGCATTATTATTGACACATGGTAACTGAGGCATGATTAATTGATTCACGTTAAAATGTCATTCTGTTGCGTTTATTTAAATGTGTGTCTTTCCTCTATTGTGGCATTTGAACAGTTCACACATGCATACATTAAAAAGTCAATACCATATCCCTCCATGACCACACCCTTAAATACACACATCCTAAACAACGTACTCACATCCCAAAGAAGCAACCACAATTTCTCACACATTAACATTTTGTGCAGTGCTAATGTCGACTTTTAGAAACATGAATAAATCTTTTTCATTAACGTGTGGAACAGATCTTATGAGGACCGTCCCCCTCGACCTGCATGCATGAACACTTATCTGCCAAGAGTGTTCTTTATTTAGTGAGTCTGAACTGTCAAGAGAGCGAAATCAAGCTCAGTCTGTGTGCTTGTCGACAATCTGTAATCCATGTTCTTTTATCAAGATAAAAACACTGCACTCTCTGTGTGGCGATGGTTTATTTAGTTTTTTACTGCAAAGTATGGGGTCATACTGGTTTGAAACAATATTAGGTTGTAAATTATCACAGAATTGTCTATTTTTAGTGAACTATGTCTTGAAAGTAGGACCCAAAGTCATCTAGCACATCTCCTTCTAGATCCATTCCCTCTCCTGCCTTCTCGCTCTCATTCTTTCCTACGCATGGCTCAGTAGAGTGCATTTTAGCACATGGGATCGATGCTCAGATCTGTAGTTAACCGTGCACTGTAATGCAAATGCAGAGGCGAATTGATCGACAGGATCTCGCCTGCACCCCTGTCCCTGCAAGGGCACTCCTTCACCTCCGCAGCAATCCGATAAACATCCCGGCTACAACGACTGCTGTGTGCGCTGGGTTTTCAAAGTGCCGCTTCAGCACTACGGCCAGATGCACGAACGAGGCAGCAGGAGAGAGAGAGAGAGATGTCAAGACTTTCAGTGGTGTACAGGGAGGTGAGGAGAGACAGATGAAGGCAGTGGAGTGGGCGAGAGGTGTAAACTCGAGATGAATATAAAGTAAGTTTTAAGTAATTACAGCTTAGATGGCAAAGTCTAATTTCATAGCAATTAACGGAATGACTTATCAGTGCGATCTTCACAGTGGATTGCTAAAACGAAGCTGCACCAATCACTTAAAACACGCCATTTAGAATGGCATCAATCGCTGACAGAGAGATTAAAACACTTCGCTATCAAAAAGGGTAGATTGAGTTTCTAAAAATCTCCTGTTCCTCAAAAGCTTAAGATGTCATGATGTCAACTTATCACGCTGAGCAGAACTAGACAGAATTGAGAGAAACCAAGCGAGGCTTCTCAGAAATGTAGGCGTGACTTTGCTTTAAGTCGCAGGCACAGTGGCCCCGGAACAATTTCTGAAAATTGTTTTTTTTTTAAATTTATTTAAAAATTATCTTTTGCCATTTTGAACTTTGTATCTTTGTCTTATTTTCAAGTAAAAAAATCTAACCATTCTTAAAACAAGATAAAGTCATCTGATAAGCAGCATAACTAAAGATATTAAATGTGTATTGAATTTTTTTGGTCGATACGATGGATTGTACTTTGGAAAAATCGGTGTGGATGCAGCAATGGCACAAAAGCAAACATTTTTAGTTTCCAGCTGCCATTAAAAAAATGCCCCATTCCCAGGCATATTTATGGGTGCATAGTACATTTCTTTCTTAATCTAAAGTTTCCTAAAGCAGGGGGATTGTCGAGATAAAGGGAGTGGTATTTGACCGGTCATGTGACCTATCATGGCGCAGTCCATGAGAGTTCACCCATCTCAATGTAGAAAATAATAGCTACTTCTAGAACACTGATTTGACTAGAGCCTTCATCTCTTGTCAGCGTACATAATTTTAAATAGATTTCAAAAATACAATTAATTTATTATTTTATAATTAGCCAAAAATGTACTCTTTTTTTTTTTTTTGTTCATCAAGAATTGACTTGATGAACAAGAATGATTGCTCCTACAAACCACATGAAATGCGGCCTTAGTAGAATAGCCAATCGCCTGGCCGGGGGTAAGGCACTGCACCCCTACATTTTGATCTGTTTCTCACCCACACCAACCTTATCGCTTCTGAAGATATGGATTTAACCACTGAAATCTTATAGATTGCTTTTATGTTTCCTTTATATGATTTTTGGAGCTACAAATTTCTGATCACCATTCACCATGTCCCTACAAAGCTGAACTATTCTTCTTAAAATCTTTGTTTGTATTCTGCTGAAAAAAGAAATTCCTACACATTTGGAATGGCATGAGGTTGAGTAAATGATGAGAGAACTTTTCATTTTTAGGTGAACTATCCCTTTAAGGGGTATGATGGCAAAATGTCCAATATTGAAGCAACAAAATGCTCAAAGGTCCTGTAATCATGTGGTGAAAACTTGGCAACCATAAATAATAGTCACTCAATGTGCTATTTAAATTGTTGTTTGTATATTTTTGTTCATTTTATTTCTAATAGTAATGTAATTAATTATTTCTTTAAGTAATAGTTTTGACTTGTAAATGAGCAAACACTCAACTACAACTCAACTCATCTTCAAATCAAGCATAACACACACCGCAAAAATCATATTCTTAATGTTTTTTTTATTACTTGTGTTCCAATGTAGATCAATTCGGCTATGGCAAAAAGTGGTCATGTCTCCTCCATAAATGACGTATGTATGATCAGAACACTTGCTTAACTTTTTAGCTTTGAAAACCTGCCAAAGCAGCAAACTGTGGAAGGCTTTCGTCTCGCAAGCGATGACACAGAAGGCCCCACTTTGTCACTTCCCCTAACCCCAGAATTCTTCAGTGCATTAGAACATATTTGGTTCAATTCAAAACTATCAATCTTTGAGTAAGGGCATAAATTGAAAGCAGAGAAAGAGTCTTACACGCCTCAGAGTGGTTCCACATGTGGCCAACAACTGAAGGCTCCTAAAAACCTCAGGCCGGTCCTAATTCACCCCTGCTGGTTCCTTTCCAGTCAGCAGTGGGATATCCCAGCCTGATCAAGCAACTTTATATCAGTGTTGATTTTAAACTCGGCCATAAACCTTTATCAATAGGTTTTACTCAAGGGTTTTTGCTATTGCTGCTAAGAAATATACTGTATAACCTGCTCTTTAACTTTACAGAAGAGCTTTAAAGGCCCTTCCATGCAAGCAGCACAGTTAAACATTTGGATCAGAGCTCTAGTAAAAAAAGACTTAACATACATTGTAAGCCTTCCTGGAAGTCAGCTGAGCCCACATAGAGGGATATGAACTTAAACGTACTGTATAGACCATATATAGTAAATGTTTTGGCGTAGTAATACAGAGAATAAAACAAAGTTGTTTCCTGAACACTAATTGGTAAAAAAAATTGTTCCAGTCATGTAATATACAAAGTACATCAATAGACATGATGTGAAACACTGTATTGCTTAAATATTAAATTAATGGGAGAACGGTCTCAAACCTACCATAATGTGTTTACAGTTCTAACAAGTTTATTGTGCAAAGCTACAGTGCATCCCGAAACTCAAAGTATAATGATCAATAATTACTAAAAAGCATATCTTTCCTAAATTAACACATTTCAGTATTTTTAGCCAAGAAGTGAATTTTGCTGCCAACACAGGTAACTGTTTTACCTGTGTTGGCAGCAAACATTGTAATGAAAATGTGTTTATGCAATCTAAGATTAAGCCAAAAATTTTTAGGCATGTTTAAGAGTACTTGGGTGGCAACGGCTTCAGTAAATCTTTTATATAATCTCCTGATATTGTAACCCTGAAAGATCAGCAAGCATCCTCTTTGCATCCTCTTTGCTCTTGCGCTCCTGTCCTCTATACCTCCACTCAATTCAATTACAATTCCCTACACAAACGAGCACAACAGCCATTCATTTTCTCCTTTTTGCTCTTTCATCCTCCTGTTCTGTTTTAGCATAGACAGGGTTTATGGAAATTAGCTCTTCTCTGCCACTGAGGGTTGCCAAGCCATGCACCCCAGTGTAATGTCACCCCACTTAAAGACTATGTAAACAGCATTATCGGCACGTTTGCACGACAAGGCGCGACCCCTGAGCGTTCACCGCAAGGTCAGGGTGGGCAGGCAGGGGAGGGGTGGGGGTGGAGCAACGACTTGCACCTGAAAAACAAAAAACTCAAGCTCAACTAAATTTGCCACTGTGTGTTCTTCTATAAAAGATAAAAGAATATATAAAAGCCTGTGACCGTCAATCTTATTTCCACCAGTCCAAAACACACACACACACACACACACACACACACACACACACACACACACACACACACACACACACACACACACACACACACAAAAAGACCCTTAACACTATGTACAGTATTTGAGTTTTAGTTACTAAACACCTCAATCAAACAGAAGTCAAAGTAAATAAGAGTCTTAAAAATTACATCTTTTTAATTTCTTAAGTGTTTCTTCAAGACAGCAATGAGATTAAATGGATAGAGAATGGAGACTTTTGCTTAATTCTCCTGCTTCTCATGTTTCTCATCTAAGAAAAAGACCAACAGTCAGAGTTTCAAAAGAGATCTCAACAATGTCTCAAACAAACTGTGCTCAGATTTGCAAGAGCATGTTTCTTCAACTTTGGGCACTTTTAAACCTGTGGATTTAGCACTAGGGCTGCAACTGACGATTATTTTGATAATCGATTAATCTGAAGATTATTAGAACGATTATTCGACTATTCAGCATTTCCTATTGTTATCAAGTGTTTTTGTCTTGTTTTTCATTTAATAATGTCTAAAAATCCTTCAAACAAGAAACATTTACTTGAGAAGCAACAGATAAGGCATTTAGACTGGCTTTAAGAGAATGTATATTAAATATATAGTAAGTGTATTTTGTACATAAGTGTTTTTTTTTCACATGGTTATATTTCTGCGAGTGCAATAAAGACAAAATACACGTATAAGATCTATTCTCTAAAAGCAAGTCTAAATATCTTATATGCTGCTTCTCAGGTGAATGCATCTTTTTTTAAAGGATTTTTAGATATTTAAAAATATGTGTATTTTTAACATTACAGTATATTAAACATTTTCAGATAAAAAATATATATATTTTGCTGTATAGTTCCTAAAGTAAATGTACATTGTTTTAATGGAGTTTTAGATATTTATATTGATAACAAGCCAAAATGCATGCAGTGTATAATGGGGCGAAAACTACCCTCTCACCTTTTTGTTCAGTTCAATCTCTCTCTCTCTCTCTCTCTCTCTCTCTCTCTCTCTCTCTCTCTCTCTCTATATATATATATATATATAAACTCTCTTATAAATAAAGCTGCATATTGCCAATTTTCTTCACAATAAGAAATGCACAATGACACCTATATTATGATTCAATAAGTCACAAGCCATCACATTATAATGCATTAAGCGTGTGCGCTCAAGGGATGAGCGTCCTGCTTCAGAGTGTGCATCTGCCGGGTGCAGGTTCAGTCCCTCCCCCTTAGATCGGGACACTTCGAGCAACTCAAAGAAGAGGCGCTGACCACACAGAGAAATGCCGGTTTTGCAGTTTGCAGTTATTTACACAATCTGCTTCCGTATTTTTGTTTTTACTTTAATAAAGCTATAACGCATTAGATATAACTGCATTTCAGATATAACACGGGGGTGTTTCATTTAAAGACGCTCAACACGCAAGTTTTGCTTCATTTGAGCGGCAGATCCAGCTCCATTTATTCCACAAGGAGAGTGCTTCTCTATTTACTTATTTTGTATTTTTGCATTATAATTCCCTCCTACTTTGCGATCTACATCACCTGAAGCTGTTTGGAAAGTTTAGAGTGCATCTGGACTGTGAGAGGTGTAATTCTTCCTCTCCACAGTCAGGCGCAAGCTGCAGTGCTGCTCTCGTGCGCCATCATTAGAATTTAATGTGATCTCATGTTACGTTAAATTAGATAAAATGACTGTTTATGTAGTTATTGTCATTTATTTCTGAAAATCATGGAAATTTCAAATCTTAAATTCTTTATTGTGTTTAATAGAATCCTGTGGTGTAAATTACGTTGATAGAAATTTAATTTGTAAAATTTCTGATGTCTATTTATTTCACTCTTTGTTTAGATTTGCTTTGTTTTAAACATGTAATAATTTGTATTTTAATGATGGATATATTTTGGAAGACTGAGTTTGAGACAAGGCCAAAACAGTAAAATAAAATCACCAGAAATAAATGATGAAGGCTTAGTAAAAATTTTCCAAGACCTTCGTTTAACAAAAATAAAGCATTTAAATATTTTCAACTTAATAAAAATTAACCCCTGGGACATACAAGTGCCAAAAGTTTAAGAGACACCCATAAACTAAAACATTTCTCATCAAATTCTTCCTAGAATACGTATCTGTTCTAAGCAAGTCACACTAAATGTATAGCTCTGTACTCTTACTGTTCAACAACATTTGTCTTATTTGTTACCATTTTTATTTCTCCCAAAGAATTAAACATCTGAGACAAAGTTGAAACCTAACCGAAAACTCCATTAAGTTTCAAAAGCAATGTAAGAACAATCTCTGTACAATAACATTTTCCTCTGGGTATCGTCTAGTTGTCTAATTAAATTGCATTTATCTTTTACCCCCTTCAATCCACAACATATCACTAATACCACTTCCATTTTTCAGCCGTTTCATCCGTGTTCAGGAGCACTTGTGTGACACAATAAAAGTATTTGAGGCCCCTACCTCAGCCCCTGACTGCCTGAATGGCTGTTGTGCTCATTAGCTGCCATGGCGACGCCTGGGCCGGCGAATATCATTTGAGCTGCGGCCGGGCACAAAAGCACCTCCAATTAAATGTCAATAATTTAACAAATCCTTTGAACTCCTCACAGCTTCATGTTTACAGGGGCTTACAAGAACCCTGGAGCGCAATTGTCTCATTATCTGCGCTAGCCACATGAGATAGAGGGAGGGAAAGAGAGAGATAGAATGAAAAATTTTAAAAGTGGTGGTTGAAAGAATACACTGAGAGAGGGGTGGTGGATAGCATTCTCCAAAGTTTAGGCAGGGGATATATGGGAAATGAAGTTCATTTGTGGTTTTGCTAAGGCGAGCATCACTATTACTTTTGCTCATACTAGGGTTAGGTATTTGAAATAACCCAGAAACATACACTCAAGTATGTGTATGCAGATGCGAGCGTTTGGCCAATGCATTGACAATGAGCAGCCTAGTTGAACATGCTTAATGTGCGTTCTTGCATTACTGTGGCGGTAACAAACCTCAGTACTCAAGGGGGCGATAGAGTTACCTTCAAAAGTCTGTGACATTTTACTGAATTTCAGGTAAATTGCTATAATTAAATATATTGACTTTAACTTACTCAGCAATATTCTGTTGAAACTGTTGCTTCGCCATGACATAAGTTGACTTGAAAGAGAAAAATCACCATAGAAGCGGGCCGTTCACACTAACGTCCTCTGTAGCACCCCTTGTGGAAATGCTGACAATGCAACATGTACTTGCACTGTTATGAATTGAACTGAATTGCGGTCTGACACATTTTGGAACACAACAACGCACAAAATCAAGCTTGCAGAACTAGAAGCTTCACCATTCATGTAGTTGCATAGAGCATGTTTCGGCCATAAGAATTAAACATGGGCTTGTAATTTGTCTAATACCTCATTTGTTATTTGAAAGTAATTTAAATAATACTTCAAATTGTGCTTTTCTAAGTGATCGGATTCATGATTTTCACCTGGCGAGTGAATAAAACTGTCTAAGGTAAATCTCTTAGGGGCTGTCCGCACAGGATATGTTCTTGCTTTCTGAATGAAGGGGTCTCAAGATGTGTTTTTAAAAGTTAAACTTCTTTTAACTTGACCCAGGTCTTAAAATGCTGCGACTATAGCACAAGATGCTAAAAAAGCAACAAGATGCATAGCAAAGGTGAAACGGTCATGTCTAATGCATGTTCACATAGACAAACCATTTAAAAATGTGCATGGACAAACAGAACAACGCGTTCTGAATGAACGGCTCCTTAAACATAAACTGGACCAGAATATTATACCAGGGCAGAATAACTTCATCCAGTAGCAACCACTTAGTACATCTTAGCAACAGTATAGCAACGACTTGGCAATCACCCACGACACTTAGCATCATGCTGCTAAGTTTTACATGAGCAAGAACAACACATTTTCTTCAGAGAATGAAAAACACTAGTTTGGCATGTACTCTCCCAACAACGCAATATCCTGTTGACTTTGTTAACTTCCTTTAGCCTGTGAAGAATCAAACGGTGTGAGGCTGTTAATGAAATCCACAGCTTCCTGGACTCAGTCATGCAGGAGAGAAAAAGGCTCTCGACGTGGCTTCTTTCACAAGTTTTAGCTTGTGAAATTTCATTATAAATTGTACTTGAAATCTGCCATAAATAGAAAATCAAATAACATTCATACACCTTTGTTCTAAATTACAGTAACAGCCTCCGAGCATGTAAAAGACATTTCTATGGTGTCTTTTCAAGTCAACGACCTGGTAATTTGGCATGTTATGTACAGGAATATCCAATAGTAAAATCACAACTAAGAATGGATTTCAAAACAACAGCATCTTCTTTGTTATTTGTGTTTCTGAAACTATGGTCACATTAGGTCCTGTGGACTGTTGGACAAAAAACCCCTCAAAACCCCTCAAAACACACTTTTCACACTTTTTTTTCAATATTTTTACTACTAATACTATCCAACAGTGGACATACATGTACTGCATCACAGAAGAATTTGGGCATTTCTGTTCAAGTCTTGAAAATCCACACGACAATGTCACTTCCACACAACTAAGATTATGTATTGTGTTCAATATTATTCTTTATGGTAGAAATTACTTTGTCTCACAGCTTACAAAATTACAGTTTGACTGGAAATGTTGCCCAATAAAATATTCTGTTCACAAGTGATATTTACCTTGCTTTTTCTTTGTTTTTTTTTTTTTTTTTTTTGTCTTGTCTTTTGTCTGTTTGGTTAACAAGTACATACATTTTTTGAAAAAACAGGGCAAAATTGTTTGGTATTGTATAGTGAAAATGACGCCACAACTTTTGAACAGTTTCATTTAAAAAATATGAAAATAATGATATATATATATATATATATATATATATATATATATATATATATATATATATATATATATATATATATATATATATACACTCACCTAAAGGATTATTAGGAACACCATACTAATACTGTGTTTGACCCCCTTTCGCCTTCAGAACTGCCTTAATTCTACATGGCATTGATTCAACAAGGTGCTGAAAGCATTCTTTAGAAGTGTTGGCCCATATTGATAGGATAGCATCTTGCAGTTGATGGAGATTTGTGGGATGCACATCCAGGGCACGAAGCTCCCGTTCCACCACATCCCAAAGATGCTCTATTGGGTTGAGATCTGGTGACTGTGGGGGCCATTTTAGTACAGTGAACTCATTGTCATGTTCAAGAAACCAATTTGAAATGATTTGAGCTTTGACATGGTGCATTATCCTGCTGGAAGTAGCCATCAGAGGATGGGTACATGATGGCCATAAAGGGATGGACATGGTCAGAAACAATGCTCAGGTAGGCCGTGGCATTTAAACGATGCCCAATTGGCACTAAGGGGCCTAAAGTGTGCCAAGAAAACATCCCCCACACCATTACACCACCACCACCAGCCTGCACAGTGGTAACAAGGCATGATGGATCCATGTTCTCATTCTGTTTACGCCAAATTCTGACTCTACCATCTGAATGTCTCAACAGAAATCGAGACTCATCAGACCAGGCAACATTTTTCCAGTCTTCAACTGTCCAATTTTGGTGAGCTCTTGCAAATTGTAGCCTCTTTTTCCTATTTGTAGTGGAGATGAGTGGTACCGGTGGGGTCTTCTGCTGTTGTAGCCCATCCGCCTCAAGGTTGTGCGTGTTGTGGCTTCACAAATGCTTTGCTGCATACCTGGGTTGTAACGAGTGGTTATTTCAGGCAAAGATGCTCTTCTATCAGCTTGAATCAGTCGGCCCATTCTCCTCTGACCTCTAGCATCAACAAGGCATTTTCGCCCACAGGACTGCCACATACTGGATGTTTTTCCCTTTTCACACCATTCTTTGTAAACCCTAGGAATGGTTGTGCGTGAAAATCCCAGTAACTGAGCAGATTGTGAAATACTCAGACCGGCCCGTCTGGCACCAACAACCGTGCCACGCTCAAAATTGCTTAAATCACCTTTCTTTCCCATTCTGACATTCAGTTTGGAGTTCAGGAGATTGTCTTGACCAGGACCACACCCCTAAATGCATTGAAGCAACTGCCATGTGATTGGTTGATTAGATAATTGCATTAATGAGAAATTGAACAGGTGTTCCTAATAATCCTTTAGGTGAGTGTATATATACAGTGTATACACCGATCAGCCACAACATTAAAACCAGCTGCCTAATATTGTGTAGGTCCCCCTCGTGCCACCAAAACAGTGTCAACCCGAATCTCAGAGTAGCATTCTGAGATTGTATTCTTCCCAATTGTACAGAGCTGTTATCTGAGTTACCATAGACTTTGTCAGTTCTAACAAGTCTGGCCATTCTCTGTTGACCTCTCTCATCAACAAGGCATTTCCATTCACAGAACTGCTGCTCACTGGAGGTTTTTTGTTTTTGGCACCATTCTGAGTAAATTCTACAGACTGTTGTGCGTGAAAATCCCAGGAAATCAGCAGTTACAGAAATACTCAAACCAGCTCTTCTGGTTCAACTGAGAGTTTGTCCAGATACTCAGGTGACATTTCACCCCACACTTCCTGTAGCACTTGCCATAGATGTGGCCGTCTTGTCGGGCACTTATCAATATTTTCATAGTTTGATACAAAAAGTCTGGGTCTGTACATCAAAATCTGTACTTTAAAGACATTTGAAAAGTAGCAAAATAAAATAATGATGGCATGGTAAGAAGTTTTCAAGTTTTATTGTGACCTTGAAATCTGTAAGTTTTAATAAAAATCAACCCCTGGGACAAAAAAGTTTGAAGTTTGAAAAACCCCTGATTACAAAGCTTTCAGGCAGGATACACACACACACACACACACACACACACACACACACACACACACACACACACGGTACACACAAGCATGAGGTTTGTGAGTAAGAACTTGAACTATTTCACTGATGTTGCGATCCTGACCCTGTGATCTGCCAGTGACCCTACTATAAGCATGCAGTTCGGTTCACTTTGAAATCCACTTTGAAAAAGTTCAGTCCATCTGAAACACAAAGAAGGTTTTCTCTGCAAACACTGTGAAAGGAGTGGGACAAATGGATTAGGAAAACAAAACCCCTCCTTTCCTACGTGCATCCATCCCTCAGCTAACCCAATAAAAGTCAAGAAATCAAAAGCCTCGAGATTTCCAGACTCCTGTCCCTGGCCGAACTTTTACATCTCTGTTTACTGGGATTTGTTCCTTATTACAAAATGCACAGATTACTCAGCAAGTACAAGCCGGGTCATCCCTGAACACAGGGCCAATGAGGTAAATAATCATGTGATGTGAAAAGAAAATAATGCAAAGACTGTTGTTCAATTCTGTTGTGTTTTTGTCTAAAGCAATTAAAGTGATTTTCAGTAATGAAAACTCAAAAGGAGATGTTAGTAAGACTGATTCGGTCACCATTCACTTTCATTGTATGAAAAAAAAAAAAGATTAAATGAAAAGGATTGGGGACTGAGACTAACATACTGCCTAAGGGGCCAAATTCATTCTTGCACATCTAAAAGGTTATATGCAGCACAATGAATAGTCTCAAGAAATGCTTTTTGCATGCAATGTTTCACAATCAAAAAATACAGCGTTCCTGTGTAAGACGCTGAAAAATGTGAGACGTGGCGCAACCGGCCATGGTGTCCGTCTAGTAGGGTTGCAGCGGTATACCGGTTTCACGGTATACCACGGTATGTAAATTGACAGTTTTCATACCATGTACATTTGCATATCTAGAGTATTGAGAGAGAAAAATGCAACCGGATGGAGAATCTCACCTACCCGCATCTCCTTTCCTCCACGACTGAGTCAGACTTGTCAACTTCCCGCACACACAAACATGAAGTGGAGAAAATGTCAGAGAGAAGCGAGGCAAGGGGGTCTGACATAAGTGAGTGTGTGTGTGAGTGAGTTAAAGCAGTGTTTCTCAACTGGTGGATCACAGGTCTATTCAGACTGGGTCACGGACAGCAGGAAAAAAACAATGCCATGGTTCTCCCATTGAAGATATTTCGGCGGCCACCCAAGTGATAGCCTATTTAGGACTGCCGAGGCAGATTTAATGATAATCATGCAATCTGCTAAAGGCTTCTCATCAGCACTTTCACACAAGTTTAACGGAACCAGCTCGGGCTAATGATGGGCTGCACTCTGAAGTGCACGTGCAACAACCGGGCTTCCCTCGATATCGCGCAGCACAGACCTCAAAACTGATCATCATTTAAATTCTAGTGAGACATTTCTAGTTTAAAGCATTACGGAGGAAGTCAAGTCAAACCCATCAAACAGTAGGCTGCCCTGACATGCCAAACAGTACTGAGGAAAAGAGCAACACTGTGCTACGTGCTAATTTGAATTTTTTACAGCATCATCACCTTTACAAAATTGTTTCACAATTTTACATGAGTAAAAGTAACTGTTATATTTTGACAAAATGTTATAGTTTAATATGAAATAATCTAAAGGTAGAATCTATTAGACATCATTTTATATCAACAGTGGCAGTTGTAGTTAAAGTTTCAAGATGTGTTTCAGCTAGTATTTATTTTTTCATAAATAATATCATTTGTTATTATTATTACTATTATTTAAGACTAGCTACACTGACATAACCATGGTAATGAGGATCCTTTCCTCCTGTGCAATATGTATGTTCTGTTTGATTTACGTTTGAAATTAGGAAATAAACGGGATAATAATTGGCTCATATAAGTAAATATGCGCTTCAATTGTTAAAAGGGGGGAGAGAAAACATCCTATAGATTTTGTTGTTGACGTCAACAACAAAATAATGTTACTTGATGCATGTCCTTGTACTGGAAAACCATGAACAAAACTATGCAACATAAAAGGAAATGCGACCCAGATACATTAAATCCAGGTTACGTTTTTACTATGGTGGGTCACCACTTGATTTCCAAAGTAAAATCTGCATCCTGAAGCAAAACCAGTTTAGAGTTATAGGTACAGACAGGAGCAGACTGGCTGCGCTGTCACGCACCTACAGTATATGTTAATTATTAATAATCACAGGACATTACTTTAAAAGCTCACACAGCTGATGTTATTTTTCGTTTAGTAGTTCATTTAACATGTAAACTAACATGCTTTAGTTATATAACCTGATATATACGTTATATGCATGTTATTTATTTTATCATGTATATAATTCAGTTTATTTTTATAATTCTGTTAACTTTCTTTTTTATTATATTTATTTTATTTTTTATATTTATTTTTTTCCCATACTTCCATAAAAAAAATTGTTTGAGTTTAAATTATAATAAAGTGTTTGTTCAACCAACCAACCAACCAACCAAAAAAAAAAACGTTTGGTTATGTAACCTCAATCGTTCCCCGAGGGAGGGAACGACACGTTGTGTCGGAGAAGCGACACTAGGGGTCTCTCTTGAGCGCCGATATTCACCTCTGATCTTATTGAAAAGGGCCAATGGGAGTTGGCAGTCAGTATTTGCATACCCCGCCCCCGGACATACGGGTATTTAAGCGGGGCAAATACGGGAGTTCATTCAGGATTTTTCTGAGGAGCCGGAAATGGTCCGGCCACAACAGTGGCTCGGTTCAGCGACATGGCGGAGGAAAGACACAACGTGTCGTTCCCTCCCTCGGGGAATGGAGGTTACATACGTAACCAAACGTTCCCCTTCTGTCGCTCTCTCCACGTTGTGTCGGAGAAGCGACACTAGGGGAGTTGCTACAGCACGGCGACCGAGGCAGCTGTAACTGCCTAAGGGAGACACGGGGGTCCGCTCGTAACGGGACAGAACCGTGGAATTACACACAGGGGGAGTCCGAGCAGGAGGCCTTACCTGTGGAGCACCTATACCAGTAAAGGGTAGCCATCAGGGTACCCGCAGTGGCTTGGGTCGGCGAGTTCCTCCGCTGAACCGCGGACCCGGAGGGCTGGGGAGGAATCGACCAGGGGCCCGACTCGGAGTGGGGCGCCCTGGGAAGAAGGCGCACTACTTTACCTTGGCGTCAGGAAAAGGCGCTGAGCATAGCGATCCACCCGGCCGGTCGGTCTACGTGTTACCGAGTTCTACGGGCTCGGACCTGAGAAAACACGAGACGCAACCGACTCAACGCGGAGGTTGTAAAACCTCGTGAAGGTGTTGGGTGTTGCCCAACCCGCGGCTCTACAGATGTCTGCTAGGGAGGTGCCCTTGGCCAGTGCCCACGAGGACGCAACACCCCTTGTTGAGTGAGCTCGGACCCGCAAGGGTAGGGGCACGGCCTGGGTGTGATAAGCCAGTGTGATGGCGTCGACAACCCAGTGGGCGAGCCTCTGCTTGGAGACGGCATTCCCTTTCTGCCGTCCCCCAAAGCAGACAAAGAGCGTCTGGTGCTCTGTGTGCGGTCCAGGTAAATGCGCAGGGCGCGCACTGGACACAGCAACGAAAGGGCTGGGTCTGCCTCCTCCCAGGGCAGCACTTGCAGGTTCACTACCTGATCTCGAAATGGTGTGGTAGGAACCTTGGGCACGTAGCCCGGTCGCGGTCATAGGATCACAGACGTATCTGCCGGACCGAACTCCAGGCAAGTGTCGCTGACAGAGAACGCTTGCAGGTCCCCGACCCTCTTAATGGAGGCGAGCGCGATCAGCAGGGCCGTCTTAAGAGAGAGGGCCCTGAGTCCAACTGATTCGAGCGGCTCGAAGGGAGGTCTCTGGAGTCCAGCCAAGACTACCGAGAGATCCCAGGAGGGAACTAGGCCTGGCCGGGAGGGATTCAACCTCCGAGCCTCTCAGGAACCTGAGGATCAGGTCGTGCTTACCCAAAGACTTGCCGTCTACAGGATGCGTGGTGGGCGGCGATAGCGGCAACATACACCTTGAGGGGTGGGCGGGGACAGCCTCCTGTCCAGCCTCTCCTGTAGGAACAGAAGCACTGACCCTGATCGCGCATCTCTGCGGGTCTTCGGCTCGGGAAGAACACCAATCTGCGAACAAGCGCCACTTTAGAGCGTAAAGGTGCCTGGTAGAGGGGCTCTGGCTTGGTTGATGGTATTCACAGCGGTGGCCGGTAAGCCGGCTAGCTCTTCAGCGTCCGTCCAGGGACCAGGCGTGGAGGTTCCAGAGGTCTGGGCGCGGGTGCCAGAGCGTGCCCGTCCCTGAGAGAGGAGGTCCTTTCTCAGGGGAATTCGCCAGGGAGGAGCTGTCGCGAGGAGCCTGAGTTCTGAGAACCAAGTCCGGAGTGGGCCAGTAGGGGGCCACCAGCGTGACTTGCTCCTCGTCCTCCCTGACCTTGCACAGCACCGGTGCAAGAAGGCTCACTGGGGAAATGCGTGCTTGCGCAGCTCTGAGGGCCAGCTGTGTGCCAGCGCGTCTGTCGAGGGGAGCCTCTGTTAGGGCGTACCAGAGCGGGCAGTGGGAGGTTTCCTGGGCAGCGAACAGGTCTACCTGGGCCTTGCCAAACCGTTCCCAAATCAGCTGGACCGACTGGGGGTGAAGCCTCCACTCCCGCCGGGCAGGCGTTGTCGTGATAGCGCGTCCGCTACGATGTTGAGCTTGCCGGGGATGTGAGTGGCATGAGCGACTTGAGTCGCTGCTGGCTCCATAGGAGGAGACGGCGGGCGAGTTGTGACATGTGGCGGGAGCGTACGCCGCCTTGGCGATTTATGTACGCCACCACCGTGGTGTTGTCCGATCTCACGAGGACATGTTTGTCCCGAACTAACGGGAGGAACTTCCTGAGAGCAAGAAGGACGGTCAGCAACTCCAGGCAATTGATGTTCCAACGCAGCGGGGCCCCTTTCCAACGGCCCACTGCTGCGTGCCCGCTGCACACGGCACCCCACCCGGACCAGGAGGCGTCGGTTGTGACCAGGACGCGTCGGGACACCTGCTGCAGGGGCACTCCTGCCCGTAAAAAGCAGAGGTCTGTCCAGGGTCAGAGTGTTTTGAGGCAGGCGGGGGTGATCCTTACCCGATGTGTGCCGCGGTGCCATGCTTGTCTCGGGACTCGAGTCTGGAGCCAGTGCTGGAGTGGTCTCATATGCATCAACCCTTACCCGGCTGAGGTGCCGGGTAAGGATCACCCCCGCCTGCCTCAAAACACTCTGATCAGCGGCGCGACCGCCGCGGAGGACGCCATATGCCCCAGGAGCCTCTGGAAAAGTTTTAGAGGGACCACTGTGCCTGGCTTGAAGGAAGCGAGGCAGTCCAGCACCGACTGAGCACGCTCGCTCGTGAGACGTGCTGTCATTGAGACTGAGTCTAACTCCAACCCGAGAAAAGAGATGCTCTGAACCGGAGTGAGCTTGCTCTTTTCCCAGTTGACCTGAAGTCCCAAGCGGCTGAGGTGCCGAAGCAACTGGTCTCTGTGTGTGCATAGTAACTCTCGAGAGTGTGCTAGGATGAGCCAGTCGTCGAGGTAGTTGAGAATGCGGATGCCGGCTACTCGTAGCGGGGCAAGGGCCGCCTCTGCGACTTTCGTGAAGACGCGAGGGGACAGAGACAGGCCAAAGGGGAGGACTTTGTACTGAAACGCCTGGCCGTCGAACGCGAACCGTAAGAAGGGTCCACGCTTCCCAGCTCTGCGCTAGGGGCACCAAAGGGACAAGTATTTTGGACGTACACGGCGGGGTCTCGCAGTGGGGCGGAACAGGTAATGCAGCGTCTTCATTGCGGCCTGAGGCTGAGGTGCTGAGAATAGACTCAAAGCACTTACCTTGCTCCGCGCGCCCGGCAGGGGGTGGGTTCTTGACTGAGGAGGAGGTCTGATGTTGGCGTCCTCTGGACTCATCTGAACCGGCCGGCCGGGGGACAGTCGTGGGCAGGCGGAAGGCGGGATCGCTGCGTCCGGTGTACCGGGACTGTTGTGATCTGAAAGCACATTGCCGTGAAAATGGCATTTGCGGGCCAGGTGACCCAGAGGCAAAGGAAATAGCTCTTTTATTGAGAATGTGGGTACCACAGCCCCTGTCAGGGGGTGTGGCAAATGAAAAAACAAAGGATTCTCCTCCCGGCCCTCCACCGGGGGACGGAGCGGTCTTACCACCTCCAGAGCTAACGTCTTCGGCTCTGGGTCGGCTGTCTCAGGAATGCTTGGGAGCCTTCCGGGTCCTGGAGGGGTTCAGTGAGACAGAGGCGTCGCCGCCTGCGGAGTGCTCGACGCTGGGGCTGAGTGCTGGGCCCGGGTTGAGGCGGAGCAGGAGCTGGTTTCCTCGCAGGGGACGCCCTCGGCGGGCAGACGGGGCAGGGCCCGTGGCGGCAGGTCTGCGGCGGGGCATGATGTGCGAAATGGCCTCCGTCTGCTTCTTCACCGCGGAGAACTGTTGGGCGAAGTCCTCGACGGTGTCACCGAAAAGGCCAATCTGGGAGACAGGTGCGTCCAGGAAGCGGTTTTTGTCAGCCTCACGCATCTCGACCAGGTTGAGCCAAAGATGCGCTGCCCCTAGGAACCAATCATCCAACCGAGAAGGCTGTGGGGAGGATGGAGGGTTCCAGTCCAACCCCACGCTCAAGGCGGTCCGGGCAAGCATGTCGGACATCTGAGCGTCGGCCTCAGCCTGGGCCTGCTGGCCCGAAGGTGGCAGTCCAGGGGAGTCCTCGGCATCAGACACCGCACTCTCCGATGCAGCGGCAAGCTCATCTGGTTCGGACTCGGGAGGATAGACAGCCGGGCCGTGAGGCGAGCCGCTATCGCCGCGAGCGTGGACGGAGACCAGCGAGCGTGTCGGGGAACGGGAGGTTCGAGGGGGGTTACCTGGCGAAACTGCACCCGCTGTCTGCCGTGTCTGCGCTGTCGAAGCGCTCAGGGGCAACAATGCACGCCGTGCACTGAGAAGGAGAAAGCCGCTGTTGTGCGCCGTCAAGATCCAACAGCATGCAGATCGTCAGAGGAAAACAGGAACGTTTAAGTGGCGTGTAACTCGCAGCAAACTGCAGACAGACCATTGGCTCCGAAGAAATTTTCTGAATGAACTCCCGTATTTGCCCCGCTTAAATACCCGTATGTCCGGGGGCGGGGTATGCAAATACTGACTGCCAACTCCCATTGGCCCTTTTCAATAAGATCAGAGGTGAATATCGGCGCTCAAGAGAGACCCCTAGTGTCGCTTCTCCGACACAACATGGAGAGAGCGACAGAAGGGGAACTTCTGTTTTCACTCCTTTAAGGGTCATTGTAACTGATGATAATAATAATTGTGTTATACTGTATACCGTGATATATTCTGAGACGGTTATCGTACCGTGAAAACCTCATACTGTTGCAACCCTACCATCTAGCACATGATTACTAGAAAAACAATATTTAAAAAAGCACGGACAAAATGTTAGAAACTGACAGCCTCGGTCACCATTCCCTTACATTGTGTGGAAGAAAGATTCAATGGAAGTGAATGGTAATTCAGATTAACATTCTACCTAAAATCTCCTTTATGTATGGAAGAAAAAAAAAGTCAGGCATAAGGGTGTGAATTTTCATTTTTGGGTGAACTATCCCTTTAAGACAGCTGTTTTTTATTTACATTTTATTGTGTTTATAGAAAACAAAGTGAAAGATTGTTTTAAAAAAGTATTGAACATATAGAGTGAGAGGGAGGCGAAGTGGAAAAAAGGAGAAAAGATGCAGTAGCAGCACAATCTAAACATTGACCGGCCTGTGTTTTTCTTGCAAAGCCTGCTTTCAGAGAGATTTGAATTTAATTGATTCCTTTTTACACAAATACATTGTTGGAATGCCAGTGATGAAAAGGGCCATGCAGGGGTCAGCGGGACACAGCGGTACAGGGTAGAGACAGACCAGACAGCACAGGACAGACCGACAGACAGGCAGGCAGAGGATGCTAATATAGATTTACTGTCCACCTGCTACGTCAATGCTTCTTAAAATTAAATCTGAATTAATTTCTCAGTTATTTGCACTTGTCCATTGGGTTGAAAATCGATGCAATGAAAGTGATTGGGGACTGAGACTATGCCTTACATCCTTTGAGTTCCACAGAAGAAAGGAAGTCAAACAGGTTTGGAACAACTTGAGGGTGAATAAATGACAGTATTTTCATTTTTGGGTGCCTTTTTACAAATATAAAATGGTTACTTATTTAAGAAAAATAAATACATTTGAGGGCACAAATTTTCATGAAAACTTATTTTATTAAGCACATTTATTCAATTGCATCCTACTTGTTAGTTGGCCTCCATGGGTGCTGTGAAGTGATGTACAAAGTAGCTCAAAGTCCTAGCTGTTTATTAGCCTACATTGTGTATTTTAGCACAGGTGAAACACTGTATTGACCAATCAGCATCCAGGACCAGAACTTCCCATTTTAGAATTAAAGACAGAGATAAATTTGAATGCATGTTAATATCTTTCTGGTAAATACAATAAAAAATTCTACATTGCTACATATGCACCCAAAACAGATTTATTTGGAGCTTCAAAGATTTGGTCACCATTCACTTGCATTGTTTGGACTTAGAGAGCTGAATTATTCTTCTAAAAAAAAAGTGAATGAAGAAGTTATGTAATTATATGAGTGGAGGCTAATGGAAAATACAGCAATTCTTTATTAGTTTGCATCACAATGGTTTTTATTTTTATAAGATATCAAATGCTCCATGTTCACGCTTCAAGTAGCTTGAAAACATGTCCACCTGTGTGCCTCGTATCAATGACAATTGCCCTGTCCTCTGGGGCACATCAGTGTGTTTGTATGTGTCCCACCCTATTATAGCCCAAGGACATCAGCACGGCCCCTCTGTAACTTAACACTTATGTAAAATAACACTACATGTATTATTTATGCTAACATGATGGAGCAGTTGAAAACAGCCAGGAATACAGGCACCTATGAAAATGATGACCAAACACAGAAAGAGTCGTGAATTATTAAAGTGGCCATCAGCTGCGTTTTAGCAGGGCAGTGGGATGCTGAATAAGGTGCTGACTGGAAATCTACAATGTCTTGAAATGGTGCTAAAATGTTAGGACTAGACTTCGGGTTATTCACTATGTACTGTAGGCCTAATATCAATGTTGAGGAAGCTACTTTGATACTCTAGTTAGCTAAGCTACAGTTACTCATAATTTAAAGTTCAGTCAAGTGACACTTTCAAAAAAGTAGTTAGCTGCATACAAGTAACTAAAAAAAGTAGCTAATTAAAGCTATTACAGGAGTCAATATATTGAATTGCTCAACATGATCACAGAGGAAATCAGCATCTAGCTTCCGAAAGTTCATGTACCCAGAAATCAACGGCAATCAGTCAATTTACCATCAAGCAGCATTCCCCTAGCCGACATTTTTTTAATCAAATCAAGTGCAAACACAATTCCTACTGTGCTACTGACTGCATGATGCAAGAGAAATCTCAGAGACATGAGTTCTGGTCCCATTGGAACCAGCAGATAATCACCTTCACATAAACAATGGCGAGTGCGATTCGGAGGATGAATTTTGCTCTAAAATGAAATTTTTACTTCACTGATGTTAAGGTTTAGGGTTAGGGGTAGATTTAAAAAACATGTATTCCTGTTGACTGTATTGCATAATTTCCATACAAAAAACTTTTGCCACCACTGGAGCTAACATGTTCTCATACGTTCAACAACACTTCCGGATTTGGCCACTGAGGGGCAGTGATTTGAATTTCAGTAAGTACAGACCAATTTCAGCAGTTAAAACTTTTGACCTACTGTGACCAAATTAACTCTTAATTTGCATGGTTGTATAGTTGTGTGCGCAATAACTATAACCAAACATTTTCATTTTTCATTGGAAAATAACTATTTGGAAAAAATCTGGGCAACTAGAAAGCTACTGAAAAATATAGTTGAATTAGTGTCACTATTTTAAAGCGTAATATGAACAGCCATTCGTAGGTCAATTTTCTTGAAAACTGTGTCACTATAATAATTCCGCTTTTTGTTTGAATGGCCCGTCCAGCCCCTCACAAAAATATTGTCCTCTACCAATGGGGCGCGCTGGGGGTGGGAATATCTGTTTGTTCCATCAACAGCAGACAGGGGGCATATTTGAAAAACTGTTTAAAAACAATGTTTATTTTTGTATTTCCATTCTGTGCAGAAATTACATACTTCAGCTTTAAGTAACTTACTAATACTGATAAATATAGTATTAGGAGTTTTGATATGATTATGATTCTTTACAAATATGTTGTTACACTTCAGTTACATGTACCTTACGATGCCTTTAACACCTTTTCAGAATAGTATTGGTAATCTAGTCTGCTCCTAATGCAGTAATGCAGTTCAGAAATGGCTGCATAAAATGGTCAAATTCCATTATTTTAATCTAATATCAACAGGGCCAGCCATATAAACATCCTTTTGTAACTATACTGCCACTGCTGGGATAACACACTTTTATTCCCAAACCCATTTCCCTCAGCTCTGATAATCTGAACACAAAGGTTGACCTCTGGGTGGAATTTATGGCTCTGTGACTATGGTGAAAACCACAAAAGCTTCCAATGTCACCCCTCATAAATGACCCTGTGAGTCTAACCTGCTGGATTAAAAAAACTATTGGTTTGCTGGTTTAAGATGGTTTAAACGGGTCTCCCAACCTGACAAGATGGTGCTCAGTTGGTTTCAACTTAAAAGTGCCCAAAACCTCTCTAAAATCAGACACCAGACCAAGCTGGGAGACCATGCAAGACCAGCCAAACTATCCAAATTGGATATTGCCGTTTTTCAGCTGGGTTAAAAACAAAACTAGATGCCTTGTTCACAAACTGTGAGCATTAGAAATACTAACGTGGATGAAAGTTAGTAAGAATTGGCCAATGTTACGCTATTACGCTGAACAGATGGTCATCCAGCTCTTTGGAGAATGTCTAAATGAATAAATAAACAAATACAAGACAGTTTTGTTTTTGCAGAAAGTTTATCCAGCATGCCCAGAATTAATGCCTTCCACAAAAGAGTCCCGACAGACAGAGCATGAAATGGGAATGGTGGGGTGTGGGAAAAGAGACAACGAAAGAGAGGCTCCCATCTATTGTTTTCATTGTCTGAGTTCAGAAACTGGAATGAGAGCCGAGAATATGGGGGTAGAGTGAGAGAGAGAGCAGAGAAGCACCCTGAATCCACATAAACGCTCTTGACACACAGTGCAAAGATGAATTACAGGTATCCATTTAGGCTTAACAGCTGGGGTGATGATGGGGGAAGGGGAATAGAAGAATTAAAGGAGGACAAAGAGGAGAAGAGGGGTGGAAGAAAGGTAAAACATCAGTTCTTATTTAATATTAATTCACTGTCTGGCCCATCCCTGCCCTTAACAACTCCACTGAATTAGTTTATGGGTCTAGAAAGAGGATTTGAATCACACTAGCAAACAAACAAGCAGCAATACGCTTAGGAGGAACTAAGTGAACAGACATCAGCTATATATAACCGGCCAGACATCACAGTTGTTAATCATAGAAAAGTAACAAAAATGTCAAACATTGATTGGATTATTATAACTATTCATTTATTAAATCCAAACAATATGTCTCTGTAGAAAATACATTGACAGTAAAGTGGCATCTGCCTAATTCGCTAACTTCTGCCAAGTGACCGATGAATTTGTGCCAAAATATCATATTTGATTGGACATATCACCTTTAACGTCAAAAATAAATAAATAAATCTGGGAAAATATAGGATTTCTTCTCTCTATAAAAAAGTTAAGCCTATTTATGGTTGTCCCCTATAAGAACAGACCTGCAACCCATTTTTGGGGCATGACCAATGGTTTATAACCACTGGATTGGATCGGAATGGCTGTGCCAAGTCGTGTCCAACCAGATCAAATGAAAATTTACAAACATGTTCAAAAAGTGTGCTGGAATTCTGGTAAGAATTTCTGAACCTCAACTACCCAAGACCATCAGTATCCAGTTTGCTACTTTCAAAATCGCTCTTAGTGCAACTGCCAAAGACTTGTACCCAACTAACTTCTTTGATCAAACCATACACAGAAAGTAGCTTCACACAAGGAAAAAAAAAGTGAATGATTAAATTTTACAGCTCATTACTCGGACAAAAGAGGAATCGACTCTGGCGGGGAAGAGGATTAGTGGTGAAATGAAGCCAGTGATATGTAGTGGGGGCCATTATCTTGCCCAGTTATCTGGATGGCGCGATAAGTAAATAACCATTGCAAGAGTAACCCTGAGGGATGTAGAATCAAAAAGCGCTCAGATTAGCATAATTTCTCTTGTCTTTCACAGAAGCCTCGCTCTCCCCCTTTGCACATGGTTGGAGGAAACTACGTTCTTTCTCTAGAATCTCTGTCAGGCAGAGATAGAAGTTGGTGCGCTGTTTATGCCAACTTATGTAAGCAGAACTAACTGATATCTGCAAATATCAAAGGGGTATCTCTCATATCACTTTCAATTTGCACTACTATCTTTTTTTAATTAGCGTTTTAAGCAGTATCTTTGGTGGAGTGTTTGACAATAATGTACGATAGACAGTTCCTGAAAAGATGACACTCTAAAGAAACGGGAGTGGAAAGAGATGAGTTACCTAGAAATTTTTACGAAAATGTCACTCCAAAATGAAAATTTGCTCATTATTTATACACGATCCTGTGATCCCATGAGCCTATTCACAAAACTGAATGTTTCAAACACAAATAGGATTGCCACCCATCCCGTAAAATACAGCATCATCCTGTATTTAAAGATGAAGTGATGCGTCACGTATTGAATCAATACAGGAAACTATTTTTGGGTAAGGGACCATCTGAAAAGTCCACACATTGTACTAAAATGTACTAGAACTGTGTAGGGTGTAATAAGAGACCATCTGGAAACATAAGCACAACACCCCCACCCCCCACAGCCCCCCTCCAACAACTCTAGAGAGAGTGTCCCATATTTTAGTACTTCAAAAGTGGTTTCTCTATTCACAAATCTAACTGATCTACTCTTGCATCTTTTAACTTAAACTAAGAGTTAAAATCTATCAGGTTGCAGCGGTAATCAGCCCACTGAAGGGAAAGAGTATTACAACATTCAAGAGAAGAAAGACCTAAATTTGGGTGTGGTCCTCACACAAAGCTATTGTATGTTGCATAACTACAATGAGAATTTTTCAAATGTATGCTTGGTTCCGATTTTAGCAAAAAACATAGGCCGATACCGATATTGATCAGATTACAGTTTTGTTTAGGAATATGGCTTTAAAAAATATGCAGAGGAACAATAAACTTTTTAACAATAATTAATTTTCACTGAACATGGATTGGATCTGTTGAACACAAGATAGGCCAAAATTTAAGAGTCACAATGAAATATTATTATGACCGATATGCTATTATATATTAGTTTTTTTGGTCGAATTATTCCTTTAAGGTGACAAATCAGCCCTCAATGCAATTATTGCGTCTAGTAGCAAAATGTACCATTGTGTCTCGTATTAAGTCACATAGCCTGAGGTTCCAACTGGTACTCATTCTTTGCCAAAGGCTCACAAGTACTGAGGAAAACACAAATGACCTCAGACTTTCACGGCCTCCTTCGCTCTATATACATTTCAAAACGGAGCACTAGAAAGGAGAAAAGGTTAGAGAGGAAAAGGTTGAACACGTCGCGTTTCCTGTACCTGGCCTCAATCAGAGGGAATGGACAGATTAGGGAATTGATTCAGCAGGCGTGTTTACCCAAGAGCGCAGAAATTTCCCTTCCCTCGCACCATGCTCTTATCTATATTATTCCAGTTTGTTTTTAACAAACAGCATACTCGTAATAAGCGTGGGGGCCACTGCTTGCTTAACATTTGCAAATAAATGGCCATAAAGCATTTAATTTCAGACTTTTTAACTGTCAGTAATAAATATTTTCAGATAATAACTGAAGGTGAAGTTGGCTTTATGGCACTGTAAATTAGCTCCCAGTTTTATCAGCATATTCGCAAGCTGTTTAACTAGCACACAGATGTCATAATAACGTCCTGAAGAATAACCTTGTTCCAGCGATTGCGCTGTACTCCTATTGCCCAGGGAGCTGTTATGCACAAGCTCGCCAGTCGTCTCGTGAATCTTTTAACTGTTTAGTGAGCGGCTTGCACAGAGGACAGCCGAATTGCCTCAGGCATGACTGTCAAACCAGCCATTACTCTCCCATTGACTACCATTCTCTTTCAGGCCTTGTGTTGTAAAGGTTTTTCTCTTGTAATTCACCCACATTAGCCCTTCTAACTACACATCCCCACCCTCTCCACTCTAACACCCAAATAAAAGACGAATGAGTGCTCGCCAATGGGGCAGCTACTTGGACAGACAACATTCTCATGCATTTTTTTGTGTTGTATACTTGGGTCCAGTCAGTGAGAATGCCAATAGTCAGCCACTGTTGGGGGAACTTCACTTGAGTCCACTTGAGGACTTGAGACTTCACATGGCTATGATTAATGAAAATAAAATATGATGGGGAGCGAGTCACCACCCCTGTTCGCCCGCAGAAGGCTTAGGTTTGTGTGGAAGCTGCAGCGTGATAATTACTGATAAATCCGTGGTATCAATGAAGTGCACTTTCCCTAATCTCACTCGAAAAATCACAAAAGGACCAGCTCTCTTGCTCCAACACTTGACAGCGCTAGTCTTTGCCCTAATTTCTGTTGGCCTGCGGCGGGCAGACAGCATCTATTGTCAGAAGCCACTCAGCGGCGAAAAGGAATCGTGACGCATTTTTGGCCTGGCTAATTTCAATTGCGTGACCAGCGCATGATGATCCATGTCCATCTCTTTTATATGGCGTCTCATCTTAAGCAGCAACCAAGCTGTTGTTTACGAATCCTGCTGAAAAGTCCAGGATATGTTGCATTTTGTAGTTTGGGTTTTAACTAGCTTAACCAGTAAGACTAGGGATGGGAATTGTAAGGATCTTAATATTTGAAGTATTTGAAAATAAGAAATGCAATTCTTGGTTCATTTTGAGTCAGACATGATGAAAGTTTTGATTCACTAAAAGAACCAACTGATTTCAGTCATTCATTCAGGAAGAAACACAGTTTTTGCCTTTGATGTTTTGCTTTGAAGATTCAAACAAATTGGTCATTCATTCGGGAATCGGACTAAATCGATTCCCGAATGAATCTGTCCTGTATGTTTCTCGCTGTAGATTAAAAAAGAACCGGCTCATAAGAGTCATTTGTTCTGGAATCGGATTGCATTGTTAGAGCTGTAGGTTTGGTGCTGTTGATTCAAAGAACCGGCTCATAAGAGTCATTCATTGAGAAATCAGACTGCACTGGTCACGCTATAATGTATGTTTCTCACTGTAGATTAAAAAAGAACCGGCTCATAAGAGTCATACATTCAGGAATCAGGTTGCATTAGTAGCGCTGTAGGTTTGGTTCTATTGATTCAAAAGAATCAGCTCATAAGAGTCATTCATTGAGAAATCAGACTACACTGGTCATGCTGTGTTTCTTGCTGCAAAATAACCAGATTATAAGAGTTATTTTTCAAGAATCGGGCTACACTGGTCGTGCTGCATGTTTCGCCCTGTAGATTCAAATTAACCGACAGATAAAAGTAATTTGTTCGGGAAACAGACTAAACCATTAATGCTGTATGTTTTGTGCTACTGATTCAATAGTGGTGTTTTGTACTGCTGAACAGTAGTGCAAGAAACACTCTCAGAGTATTTTAGCACAATGTCACATCTGCATCGGCCAAAGAATGCAAGTTTGAGAACTGGCAACGGAACCAAAAGTCATGAAATTCATTCAGTTCCGTTTTATTAATTTATTTATCTATTTTTTAAATAGAACCAGTTCTGAATAAGAACAGGTTCTCTCGGTTCCCAACTCTAAGCAAGACAATCAGGACTAGATTTGTTGGTGAACTACTCCACCATCTAGACCAGCACCAAACAATCATAAACCAGCATGGACAAACATGGAATTTCATGAACATAAGAGTAGATTTTTCATTCTTCTACCTCTATGAGATTTGTGTTCACATTTGTGTTTCAATAGAGATAATAACTACAAAACCACTAGTTTAGCAGTTCTGCAAGAATCCCTGAGAGAACAAGTTTTGTTTGAATGCCTCTTACACGGTGTATGTTTCCCCTCTTGAACTGAACACAGAAACCTTCTCCTTTAAGAAGAGTGTGACTGTGTGAAAAATAGATGTCAGTGGTGTTTTTTGACCAAGGCTGCTGTTTTCATTTACACACTCACACACTCTTGAGATCCCCAGGTTGTGTATATGCATGGGGAAGGTGGGGAGTGTCATGCTGGTCAACATTTCTTGAGGATTATTTGATTAATGCCGAGGGCTGCAGTGTGTTTAGACAGGGTCACGACCCCTGGGCATCCATTTAATCAAATCTCCCTTTTTCTCAGCTCACCCAGAGGAGGTCAAAACTAATACTGCTTGCCCTGCCTCCCTTTCTCTCATCCAAAAGCTTTAATGTATGAAATAGAGTTGAAAAGGAGGTGTGTTGCATGTATGGGTGTGTTTCCGAGAGACCAGGGGCCGTTTTACAGAAACATACCAACTGCAGAATCTTTTCTTACCACTTTAGCAACCATATCAGAATCCTAACTCTTGTCCGATCTTAAAACTTAAGATAGGTAGTTAATATTGCACCAGGTGTATAACGAAACATAAGAGAAAGGGTTTGTTCGTGTGTGTTTACATAGATATTATTTAGGGACAACATTGTCCCTAGAAATAAGTTTAATCTGACAAAAACTCATCCTTAGGACATTTAACATTAATAATTATTCATAAATGACATTTTTTTATAAAAAGGGTTAGTCTATAGTAATAATGTCAATGGTATGTCCTCATTTACAATGCAAACTTTTTTTTTTTATTAATAAAATAACTTTCTTAATTTCCATTAAATATATATTTATACATCCTTAAAACAAGAAACAATTAAAATTGCATATACTTCTTAATATATTGATACACTTATTTTTATTTATTTATTTATTCATTTATTTTGTATTTTTAGCATTTTGCAAATAAGGTAAGAAAAATAAACTTAATTCAAGATACAGTATATTATCTGAAAACAAGTCTTATTCTCTAATTCAAGTTTAATTCATTAAATAATAAACTTAAGTTGTTTCAAATATGTTTAGACATTTTTTAAAACAAGACAAAATACTTAATTCAAGTCATAATCTTTGTAAACAAGTCATATTATCTTACAAAAGTTTAGTTCAAGTAAATATATCTTGTTTCCATTTTTTATATATATATATTTTACAGGAAAACAAGACAAAAAAAACTGAATTCAAGGCACAGTTTATTCTATAAAAACTAGTTTTACCCAGTTTTATTCAAGTAAATATACCTTGTTTCAATTTGTCTTAGATATGTTTCCTGGAAAGCAAAACAAAAATAACTGAAGGAGTTATGACATGAGGAATCAAATTTGCCTTGATTTTTTTCAAGAGTTTATTGTATTATAAAAACTTATTGTAAATTTCAGAACTCAAAACTTCTTCCTAACTGCAAAAAGTGCATTTGTTGAAACCAAGCTGCCAAAACAACTCATTCTCTACTTCCTCCACATTATGATGTCACACAGTGGTAGACATATGCATCTGACCACCTCCACAACAATACATCAATGCAGACTTCACCTGATCACTTCTGTAGCCCCGCCCAGTAGTGGTGAGCAGTGAGATGGCAATGAGTGAGCAGGTCAGTCAAGAGCAGAGACAATCATAACAGTGGGCATTTACTCTCAATTCTTAGAGAAGACAGTGACAGAGGGTCAGAATGAGGGTGAAAAATTATCAAGTTTTACAAATATATGTACATTTACAAAGCTATTGATTATAATTTAAGTGATTTAGTGTGTCGTGTTGCTTTGCACAGACTGTAAGTCTGTTTTTTAGTTAATAATAAAAAAAAAAGTTAATAAAACTTTTAGTTTGTGTATGAGCACCCCCCACACCCATTCCTATAAGGCCACCAGGGAGTCCCTGACCTCCAGAGAGAGCAGAAGCCCTTATTCAGCAAGATATAACTTAGTCCTTTATTCCTCCACTCCAATTGTGACACTTCAGTGCAAAACCGCCTTTCTTCCTCCACTCTGCTTGCGTCTTTGAATACATTAGCGCTTTGAGAAAATACATGCTAACAATCCTTTGTTAATGATATGCTTATTTACCTGCTTCTGTCTGCGTCAACACTTCGTCCACACTCGCCTTACCTGTGCTTGCTGCTTATGTCATCAAAATTTTTAACCAATAGTGCAATATTAACATTTCCCCTGACTCTCTACTCTTCGGGTTCCTCCGTGTATTTTTCTCCCCTGTTTTTTTCCCCCCACTTTGAACAAACCAATTACCCTGCTGGCCCGAGCCAATTACACAGTATTTGTTCAGGAGTTTTCAATAATACTCTCTCTGTCTCTCTCTTTCTCTCTCTCACTTTCATGCACACACACTCACAAAGGTTCTCAAAAGGTTTGAGCTGTAATTGCCAACTATTGATCAGCATAAACTATGAGCTAAATGAAATGTTGTTGTGTACAGGGGGATTTGATATGACACGGGTCTCTTTGGTAATGGCGTCAGCATAAAATTGAAATAATTGCCTTGTATGAATTACATGTATCTCGCAGTCTTTGCTTTTAATTAAATCTTTACACCGATGTTACAAACATTAATCTTTAAAAGATGCAACATTATGGCACCTGCACCAAGCTAAGAAATTTCTACAATCAGTAAACATCTCTGCATGTAAATGTTCATATAAATAGTTATGAAACTAACTACTGTATAGAAAGTTAAATATGTCATATTTCAAGTTACATTTTGACAGTAAACAACAAGGGTTTCATGATATTGTTAAATGTCAATATGAAAATGAAATTGACATTTAACAATATCATGAAATGACGAAACTGTCAATGCTATATGAAAGTGTTAAAACTGTAATATCTGAAAGTATAAAAGTCTATATCTGATAGTATATCAAAATCTATTCTGATAGTATATCCAAAATCAGTCATACATATATATATATATATATATATATACAGAGCATCTGGAAAGTATTCACAGTGCTTCACTTTTTCCACATTTTGTTATGTTACAGCCTTATTCCAAAATGGATTAAATTAATTATTTTCCTCAAAATTCTACAAACAATACCCCATAACGACAACGTGAAATAAGTTTGTTTGAAATCTTTGAAATTTATTAAAAATAAAAATTTAATAAATCACATGTACATAAGTATTCTCAGCCTGTACACTCACTACTTTACACTGTAGCCAAGTGTCAAAGATATAATCAAATATTTACAAAAATGTGAGGGGTGTACTCACTTATGTGATTTTATTTTTATTTATTTGTAATAAATTTTCAAAGATTTCAAACAAACTTCTTTCACATTGTCATTATGGGGTATTGTTTGTAGAATTTTTAGAAAAATAATTAATTGAATCCGTTTTTTAATAAGGCTGTAACATAACAAAATGTGGAAAAAGCGCTGTGAATACTTTCCGGGTGCACTGTGTGTGTGTGTGTGTGTGTGTGTGTGTGTGTGTGTGTGTGTGTGTGTGTGTGTGTGTGTGTGTGTATATATATATTTATTTATTTATTCATTTATTTATTTATTTATTCATTTATTTAATTATTTTTTACTGATTTCGTATATACTATCAGAGTAAACTTTTAGAATTTTTATACATACACACACACACACACACACCATTTCCATTGTACGATGTGTACAGTATATATATATATATATATATATATATATATATATATATATATATATATATATATATATATATATATGTATTTATTTATTTATTTTGGGGGCACTGTACCATGACAATTCTTGGTAAAATGTATACATGTATTATGGCAATATCATGGACATATGAATGTGTACCATGGTAGTACCAATCTATTGTTAAAATTACCTCAAAATACCATGTGAATCATGGTAATTATACATAATTAAGATTATCATTCACTGTCAACTTTTTTTTAAATCATGCCATGGTATATATAAAAATATATATATATATATATATTAACAAGTGTATCATGCCAAAACTATGCATTTTTGGACATGTTAAATACTTTGGAGTACCCTGTAAATGCTATGGCACATAACTATGGTGATCATTCAGTACCGAGGCATCAATAACTACTATTCAATGACAACATCACTATTTTGTAATGGGTACTTCAAATAAATAATTTACTACATAGGTTCAGTGGACAAAAAAGATTGGAAACCCCTAATCTAGATCTCCTTTTGATATAAAAGCAGTTATTGTGGGACAGTGATACCAGTCAAAGATCTAAAGTGTGTGTTTGTATCTGAGACACACACACACAGGGGGAATAAGAGAGATGTCCAGGCTGCTTGACTACGTTTATTAAGAGTGCAGGTGCAAGCCTGTCTCACTTTCAATCTCTCTCACTCACATGCACTCATACACACGGCTCCATTCACACCGACACACACAACCCTGGGGTACGGCAGGTCATGGCTATGAGTGACATGGCTGAGACTGAGGGACGGACACACACACACACACACTCACACTCACACACACACACACACACACACACACACTGTGTCCCAACTCCAGATTAAATTCCTTTAAACATGGGAGGTGTACCATCCACATGACCCTTATTTAATTAAAAATCACAGGAGTGGCCCTAAAGAGAATCTTTTCATTTTGTGCACAGTACAGCAACAAGAAACAAATTCACTATGAGGGGAGAGATGGGGAAAACACACACTCTCGGTTCCCTATTTGATGATGTGCACATTAAACTTACGCAGAAATGTTCAGATTTGACAGGAATCAGCTTAACATGTTGTATTGTGTTGCGTATTTCGATTACATTTTCTCTGATACATGTCATTTTGTCATTTACAATGTATTTGACAAACTATAATACACAGAAATAGTTTAGTGCAATAAAATTAATAATCTGTCATCTTTTACTCACTCTCATGTCGTTCCAAACCCATATGACTTCCTTTATTTTGTGGAACATAATATATTTTTTCCATTCAATGATAATGAATGGTGACTGCAACTTGTATCTAACATCCTTACATCTCCTTTTGTATTCCTTGCAATAAAGTCATATGGGTTTTTGTAACAACATGAGTAAACTAACCCTTTAACGCTTTGAAACCCACTTGGAGGATTTTTATTTTAAGGGAATTACTTTTTAATAGCACAAATGAATGCACAAAGAACTAAGCCTCAAATTACTGATAGTTGTTTGTTTTTTCATGGCGTCCTGCAGTACTTTAATCACTTTTTCCGAGTCCTGTATTTGTACCACCCAAGCAGACAGGATGGGACAATTAATTAACTTTAATAACATTGCAAGGAATAACAGGATGTTTTCAAATGCAAAGCCGTTGGAGCAAAGAAAGCCTATTGTTTAAGAGCGTAATTGTTCTGCCACAGAATACAGATTACAAGAAATAGGTATATTTAAGCCCCAAGGAACAAATGAATCCAGCAAGTTTTTCTTTTTCCTGAAATCGATCTGAGACAAAGCTTTGGGAATGAACTGTCCCTTAAGACAATTAAACATTTGGTGTGCATTTAGCTCCACTAAATCTCTTCCAGCTTTCTAATCAATTCTTATAATCTTGGTTTAGAAATAGTACAAAAGTATGTCTTAAACTAAAGAAAGTTCCAAAATCAAAATTTGTGTGCCGATTAAGATATCTGATTATTTAGAACAACATCTGCCGATATTAATAGTTGGTGGTTCTGTTTTTTATGCTACCTTGTTTTAAATCACTTATGAGTAATTGCACAACTAAACAGGAAATAATCAGCCCTGCTCTTCGGCTGTTTTTAAACAATAGACTGATATCAGACAGCAAAGATAATTGCTTTTATTGGCAGATACCGATATTTGGCCGATATATTTGTGCATCATTAAAATAGGTAAATAAAAATTATTAAATGCAAGGACTTTAATTTTAACTGCCCATAGGACAGCAAAACGTAATGAAAAAATTTTGTTGTTTTTTTGTCCGATACCGATATATCGGTGAATTCCTAAAAAGGGAGGGGGGGGTTATTATTAAAATAAAAATGATTGAATACAACAACTTTAATTGTAATTACCTATCAGGGGGAAAAATACAATAGATAACTCCTTAATATCTCAACTGTTTATCCTAGACAGCAACATGGATTAAATAGAGAGAAAACTGAGACATTTGCTTACGTTTTCTGCTTCCCAGTCTCTTTTCCTGAACAAAAAAAACATCTAGTAATCTCATGTTAGCCTTCTCTACAATTTCAGAAGAGATCTGCAATAAGACATTAGATATTTCTAAATGAACTCAACGACATAGTCTCATAACAACTCATAATCACTCATACGAGACGGTGAAATTGTAATCTATATCGTACAACTTGTCTTGTTCTAAAACTTAGAAAAGTGTAGAAAATTGTGCCTTAAGCTAAAGAAAGTAGGAATGCATCAAAATCTAAATATGTGTGGTGATAGCGATATCCGATTATTTAAAACAACATCTGCCGATATCAATAGTTGGTAGTTCTGCTTTTTTACGCTATCTTAATTATCAAATCACTGATAATTATTAAACAGCTAAACAGGTAATGATCATTCCTTATCTTCGGCTGTTTTTAAACAATAGGCTGATGTTCAATAGCACAGATCATTGCTTTGATCGGCATATCCCAATATTTAGCCGATATATCTGTGCATCACTTTAATTGTAACTACCCAAGAAAAATCTCATGACAACAATAATTCATACGAGATGGTAAAATTGTAATTTATATCGTACGACTTGGCTCGTACAAAAAGGTACGACTTTTATTCCCATATGGACCAACCAATCAACAAACAGATTTTCAAATCGATGCAATACACTTTACGATAGGAAATGTCAGCAAAAAATTTAATGTTTACCCATTTCACATTTATTTATGCAATACAAATGACTCATGTATGTCAATAACCTGCAATATGCTTCCTTCATCTTGTTCCAAACCCTGAAGTTTCTCTTTTTTCAGTGGTGCACAACAGTAATTTTCCTTTTAAAATCAAAGTTTGGTATGGAGTATGGGTACGGGGTTAGACTTTATAGTTAGGTTTAGGTTTGTGTAAATAGGTTAAAATTAGAAAAATCATTATAACATTGTTCATAGGTTCATTTTAGAAGAAACATTTTATACAAAGTTGATATTTAAATGAAATATACTGTAGGTATGCCTCCTTTAAGTCTGAAAGAGCAACATTAGAGCAATAAAATTTTCCTTGGGATGCTTTTGAAAGAGAGTATATTAAAGTATATTAGTATATTTGGGAGTATATTAAAAGCAGACAACACAAAATACAAACACTAAATACACTGGAAGATTTTCCAAGATGGTTAATAAACCATGTGTCCAAGATCTGACAAGTCAAATGCTTTTTTTAACCTTTGAACCAAAGCTTCATAAAAGAAGGAAAAACACATGCAATCTCACACACATAGTCTGTAATATTTTCACTAGCACACATCAAACACAATGCATTAAATCCCTAATTGAGTCGCCCTCTCCAGCCAAGCGACGACTCTTGTTCTCCACGCTTCATTCTCTCTCCCTAGTTTTTTGCTCCTTCATTTAAATAAATTACTTGTTGGGGCTGCCACGACGTACACAGATAGACAGCGTGATTTGGTGGTGTTGTTTAATTTGATTTGCTGTAATTAATTTGCCCCATGCACAGAGACAAGTCGGAGGTGTGCATATTTGCGGCTCCGCATGTGTGCATGCGTGTACGCGACCTGATGGCGGAGTGCAGGAAATAAATCATTTCTGTCAGAGTGTACCACTCACTTTAATTAAAAGCATGCCGCTCTATAGAAGACAATTACGCCAGCGATTGTGACAAAGAGGTGTATTAAGCCGGACCAAATGTCAAAGCATGCATTATCTGCTGCCGAAGGCCTGAGGGAGGAATGCGAAGCAGCACCTGTTTCTAAAAAAGGAGTGCTCTTCGTGCACCTCTCAAGAGTAGGAGTGTGTGTGTGTGTGTGTGTGTGTGTGTGTGTGTGTGAGTGTGTGTGTGTATGTGTGTGTGTGTGTGTGAGTGTGTGTGTGTGTGTGTGTGTGTGTGTGTGTGTCTGAGCGTGTATTTATCACTTTGTGGGGACCAAATGTCCCCATAAGGATAGTAAAACCCGAAATTTTTGACCTTGTGGGGACATTTTGTCGGTCCCCATGAGGAAAACAGCTTATAAATCATACTAAATTATGTTTTTTGAAAATGTAAAAATGCAGAAAGTTTTCTGTGAGGGTTAGGTTTAGGGGTAGGGTTAGGTTTAGGGGATAGAATATAAAGTTTGTACAGTATAAAAACCATTATGTCTATGGAAAGTCCCCATAAAACATGGAAACACAACATGTGTGTGTGTGTGTGTGTGTGTGTGTGTGTGTGTGTGTAAAGTGGAAATTTCTCTTAACCCCCCATCAATGGCACATTTTTCAGTCTGTGACACCATGACCTTGTCTGTGTCTCTTTATCATCCATGTGGACTGCTGTCTCATACTGGACAGAGAGGGGCCAATTTACACCTGAACAGATGAACAGAAAAATCTGCTTCCCTATCTGTCACTCACGCGACGTTGTGTCGATGAGTTGACACTAGGGTTCGCTCCTGCGGAGCCCAGACATCTCTGATCTTGAGAAAAGACAATGGAAATTGGCTTGTGGAATTTGCATGCCACTCCCACAGACATAGCGGAATAAAAGGAGTGATGCTGCTAACACACATCAGATATCTTCTTCGGAGTCGAGCGAGCAAGTCACAGAGCTGAATTCCTCTACCGTCTCCATTCATCTCTACACGCTGTTGGATCTACGGCGCTTTCCAGCGGTTCTCCACCCTCGCACAATACGTTGTGCTGAGCACACACTCCTGGTTCAAAGTTCACTTTTAATATTTTCTCTAAAAGAGTCGCGCAAACGGAAAGCGTCTTTTTCAAGATGCCTTTTCATTTTTGTTTATTTCCTGGTTGCGGTCGATGTCTCTCCCCGTCTGATGGCCACGATCGCTGCCTTTCGTGTCTGGGTGCCACCCACGCGGATTCAGCGTTCATGGATGGTTCATGTCCTCACTGCGAGAACATGACCATGGCTACGTTGCGGTCGCGGCTCGCCCTCGTAAGAGCGCAAGCCACCCCAACAGCTCCCCAACTCGGACCTTCTACCTACGGGTATGAGGCGGGGTCGGTTAGCACTGGGGGTGATATGCAGACCTCAGCGGGAGCCTCTCCGTCGGGTATTCCCCCACGGACCTCCCACTCCCCGTCATGCTCGTATGCTCCAACCGAGAGCTGGGGCGACATTGCCGGTTTGTTTCACAGCGGACCCGCGATCTCGTTCGGGGCGCCTGACGACGATGAGCTATCGATCGCGGCATCGGAGAGCAAGTTCGTCATGTCTGATGCTGAGGATTCGGCTGGACTCCCACCCTCGGGTGCGGCGGCTCAGTCGCAGGTGCAGGCTGCAGCAAGTGTCGGGCTGGAGTGGAATCCTACGGCTCCTGGGCATATGGCATCCTCAGCAACGGTCACGCCACTTGGGTTGATGCATATGAGACCACTTCAGCACTGGCTACAGACCCGAGTCGAGAGACCAGTATGGCGCCACGGCACACACCGCGTCCTTGTCACGCAGGCTTGTTGCCGCTTTCTCAGCCCCTGGTCAGACCAAGCGTTCCGGGCAGGAGTTCCCCTAGGCCAGGTCCCCAGGCACATCGAGGTTACGACAGATGCCTCCCAACGGGGATGTGGTGCCGTATGCAACGGTCACTCAGTCACCGGCCCTTGGACAGGCCCGTGACTGTGTTGGCACATCAACTGCCTCGAGTTGCTGGTGGTACTACTTGCCCTGAGGAGGCTATTGCCATTGATCCGGGGCAAGCACGTGTTGCTCCGGATGGACAACACAGCAACGGTGGTGTATATCAACCGCCAAGGCGACCTACGCTCTCGCCGTATGTCACAACTCGCCCGCCGTCTCCTCCTTTGGAGTCAGCACCGGCTCAAGTCGCTGCGAGCCACTCATATCCCAGGCCACCTCAACAGCACAGTGGACGCGCTGTCGTGGCAGGTTATGCACACAGAGGTCTGTCTGTCTCGCACCGCCAGTCTGCGTATCTCGGTTTAGCTCTTGTGGCGTTTTCCATTGGGACCCCTAGTATCAACTCATCGACACAACGTCGAGTGAGTGACAGATAGGGAACGTCTCGGTTACCGATGGAGGGAACGAGACGTTGTGTCCCTCCTGCCACAACACTGAACCAACCGCTGAAATGGCCGGGTCTTTGGCTCGGCTCCTCAGTGCGATACCAGATGCGTGTTTGCAGCGTCACTCCTTTTATACCCGTATGTCCGGGGGAGTGGCATGCAAATTCCTCACACCAATTTCCACTGGCCTTTTCTCAAGATCAGAGATGTCTGGGCTCCGCAGGAGTGACCCCTAGAGTCAACTCATCGACACAACATCTTGTTCCCTCCGAGAAGATCTATTCATTAACCACCCGCAATCCAGTTTGAGCAGATGCAGCTGAAGTAGCGCTGCACCTTGAGTATTTAAAGTATCATTGTCTTTCTGTTCGGCACAAACATGCCTCCTTTCCATGTAAATTAGGCTCATTATAGATTGCATCTTTAAAGCCAGAGGAAAGCAGGCTGTAAACTGAGGGGCCAATTCACAGAAAAATTGTGGTGAATTTGTGCAAAAACCTGCATTTTATTAACTAAATAGACGCAAATCAGTTTAATAAGTCGTAATCAAATGCACTTTGACTACATGTGGCCTGGTGACAAGGGGAGCCTGCTACAGTAAGTTTCTCTATGGCAGTGTTTAAAAACCTTTTTTGTCTTTTTGTGCCCCAAACATCACTGTTAAGCACAAGTACCCTTTCATTGACATCAAACCAAAAATGTGTTCCTTTTAACTCATTTTATTACTGTAAATAATTTAGCATTATCATTAATATTATTCAACTAATAGTCAACTAAACAATTGATACAATTGAAACAAATGATATAATTAAAGTCAAACCAATTGATACTGTGCGTGAAAAAAATACTTTTTTTCAAGTGTCATCCACACACACATACACTTTATTAGGTACACCTGTATATCTACTCTCATGTGATTATCTAATTAGCCAATCATGTGGCAGCACTGAAATGTATAAAATCATGCAGATAAGGGTCAGGAGATTCAGTTAATGTTCATATCAACCATCAGAATGGGGGATACATTTGATCTCAGTGATTTGGACCGTGTGATGATTGATTGTGCCAGATGGGCTGGTTTGAGTATTTCTGTAACTGCTGATCTCCTGGGATTTTCACAAACAACAGTCTCTAGAATTTACTCAGAATGGTGCCATAAACAAAAAAACATCCAGTGAGCAGCAGTTCTGAGGACAAAAACAGCTTATTAATAACAGAGGCCAGAGGAGAATGGCCAGACTGGTCCAAGCTGACAGGAAGGTGGCAGTAGCCCAAATAACCACACGTGACAACCGTTCTATCCAGAAAAGCATTTCTGAACATACAACATGTCGAACATTGAGGCGGATAGATTATAGCAGCAGAAGATCCCTCCGGGTACCACTACTGTCAGCTATGAACAGGAAACTGAGGCTGCAGTGGGCACAGGCTCACCAAAACTGGACAGTAGAAACAGGATTTCTGCTGCGACATGCAGATGGTAGGCAGTTTTCTGTTCTTGGCTGACAGAAGTGGAACCTAACCCAGCTGACAGAAGTGGAACCCAGTTTTCTACTGTTGTAGCCCATCCGCCTCAAGGTTTGACGAGTTGTACATTCTGAGATGCTATTCTGCTCACTACAATTATACAGAGAGGTGATCTGAGTTACCGTAGCCTTTCTGTCAGCTTGAACCAGTCTGGTCATTCTCTGTTGACCTCTCTCATCAACAAGCTGTTCTTGTCCATAGAACTGCCATTCATTGAAAGTTTTTTGTTTTTCGTTCTATTCTGAGTAAATTCTAGAGACTGTTGTGTGTGAAAATCCCAGGAGATCAGCAGTTACAGAAATACTCAAACCAGCCCATCTGGCACAATCAATCATGCCACGGTCCAAATCACCGAGATCACATTTTTGTGACGTTGAAGTGAACATTAACTGAAGCTCCTGACCCATATCTGCATGATTTTATACACTGCTCTGCAGCCACAAGATTGGCTGCTTAGAAAATTGAATTTTTCCTTAAAAAGGAACAAAAAACCAAGTCAATTATTTTTATTTTTATTTTTTTTACCAAAGCAAAATCAAAATCTTTCCAAACGGACTTGCTTAAGTACACACACCCCTGGTTTGGATCAGGTGTTTGTGGTTCTACAGTGAGTGTGTATAAAAATTTGTGTTTGCTCTTACCTGATGTGACGAACCCAAAAACACACAGGACAGATCACCACATGAAAAAAGAGAGAAAACAGCGAGATGAGAATACAAACAATTATACACCGATCAGCCACAACATTAAAACCAGCTGCCTAATATTGTGTAGGTCCCACTCATGCCGCCAAAACAGTGCCAACCCGCATCTCAGAATAGCATTCTGACATGCTATTCTTCTCAATTGTACAGAGCAGTTTTCTGAATTGCCATAGACTTTGTTTGTTTTGGCAGCATGAGGGGGACCTGTAAGAACTGACAAGATTTGCATCTGCAACCAATTTTACTTCCATAATGTGAAGTGTTTCCAAAGGGAAACAGGATTTTCAATGTTGAAAAACATGAGACTAATTTTACCCATCAAGAATTATTATCAAAATGGAACGTTTCAGAGGTTGACTACATGGTTACATTTTGATGAAAGTTTGACATAACTTTTTCCTTTGGAATAACGTACATTTATGAATTGTCCACAATATAAGACCTGGAGCAAATATTAAGAAAGCAAACAGAGTCAATTTTGATTTCCTTTTCACTTTAAAATGATGCAGAAAAAACAAAATATAGAGAATAATGTAACAAATCAGACAGAAAGTGAAAGAAGATGAGATCAAGAAATTACAAAAGAAATAGACATTAAAGAATAATTACTGATTAGTAAATCATGAAAAAATGAATATAATTGATCATAGTGAGGTCTGGTGCAGGAAATACACAGTTAGGGATATACTGTGGATATGCAGGGGACAGTGGGTGAGTAAGTCAAACGTTTGCACATGCAGGTATGGCTATGTATTACCCGGCTACATAAATAAGGTGTGTGATACGCATCTGTGTGCTGCCCGACAGCCTGTCTAAGATTACTAATGTCACACTCAAAGAAGGACGAGTGTTTAACTGCAACCTTACACACACACACACACACACACACACACACACACACACACACACACACACACACACACCAAAATATAAAATGTACACATCCCAATTTCACTCCATCTTGATTTTTATAAGGTGTCTTTAAATAGTCAAATTAAAGCTGCTCTGAGAAATTATAACATTAATTTCACAAGTCTGGATTTTATTCTTTATTTTTAATTTTGCATTGCTACAACCTATTGGCAAGTGTAAACAATTACAATTTTTGGATACTAAACTACACTCTAAAAATGATGGTTCTTCAAGGGTTGTTTACTGACCTTAATAGTTCTATATAGAACCAGATCTTCCTGAAGAACCCTTTTGTGCTGAAATGGTTCTTTGCGTTGGGCATTAGGGCTTCTTTATTCCCGCCCTTTTGTTTTTGGAATATTTTAAATATGTCAAATTATTTCAAAGCCACGCATCGTGCCATTGTTTCACTCACAGCACTGGAATCCTGGCAGCTCAACCGACCAATTTCACAGATTCAGCACTCTCCACAGGTAAACTTATGTCAAGTCAAGTATTTTTATTTGTATAGCGCCTTTCACAACACTTTCGTTTCAAAGCAGCTTTAAAGAAAATCATGCTATAACAGTAAATGAAACCATAATACCTATACAGTTTGATAAAATACAATTGTGAATTGAATATAAATATAAATAATTAAATAGTTAAATAATAATTGTAATTAGAACCCCAGTGAGCAAGCCGAGGCGACAGTGAATTTAAAGTTTTCAGTTTATCATAAATGTGTTGTTTGGTAGTAAGGGCCAAATCTGAAGTCATGGTTTAAACTTTTAACACTTTTGTTACCACTATGGCTGTGACTGTTAGTGTTGGGGAGATCGCATTTTTTCAGCTCCCTCACGTCATCAAAATTCAAGGCAAATATACAGACTACAACTATATGGAGGAGCTTTCCACAGGCTGCTACTATTCTAGTAAAATCATTTTACTCATTGCACCATGTCCTCTATGCATTAAAAAATTATAAATTATTTCACTCTAGAATTTCTATTATTAGAAATGTAGCCCTACATAGTGCAAATAAAACCTGCATCAATATATATTTAATAATTTTGAAGGGAATTCATAAAGATTGGACCTAGAGCTCTTGACATCTGTTTTTTCTCACCGTGCAGGGCATGAGACTGATGAACCAGCTTTAGTGCTTAGAACCTCTAATTAATAATCACAGAACGAATGAAACTGCCTGTTATCAGACAACAGAACATTTTGTCACAGCTAGATAAAGGCAGCACATCGGTAAGAGTTTGCTAAATGTTGAGCAAGTTCATATAAAGAAAGTTACATTTTAAACTTTACAAAGTAAAACATTCTGTAACTTGTGGTTTCCTACCCATAATATTCTTTTATCTCTTTTTTTTGTCTTTTTATTTTAAGATCTCTACCAGAACATGCAAGTGTGATCAACCAAGAGGTGAGATGTGATTTAGTCATTTTCTTTAAAATACTGACATTATGTTCTGAAAAAGAAGGTAATTTGGGATTTTTATTGTGATTTCAGGTATCCATCCCACCTGCTGAGACATTGTCTGCTCTGATAAAAGCATAAGCTTGCCTTAAAGTATCAGATTATGGGAGTTTAAAGTTCTCCTTTTAATCTCTTTCCTTTTTATATATCTATTTTGCTATTAATTTATTCACTGTAATTATTTATTACAATGTAATTTCTTTGTTTCGAGGTTTACAGTTAAAAAGCAGTGACACTATATCTTCCAGATGTGTTCTGTGAGGATACTTTTATGAGGAAGACATCACAGGGGCTTGTGCAGATATCTATTTTGTGTTTCCATGGGACTCTTGATCTTCCTTGAAGGATTGGTTGTCAGTATGGAATAAAAATACTCTCTATATAAAAGATGTAGAAAGGATGTACAAGTTCCTATCACAACATTAATGTGTGGAGCAATGTAGGGGTCTGCTATTTCATTTGCATATGCATTTATTGACTCTGTAACACTATGTATTTTTTTATGTACTCTATTTATTCATGTGAACGATTTAGCATTTGGAATTATTTAATCACAATCATTTATTAATGTTTTCAGCTAATTTTTGCTGAAAAGCATTGCTATTGTTTCAAAAATATTTCATTAAAATAGAAATAAAAAGTACTTAACTGACACACTTGCCTTGCATTTATTTGTTTGTTTATTTGTTTATATTTTATATAAAACCATAACTGAGGCTGTAATGTTTTATTGGAAGCATATATATATACACTGTAGAGGGGTAAAAAGTAATACTCATTGCATCAAAAAGTTCTTTATAGCACTACTGAGGTTCTATTTAGCACTTTCAAATGAAGGTTCTTTATGAAACCTTTAAAAAAGGAACAAAAAGGGTTCTGTTATTGTTACAAGTCGAATAACCCTTATTTGGTACCATTTAGAAACATTTTTCTTAAGTGTAGCTGTACAGTAACTAAAGAACCATTGAAGAATTATTTATTCTGCTGATGATTATTCTTCTTCTAAAAAAGAAGTAACTTTTCAACATTGGTGTCTTTTATTATAGGCTATTGCTTTTCGTGTTGTGCCAAATAGCAGCCCTTAAACAAGGTAATATCACTGTGATGCGAAGCATTGAGCGACTTAATGTTTTATTTTACTCTTTCAAAAGTTTATAACTTCACAATATGATGCTGGACTGGTAATTACATTTTAAGTTGGTGACAATCTACTGACTTTATAATGACATCGCTTCACGTTAATATTTAAACTGTTAAACATGGCTTTGTTGTAAATGTGAACATATTCATTCTTTGTACCTTATTATAATCCATTTGCAAAGCACAAACTGTAATCTGCTTGGCAACTACCTTCACTCAGCGACTTTATTTGAAAGCCAAATCTTTCTGAGCTCGTCTCGAGGTGACGTGAAAACTTTCCACGCGGCCCTAAAATAATTAACAACCACTTTGTGAGTGACAGGCACACAATGCTCTATAGGAAATTAATCTCATAACTTGCTCAGCGTTTTGACAACGCTGTTGCCTAACAGCTCAGATTAAGGGAGACACCATCCAATTATGTGTCAGTGTTAGCAGGCAAATAATAGCACTCATCATTTTGAGAACTATTGTTGAGGAAGAAATGCCGAACAATGCGAAGGACTACATTTTGGACGGAAACGGCACTGAAGCGAGAGGCTCTTGACAGGAGAGGCGTGAAACTGCTACATCTGTCACAGGAATTCTACCGAAGCTCTTTTAACGGTAACGCTCGCATTTTGCTTCGCAGAGAACAATTGTAGCCCACGGACCATAGAGGTACGGTAATCAAACAGTGCAAACTTCTCTTTCTCTTCCCAGTCTTGCAACAAATGCTGGGCGGAGCAGCTACCTGCCAGTCAGTTGACGGCGAATGTGTATCGTGGCCTGATGTTACAATTAAACTATCCTGTAAGACATTCATGAACCTGCTGACAATGCATTCACATTATGACAAGGTGGTCATGTTTGAGACTTATTCGTGAAGCTGCTATTAGGGAGGACCTGACGAACCAAGCGAGGAACACAAACACACAAAAGCACTTTGTGGGCGTACTGGGCCGAGATATTTCAAAGCTGTGTTCAAAAGTTGAAAACAGGCTTTACATTTCTAACTTTTAAAGAGTGCCACATTCTGTCTCTTGTGAAATATATTAAAATTACATTAAGGGTGAGGGTTATCTGGTTTCGTTTAAAGGTGCGGTCACGCATACCTTCGAGTGTCAAAATAAGCACAGAAATAACTGGCATGCCGCCTCTTTTTATGCCGCACTTTATACTAGGGGAGAGTGACGTTAAAAAGAAATGATACCCTTGTCCATTCTGGAAGTCCATCACGCGAAATTCACGTTTGCGTGGATTTCCACTGAGATGACTGTATTTCACCTGCAAAATTTCGCCATGCAAAGGTATGTGTGACCGATATGTTTTCACACTTATTCTTCTTCAGTCAGAACCCGTGTTTGATTCGCAATTCCCTCCCTTAAAGATCTCATTGAGATCGGTTTAGTGTGGACGTGGCATCGGGACCACACCAAATGTTCTAGTGTTAAAGCACCCTAAAATTGTATTAAACAATCTGGCACAAATGGCATACATTTCAATAATAACTTATTCCATAGCTACCACTGAGTTTTTAGACTTAATGTGTAGTTGCATTCTACTGAATTCTCATTATTATGAACACTTACAATTCATCATCATACAACCAGCTTTATCATCCATCAAATACTACATTTGCATTCAAGTTCTTTGGGCCCCTGTTACAGAGTCCATCTCTTAAACACTGTCCCCCTGGGGTCCCCTCTGGCCCTTCTGGCCTGGCGAGAGCAGAAGAAATGAGGATAAAGAAGATTCTATTATAGATGACAAAAGTGCCTGACCTCCGGTGAGCTCTATTATTTAACATACATAATAAACCAGATCCTGATTGTCAAAAAAGAAAAAAGATGTGAGTGGTGACCTGAAAAATGTGCATTTGAACATCCTAAAAACTTTGGGTGTTTGTTAACTTTGAGAGTTGGAAAGGAAATTTGCATTTTAAGTTGTTAAAATAATCCAAGGACAAACATGAGTATTTGACAAATAACATTTACATGAACACTGTTTTTCATGGAAAATGTAGGTTCAAATTTATCTATGGGTGTTTCTTCAACTTTGGGGACTTTTAGCACTGTAGATTTCAAGAAAGTAAAATCCTGTTTTTCACACTCATAATGTCCAACTGTGTTTGTGCATGCATCACAGGAGATTCATGTCATTCATTTTTGTCAATTGTTTTTATTTTATTTTTTTCTGAAAATCATGGAAATTCCCACCACAGTGTAATTTCCTGCACATCACAAATTCTGTTTTGTTTTTAATAGAATTATATTATGAAAATTATGATGATGAAAATTATGGTGATGGAAATTACGTTAAATTAGCGTTTTTGAGATATAAAATGAACTACTTTGCCTTTGTCTTGCTAAGGCTAATTTCATAGGTAACGTTTTATTTATCCTAAATTCACACAATTACTTAGTATTTTAACACTTTTTGCAAACTTTTGCTAAATTACAGCTTGATTGGAAGTGAAGCCCAGTTAAAGTAGTCTGCACACAAGGGATATTTAACTTGATTTTTTTTTCTTTAAACTGACACTTTTCTTGACTTGGTTAAAGAGCACACAATCTAAAAAATACAATAAATAAGTACAAATTGTTTCAAAATTGTCGAGGTGATGGAAATCATGCAACAACAGTGGCAGAAAGTTTTTTGAAAAATTGACAAATCATTTTCACACATTCTATATTTAAATAGTTTGTTTATTTCACTCTTCATTTAGAATATTATAGTTTTAAACTACATGATATTTAATATATTTCATATATTTATAATGGATTTTTATAGTTTGATATTGAAATTAATTAAAAGAAAAGTACCAAAATAAAATTGTGTTTTGCATATCAACTGTGCAAGCACATCAATATTTCTCTTCTCAATGGTGCAAAGATAAAAACATACTAAACAGAAACTTTCAAACAACAGCTCAAGACCACGTATAGAATATGCATGCTATGAGCAGATAGTCACATTCTGCTTTCTGTTTTAATAGTACATTTAAAATTTAAATATGGTCAATTTCCTGTATATGCCCTCCAAAACTACATGCATACAAATTTTCGATTATAAATAAGCAAAATGCAGTTTGAGATTTAATTGCAGTATAATATGCCACCCTGCAGAACACATCATGTCAACTGCATGTCAAGTGCTGGTGAGAAAAAGCAACTCACAAAACTAAACTAGTGGTAAATTCTGAATAACAGTTCAAGCCTACATATGCATACCATTCTGCTTCCTATTTCACAAAAAAAGGAAGCATTAGATGGTCAATTTCCTGTACATGCCCTCGTGGACGGCTTACCCTTCTACCTTCACATATCTGACCACTCCCTGAACTGTGACCATAGGGCAGAGTGGAAAAGAGAAAGGAGATAGATAGCACACCAGCAAGAGAGAGAGAGAGAGAGAGAGAGAGAGAGAGAGAGAGAGAGAGAGTTACCGCAGCTCTTTTAAAGGTGATCTCTATCTGTGCTGCTGCTATAGTGAGCTCAGGCGGGTAATAAAGAACGCCGGGCCTGACAGGGAAGGTCTGGGCGCAGGTGTTAAATCAGGCAGTGAGGAGGGCAGCCGTATGCGTGGCTGATTTATGGGCCCTTCCAACCCGTGTGTTTTAAACGTGACCTTGCATATACACTAACCCTGACCCGCTTCTTACCCGGCCTATTTTACCATAGTCTTCTGCTCAAATAGACACGCTTTCATTCCTTTGCAATACTCTACATAGGGGCGTGTTGTCCTTCAACTGAAGAGGATAGATGCACTGGAGTTGTGCGAGGAGGAGTGAGATGCATGAACGCATGCATGCATTTTTATGTATGCGCTTGTGTCTTTATGCAGCTATAAGGGTTTGATTTGCATATTACTTGATGCATCTCTGAATGTTTGTGATATGCTGAAAATGTGTTTATGAGTTGGACATTTCAGATCAATTCATGTAATTTGATGCATCTCTGGGTGTTTGTGACCTGCTGAAAAAATGTGCAAGTAGGGATGCACTGATCCAATGATTTGTTTGCATAAAAACTATTTATGCTATGAAAAAGTTTGCATTAGACATTTCAGACTGTTTCACATTACTTCATGTTATGCATGTGATATCCTGAAAAAAAAAATTGTGTATGTGCGTATGTAAGAGAGAAAGTGTTTATGCCAAAAGCTTGCAAGCACTGCTGTCTCCCAATTTGGCGAATGGGCTGCAGAGATAACCATTTGTACATCAGATTAGATAAAGTTAACACCACTTCATATATTTTGCCGTACATTTGTGCCAAACGTATCAGTCAGTCATCCAGTTATGAAACTCTGAGCAGCATCTATACAGCGAGCTCTCGTAGGCCAAATGTCCCGACACACTCAGAATATCAAAGAGGCAGCATGCACACACACTGCACGGGGGTGACTGAAGGAAACTTTGAGGGAAAAATTAATGAGCTGAAATGGTTATGAGGGATTTTAGCACAGATGTGAGCATCCCGAGATACACATTCCCCAAAAATGGCTTTAAGAAACAAAGACTCTTGTTCCCATGTGTAGGCGATGAGCGCTATGGGCGGTACGGGGATCGTAAAAGGTGGATCGTGCCTTCCGTTGGGTTTTTGGGTAGGGTTTATAGCAGGTAAAAGTGTGTGAACAGTTCTCCTGTGACTCAGAATCTGTGTCCATGGCAGTATGTCCGGGGCCAGTCTTGCAGATCACTGGCGCTGAGGGTATGTCTTGCTGCAGACCAGTAAATTTATAAAGCATACACTCACAGCATGCAGATTAGTGTGCTGTTTAAATGTGAGAAAACACAGTTTTGTTCATTTAAGCAAATGTATATTCTAGAGATGTCATAAGGAACACATTAATGCATGCAAAAAATGTAAAATGTTTAGCGCATTACTTTTTCTCAATTGCGATTAACGCGTTTACTAATTGTCTCATCGATACTGATGTTTATTTCAGCTCTGTGTGAGTTCTAAACACTGGTTGGAATGGCGGTTATCATGTGAATTCCATATACAAAGTGGACAGCCACAGTCTGCATATCGATAAATATAGTGGAGGATGAGGATTTCATTGATTTAAATAAGCATTGCAATGAATATACAATCTATGGGGACTAGTTCTTCAATTAGTCAACCTTCCATCTAGACTTTGGGGAAATGTTTAATGTTACTTGAATTGGTGCTATTTTTTATCTTTTTTTATCTTTACACTGTGGAAGGCTTTGTTTGGAAAATGTTAGCATTATGGTTAATTTTGTAAGAGGGAAATACATTTTGAAAGGAAGAAGAATATACAGTATATGCTTGTGATGAAGAGGAGAAATACAAATATTTCAGCACTTTCAAAATCTGTGATTAATCGCGATTAACTATGAAAAATTATGTGATTAATCGCGATTAAAAATGTGAATCAACTGACAGCACTAATATCCTCAAACCAAAGTCAAATATTCTAATTTAAAATCAACACCTCATTTGTCTCTTTTAAAGGTGAAGTGTGCAATTTCTGCACCACCAATCTGAATTACAAGAATAATTACTGTTTCCCAATTTTTTTCCCAAACACTCTACTAGTACTACGACCCCTTCCGCCCTGTCCCGCCTTTGCTTCCACACGTTCAAACATGTTGCATCAAGTTTGACGTCAATGATGGCAAACAGCATTAGTTCTTGCAGCCAATTGTGACAAGCCAAGTTTGAATACGAGCAAGTGCTAATGAGATTTGACAGCTACAGGGGGAGGGGTTAGATTTAAATTCCGGTCTGATTCTCACACAAAGCTATTGTATGGTTTTAGGAGACTTGGAATATACCAAACAAGTCTTATGGAATGACACGAGGATACGTAAATGATCACTTTTGGGTGAACTATCCCTATAACATATCATAGCAATACTGTCTTTCTTAAGTTTAACGGAAATGACAGACAAGACAAATCAAGTCAAACTTCTCTGCCTCTTTCAGAAAATAGAATTGGTACAGAAGTGGCAGAACTCTCAGTGGGCAAACAAAGCAGTTCCTCTATATATCCCATCAGTCGAGGGACCACAAAATAAGTTTAACATAATTTTTTTTTCATGTCAACTGAACACAGAAAATTACTGTTTTAAGTTCATCAAACAAGGGATGACATTCTTTCAAAAAGAGAGACATAAATATTGTTTAATGTTGATGCTTATCTTGTGATGGTATGATCTTACAAATGAATATGTCTTTCATCACTGTTTCACCATCAGTTTAATGGAATAGCTCATAAAAAAAATTGGTAATAAACTTGTGCAAATACAAGACACGTCATGACAGGTTTTATGTCAATGGAACCAAACTCCTGTAACCGACAATTATGTGCCAAGTTTGAATATGCAGAATTACAAAGGTTTCATTTTCAATGAATAACGATTTTCGTTTCTGTTTTGATCTGGAAATTTCTTTATGTTCTTCAGGAAAAGCTGTTGTATGGCTTTCGAACTTGTGAAATATAGCGCATTAGTCAAATGGACTCTTGCGTTTTATTACATTTTTGGAGCCTTACAGCCCCTGGTCACTGTCTGCTTTTGTTGTATAAAAAAAGAGCAGCGTGAATATTCTTTTAAATTGCTTGTTTTACATTCCACAGAAAAACGGAAATATGACAAGTTTGGAATGACAGAATTTCTTTATGGATTAACCTTTACTTTAAATGAGAGATTACATGTCATAAACACTAATGATGATAAGATCCAGAAATAGCTGTTCAATGAGTCATTTATTGATTTATTTATTATTTATTGAGTTGATGGATTTTTATGTAGCTGATGGGCGTCCACTCAATGGACCTGATGCTCTTTTTTAATAGATGGGGGATAACATGGCTCTATTACCTGCGTCTTGATTCCAGTGTGTTTATCGCATGCAAACGGCATCATTCACACACATACAGAGCATCCGGAAAGTATTCACAGCGCTTCACTTTTTCCACATTTTGTTACGTTACAGCCTTATTCCAAAATGGATTAAATTAATAATTTTCCTCAAAATTCTACAAACAATACCCCATAATGACAATGTGAAAGAAGTTTGTTTGAAATCTTTGCAAATTTGTTAAATATAACACAAAAATCATATGTACATAAGTATTTACAGCCTTTTCCATGACACTCAAAATTTTGAGCTCCGGTTCATCCTGTTTCCACTGATCATCGTTTCTACAACTTGATTGGAGTCCACCTGTGGTAAATTCAGTCGACTGGACAAGATTTGGAAAGGCACACACCTGTCTATATAAGGTCCCACAGTTAACAGTGCATGTCAGAGCACAAACCAAGCCATGAAGTCCAAGGAATTGTCTGTAGAAATCCGAGACTGGATTGTATTGAGGCACAGATCTGGGGAAGGGTACAGAAACATTTCTGCAGCATTGAAGGTCCCAATGAGCACAGTGGCCTCCACCATCCGTAAATGGAAGAAGTTTGGAACCACCAGAACTCTTCCTAGAGCTGGCCGCCTGGCCAAACTGAGCTATCGGGGAAAAAGGGCCTTTGTCAAGGAGGTGACCAAGAACCCGATGGTCACTCTGATAGAGCTCCAGCGATTCTCTGTGGAGAGAAGAGAACTACCATCTCTGCAGCACTCCACCAATCAGGCCTGTATGGTAGAGTGGCCAGACGGAAGCCGCTCCTCAGAAAAAGGCACACAACAGCCCGCCTGGAGTTTGATATAAGGCAACTGAAGGACTCTCAGACCATGAGAAACAAAATTCTCTGGTCTGATGAAACAAAGATTGATCATCACCTGGACAATACCATCCCTACAGTGAAGCATGGTGGTCGCAGCATCATGCTGTGGGGATGTTTTTCAGCGGCAGGAACTGGGAGACTAGTCAGGATCGAGGGAAAGATGAATGCAGCAATGCACAGAGACATGATGAAAACCTGCTCCAGAGCGATCTGGACCTCAGACTGGGGCGAAGGTTCATCTTCCAACAGGACAATGACCCTAAGCACAAAGCCAAAATAACAAAGGTGTGGCTACGGGACAACTCTGTGAATGTCCTTGAGTAGCCCAGCCAGAGCCCAGACTTAACAAAGTATTGAGCAAAGGCTGTGAATACTTATGTACATGTGATTTTTTTAATTTTTAATACATTTCCAAAGAATTCAAACAAACTTCTTTCATGTTGTTATTATTATGGGGTATTGTTTGTAGAATTTTGAGGAAAATAATTAATTTAATCCAGGCTGTAACATAAAAAAATTTGGAAAAAGTGAAGCGTTGTGAATACTTTACTGCACTGTACGCATCAAGAAATGCTTTCCCTCGATCCTCAGCATTATCACCTTTAACATTCCTAACCACACGTCATTCCAGCTGCATCGTTCCAATGACAGTATCATCCAGAGCTTTCAACAGCTCTGGCAGCAAATAATTAAAGGCCATTATTTACCTTCCGTGAGATTAGCAGCTATCTTGCACCTCTACGTTTTTAAACTCCCCCCCTGCCCTCATCAGGAATTGTCAAGACTGACAGATGGTGGAGGTAGCGTTTCTGGTAATTGGTGAAGCAGACAGTGTTATTGACCTTCCATGTGATGTCACTGTATGACCACGCTGCCATGTTTGTAACCAAAATTCCATATACCTTCAATGTGCTGTGCTGTGGGATGCAACAAAAGCCTACTTCAAGAGTTAAAAGCAGCTCTTACATTCCTACAGACTGGATCATCACAGACATTTTGTTATATTGTGACCAAATTAGATTTGAAAAAAACAAAAAAACAATTAAAAACAAAAACATATTCACGTTAGCGGCATATTTGATTTGAACGGGGCCGTGAGGGATGGCACGAATTGTATAAAGCTGAATAAAGCCCCTAGATCACATCTGATTTTCCACAACTCATGCTGTCTGGAGTTCTTTGTATACTGAATGTTCTTGGACAGATATTTTATCCATGTTTTGTCCACAGACCGATCAAGAAACATTTATTGGAACTTGGCATGGATTAAAAACAATTTTGATGTTTTTCTTGATATCGTTTCATGGGTGTTTTTCCATCCACCAGCATTGTTTCTTACTGCTGATGATCACAAATATGGCAGCTGTGAGGAAAAAGTGACGTCACTGAAACAGGTCAATAGTGTGCATGAATATCTGCAGGCCGATATATCGGCCGAAATTCAATTTCGATAATTAATTAATATTAATAGATCTGCTTCTGAGCTATAATTTCAATTTTGATAAAATAACCAAATATCAGATGATTTATCTAAATCGATTTAGGCCGATATATATTGTTCAGAAGCCAGTGATCTTAAAATGACCAAGTATTGGCTGATTATTATTGGCTTCTGTCTAAAATGCAATTTTGATAAATTGGTTTATATTTGGTCATTTTAAGATTATCGGCTTCCGACTGATTTATCATCCAAGATTTGATATTCCTAAATCAGCCTTTATTTGGTCATTTTAATATTACAGGCTTCTGACTGAAATATCGGCCAAAATAGATACTTTGTGTCTAACATCAGAATTAGTGATTGGCCAGGCTGATAAATCTGCCAATATTTGGTAATTTTAAGATTATCGTAATCGGCTGATAACTAGTAGTTTGTGATTTTCAGTGTCTGATGCCAATATCTAGAGTACAGGGTGGCCGGTATCTCATATAATGGTGCTGTGCTTTAAATTATTATATTAAATGACTAAAATAAGAGGTAAATGCAATTTATTACATTAAATGGACACTTGTGTTACACAGAATTTACTCAAAATGATTACGATAATCTTAAAATGACCAAATATTGGCAGATTTATCAGCCTGGCCAATCATTAATGCAGTCAGATGACAAATGAACTTAACAAGACAAAACACATCCAACATTGTCTAATTAATGTCCTAGCAGTTAGTGCATGTGCTCTGACACATTAAGACATTGTGCTTATTATAACGATGAGAGTTTGAATCCGGCTCACAACATTGTTCGATTTTGTTCCCTCCTCATCATTTCCAGTCCTCTCTCTGCTACTTTAGTATACTATAAATAAAAATGGCAAAATGGTTAATCCGAAACTGCCTTAGTTAACTTTATAGCAATCAACACCAAGGTATTAAACAGTACAACCCATTGAACAGACTGTATGACTATCCTTCACAGCCTTAATTATTTTGCAAAAAATTGTATATGGCGTCTACTCTAACTAACGCCTATGAGTTGTTTAGAACTTTGGCCTTGTGTTTGGTGCCTTTTACCGCCACTAAAGACATTTTCACTCCGTTGTTCAAACGGCAGAGCTGGGGAGCGGATGTGTCTCAATCATGGCTCAATTACAGCCTCCTCGCCACAGTATGAGAGATCGGTTATGAATACACAACCGCCGCCACCAATCACCATAACCACTGCTCTCATTACCATCCCTTTAACCAGAGCGATTATTACCCTTTTATTAATGGAGAGAGACCCGAGAGGCAGATTGGAGAGAGAGACGATGAAAGAAAGGAGATACAGCGGCACGCAGTAAACGAGTGTCAGGTTTGGTGCACACACTGAAAAATTAAACCAATTAGGAGTGCCGTTTGGAGCCCCTCCGTTCGCATTCCTCTCCAAGCCACTGAACAGCTCCTAGGAGGGAGAGAGAGGTAGAGGGACAGAGAGGGAGGAAAAGAAAGAGCGCTGCACTCCATTCTGTCATGCTCGGTGAAGAGCGAGTGAGAGAGAGCAAACGTTGCCACAGAGAGGCAGATTAAAAGCAATCTATATCCACATAAATCATTGATTAAATGAATCATGAAATTAATATGTAAATTGTGTGTTTAACCTCTATTTATATACCACTGTCTGTCATCGTAGCGTAAATCTAAAACTAATTGCGATTTCTCAGTCAGCCTGGGAAACTGCAAGACAGACAAGGAGTGTTAGGAGAGAGAGGGCTAAAAGTCTGACATATTTATTAACAAAACATTCAACTACATCAACTTACTCATTAACAGCAGTATTAAGGGAGAACGGTAAGAAAACAACACAGTTTGTGCTGCATCAGCAGTCTGACTATAACAAACGTAGGAGAAATTCCTTTCTGCCCCACAAGACAACAGTTTAACGGGGAAAAAAGTTGTTTATAGTTGTCAGACAAGAGGCAATTACATTGATGATATATATATATATATATATATATATATATATATATATATATATATATATATATATATATATATATATATGCAGTATTTACAAACCATAAAAACTATGACAACTTTTTACAGTTTGCAAAGACAGTGTTAACCTAATAATTGTGCTTCATGTGGTGCAGAAATGTCCAAATTAACTTATGTCTGAATCTACCTCATTACATTAGTATACTCCAACAAAAATAATTTTAAGTGTTAGAGCAGGTAGAAATGGCACCTAATGGTTACATTTATTCCAATGTGATAAATCCAATGTGAATGCAAACAATAAGCTGACTGACTCCCACATCTGTGTATGTGTCTCTCAGACACATTGTTTAGGGGCCCAATCAGCCGCACTCTAAGCAGTGATGTTGTGTGCATGTGTGATATTGTGTGTGTGGGTGGGTGGGTGATATAGGTGAGGTGGAGTGATGGGATAGGAGACCCTTCCTGCCCTGTCTGACATAAACCACACACCGGACAGTCCAGCGGGCCACAGAAGACCCTGATTTATAGACGGGCGAAAGGTAGGACAGCCGTGGTGATCTTTCAATAAAACATAAAAAAAAGATCTGACCCATCAATTACCCACAAGCCCCAGTGGAACAGGTGGGTCAGGTGAGCCTGCCATCCCTCACACTGCAATCTCATTCAAAGGCACCAAGGAAAAAGCCAGGACGAGTGTGTGTACAGTTGAATTACAACACAGTGAGAAAGAAGAGAGAGAAAAAGGTCTAAACTACTATTAAATTCAATAATACTGATGTTGTTTCATTGATCATAAATTCAAAAGCTATACTTTTAATGAGGTCTGCAACAACTAATCCATAAAACTGACAATAATAATAGTAGATAATGAATGCCATAATTCTAATTTAAACTTTTTTTTTTGCACACAGTGTATAGTGTACATTTCTTTTACAACAAATAACATGTGTTTTTAATAAAAATTTAATTTGACATCTTTATCAGAATAATTGAAAAAAAAAAAAAAAATCAACAGATTAAGGTTCGGGATAATGTTGATTACCGCAAAACTTCATTTCCACTCGTCCCTCCTTTTCTTCAAAAAAAGCAAAAATGTACCATGACAACAATGGAAGTGAAAGGGGTCAATCTGTGAACCTTTAAATACTTTTCAAACATATACAGTAGCTACAAGATATAAACAATATGCGTGTGTGACAAATCACTAGGTCACTTATGAATGAGGAAGCATGGCCAGGTAAACAGTCAACGTAAATCTTTTATTTACAATGCTTTTCAGCAGTCTACACAAATGTTTGATTTTCAGCACAACCATCACAAACACACACACACACACACACACACAAGACTGCTGCATGCGTCGCTCTCTCTCCCTCCAGCAGTCTGGACTGCCCCTTTTATCCCTCTCAGCTCTCAGTGCGAACACAAACAGCTGTTATAGATAATTTCCCACAGGTGTCAATCCTTACCGTTCTCACTTTCCCGGCCTCTTGCTCAGCCACACCCCCACAATTTATATATATATAAACACACACACACACACACACACACACACACACACACACACACACACAGTATATAGGCTATATATTAATGTTTAAAACCTCAAAAAATTGGCCCCACTCACTTCCATTGTAAGTGTCCTTTCCTGTACACATAATCTTTTCTTTTTTTAAAGGGGCTATGAAATGAAAAATCAAATTTTCCTTGATATTAAAACATATAAATTTAACTGTACTATAAAAAATATACTGTAAATTTCAGAACTCAAAACTTAAGAGTCTAAAAAGAGCATTTACAGTTTCCACCTGTTTGAAATGTCACATTTGAAAACTGTGCGCATGAGACATTGCTCGGTTGTATTTACATGCCCCCCCCAACATGTGTCATCGCACCCTTGGCCCCGCCCAGTGGTGCTCATTATGGCGCTCAAACAGAGAGGCAGGCCTAGTGTGACCAACTATTTCTAAGCACCAAAAGGGACCCATTTGGACTATTTTGAATTTTTTGTGCATATAGCATGCATTAAACAGACGTCTTTGACAATTGACATGTTTATCATGCCACTTTTTAAAATGCGCGGTGTCAGTTACAACTCCGGAGGAGACTCCATTTGGCTTCATTCAGCTGCTCTGCGTCTTGCTATTCTTGCAAACTTTTGCACTATTTTCAGTTGTTGGTGTAAGTTAACAAGCACCAGCTGGACGTCTTTGATTATTTGGATGCGTTTCTGGCGATCTGCATCATGTTTTCCTGTGCTATGGACTGTGTCTTGTGCGGCTAATATCAGCATCAACTGCTTGTGAACCAGTCATAATATGATTCAGGCTTTGCAAAGGAACTTTTAAAACCATGAGTAAACAGTTTAATTCATGAATCTTTCATATGTCTTGACTGTGTGATATTTTATAGTGTTAACAGGTGTGCTTGAGTGAAGATTAATATATTCGGATGCAATGTGTTGGATGTGCTTTATGTGTAAACCCTGAAATTTTGTTTTATAATGTTGTAGAGAGCTTGTTTATTCTCTTCCAATTGAGTTTCATATATGGCTGAATTTGAGGGGCTGCACGATGCAAGCCAATCAGAACAGTGGGCGTTTACATTGAAGTTTAAAGGAGACTCTGAAGCCACATCTGAGCGTTTGAGACAGTGGGACAGAGACGGGGTGGAAAATAATAATTTATTACTAAATTATGAACATTTTGATAAAAAAAGAAATACTGACATTATCAGTGGACCTCAGAGAAGATAATAAAATTATATAAAAAAAATGAATAAAGAAAAGGGGGGCAAGGGACAAGTCAAAATAAATGTGTGTTAATCAACTTTATGAAACTAATATAGCACTTGTTGTGCACTGCATTAAGAAAAGAAATGGACAAAATGTAGAATGACATAAGTTTTAAATAAAAAGATGGATATAAAATTTGTTTACTTTATCCAATTTATTAATCTAATAAATAATCGACAGATGAATCGCTAATCTAAATAGCTGTAATTTGCAGCACTAATATGAAGCAATAACAGGACATCTATGTGTGAAATGTTTGCATGAGGTTGTTGGTGTTCATCAGATTATTGATATACTGTATGTTTCTATATTTTTAAAACTGAATTATTCAGCAAATATCCTGTTTTCTTGCATACTTCTAATTAATTACAATGAATTCAGTTATATAATACAATTATTTAATTATTTTAGTAGAACATTAATGATGGTGTTGATAATCTACAATGTGTTACTGACAATGTATTGTGTCTAATTGTTCATAAAGACACAGAATGTTAAAAAAAGTGCTGATCTGAAAGTTCATATTTAGTCTAATACGGAGAGTTTGTTTTAATGATAACACTTTACAATAAGGCTGCATTTGTTAACATGCATTAGGAATCATAAACGAACAATGAACAATCCATAGTCTTGGTAAATGTTCATTTTTTGAATAATTATTCATTGATAGTTGTTAGTTCATAATGCTAATGTTAAATAAAAAAAATAATTAGTATATGTAGGAATTAACATTAACCTAGATTATTAAGTGTAAAAGTATCATTCATTGTTGGTTCATGTTAGCTAATGTTATGAAATAATTGTAACAAATTATTTCATCCGTCCACTAAGCAACGTGGAGAACAGAAAGGTGAAATTCAACGTATGTCTGACAAGAATGCAGCACAACGTGGGCACACACACTCAGAGCTACTTTTTGATATGTTATCAGATACATGCACTAAACTGCAGGCAGATCACTGTCTTCAAAAGAGACCAATAAAGCGTTATGCATGCTCTCCCCTTTGTTTCCCTAATTCACTTCATTTCATTTTAACTATCCGTACCAATCTGGCGAGACATTACCCTGTAATGAAACCACACAGGGCCTGATTGTTTTCATCAGAGATACCAAACCGCCTCATCTACACACACACACTTACACATGACACCCATTTCTCATGACAGAAACAATATTTACACACGGTTTCAGACATACACACCCACTGACCTTACAGCAAAAAGAGATAGTTGTGTATTATGATTGTGAAAAGGTCAAATGTAACAAAATTATCGAGTCAACTAAAATCAAGCAAATCCTCATCTTTGAAAAATGTGCTTTTTTTTAACCACACATGCATGTCGACACTTAAAACACATATAGACAGAGTTTACACAAATATCTACGGCCTGTAAAATGCTGTTATTAGGGTGTGGCGCGGGAGCGGCCTTTAACTATTTCACTGATTGGATGCAGGCCTATCCAATGATGCGTCTATGTGAAGCATTTTTGAGACACAGACATCATAATGTTGAATAAACAACCCCATAACCTGCTTCATAGTGTGGTTCCAATTTACAGTCCAATACACATGCTTAGCATGTTTCCAATCAGGCCTGGGGCATCTATTAATGGGAACTATCTAAAAAAATGAGAATGGAAAACACATAAATGAAACTGTTGAGCATGAGCATATCCATGATTCACATTTAGGACCATTTGAATATTTGAACTAAGAGGCAAATCAAATGCAATGCAATTCAAAGCATAGTTTCTGAAAGGTAAAGGTTTCCCATCTGTATAACTCTGTTTTGGAGTTAAAATTACATTTAATCAGAGTCGCCAACTCTCAATTCAAATCAATGTTCAACATCTGTTGAATTCTGCTGTTATGTGTAAAGTTGCTGCGTTGTTTGTTAAACTAAACAGCCAACAGTTAGGCTGACTATATTACCTTGTAGAATAATTGTGCATTTCAGTTACTTTTGCTAATCATTCTTAGAATTTATTAGGGCTGGGGGGGGGTCAATTTTATGAATAATCGCTATTTTGATTTGAATGGTCCTGAAATAATTTCTTAAAAAGACAAGATCGATCTTTCACTGTATGCCAGGAGAAACTACACAAAAGAGAATCTTACGTATCACTTTAAAAATTCTAATTTCGGTACCTGCGCGTTGTTTGACAGACTGACAGTAGGCTTCCTTCTGTGCTTTTATGAACGCGTGTGCTCTGAGAGCTCTCGCGGAGTGGCAGTGACACGGATCACGTGCTTAATTTGTAAATTACACTTTAAAATATCTAAATAATGCTGGTCTATGTGAGGGAATTCATGTAAACACGGTCATTTATGTCTAAAATAAACATAAACAAAAGGGACAAAAATAGCAGATTAGTATCAAAATACCAAACTTGAAGTGTAAACGCAGCCTGTTTTTTATTTCATTACTTTTTCTTATGTTTACTTGAATACTTGATACTGCTGTTAAAACTTTTATTATTATTTGTGTCTTTGTTCTGTTATTATATTTGTTCTATTGTGTGTAAATTGATTCTTTGTTATTATTTCATTACTGACTGTTTACTTGTTTGAAGCATTACTTGAGAACTTGAAACAATGTTTACTCAAATTAGTTTTAGTGTTGAAATTGGTGTTGAGAATTATCAAATTGCTTTCATATGTAAGCTACATGGACATTATAACTATAATATTCCGCAAAAATAATTGGAATTGTTTCAAAATCGAAATCTGATCAAATCGCGAGCTTGCGAATCGGAATCTAGTCAGGAAATCTGTATAGATACTCAGCCCTATTATTTTTATACAACATTGATGTCATTTAGTTTATTGCTGTTGCTGCAGTTTAATAAAAGCTTTGCCATGCTAAAATGGCTGTAACACATGGCATCCCTCTTTTGGCTTGTTGATTAACATGTGACGTGTGCGTAAACATAAAAATGTTATATTGAAAAAGTTGATATTATAAATTTGCAGATAAAAATGTTTTCAAGACGTAAAGTCTTGTACAACGAAGTATATAAGTGCACCGATGCAGTAAGCTACTGTATAAAGATGACCAATTGATCCCAACACAAAGAAAACTAAATAGTCAGAAGATTAAAAAAAAAAACATTATGAGAGACAAGGCAAACAGTTCACGAGGGTTAGGGGGTCCCATTCCCCAAGACAAATCCATTCATACATTCCTAAAATTAAAAACACACTGCGTACAGTACAGCCTTATCACTCATAACACTCACAACACAACAAGTCTGACAATAGAAGATTGCCGATGGCTTTTGCCTCAAATTTTTTTTACTTCCTGTAGATTTCTACTAATATAATATGAAGAGTGTAGCGCTCAGATTTCCTGGGTGGATCGTATATGTGACCAGGGCCGTAGCTAATGGCATGAAAGGTGGTAATGATTCTAGGAGCCCACATGTCCAGGGGGACCCACAACAAATTTTAAACTGTATATTTTCACATGAAAAGGGCCCAGAGCAATATACAGTCACAGGTCCGAGAATTCCTTGCTACAGCCCTGTCTGTGACACATTTAAAAAGTCAAACTGACATTTTCTGCTTTGACACAGGCTTCTGGATGAGGGTATATAGGAGGGTGTGGGGGTAATCGGAGCTGGGCTGCCCGGGGCAGACAGAGCACCAAAACTGGCCATGATGTCATCACATACCCAAGGCTTTTCCTGATTTATCCCAGACGCAGAGAGGCTCACATACACTCAAACACTCACCTCCACAGTATCTTCCCATTGCATTCCACCTTGCTTTCTTTCATCTTTACTTCTTTTAATATTCTAGAGCTAACAGATGTTTCCAGGTTAATGCAACTTGACATCAATGTACCTTCAGTCTATCATCGCATATCAAACGAACTCACTCTCAAAATTCAGTTGCAAGTCCTGAGAGTCGCTTCGCTAGAGAATGTTGTTGCCAATATCTTTCATAACAAAACAACTGTGTATGAATAGAACCATATTTATCACTTCAAATAGGACTGACAACTGTTTTCTGCTGGTGTTTGAGCATACCCATGGAGTGGTATGCTATCAATAATAAGGTTGTTAAAGACAATTGTTAACATTAAGTGTGTTTCTATGCACGACTTTACATCGATTATTCCTAAAAAGCCCACAATGTCATAAGGTCATAACCAGTTTAGGCAAAAACAGATCAACATACTTAGAATTTTGCCCATTCCCCTGATTTTGCAAACATATTTTACTAAGTAAACATATTTACTGCCGTTCATATCGGCTTGTTGTGTGAATGACTTTACTTTTTGATGTCAAAATCAGAGAGTAATCCCATGTAAACCTGGATTTCACATGTTTTCAGATTTTTTTGAATTAGCAGATTTTTTATTATTATCAGTATATTGCTTGTGAAGACCCTAATTGGAATTATTTTTCATTTGTCCTTTTAAGAATCAGCAGGCCCACACAATTTGTGCCAGCAGAACTGCGCAGAAAGCTCTGTGGATTTCCGCAGAATTTGAATGCGTGTCATTCACTAAATTCCGCACATTCCCCACCACTTTGTGTTTGTTTCTTACATATTTTGGCTAGTTTTCTGCTTTCAGACTGCTACAAATAAAATGCTATGTATTGAAAAACAAAACTATATTCTAAACTATTGATAGTACTAAAGGTTTGAATCTATCTGCATTTCTAATGTATTTGAAGTACTATTACATGTTGTAGAGAACAGAAACAACATGTTTTTGAGAAAATTTGTGAGCTTTTTTATGATTAATTGATTAATTTAAATTGATTATTATTTATATAGATATAGATATTTTTATAGTTAGTATAATATGACTTAGTGAATATTACTGTATATATGTAACTGTTTTTATGCTATACCTTAAAGTGTATTTTATTTATTTTTATTTTGGAAGAAAGAAGAGCTGCATGGTAGTCTATCTATCTATCTATCGATCTATCTATCTATATATACACACACACACACATACACATTATATAAAATATTTATCCTTTTCATTATTTGTATGTGTCATTTGTTGTTGGGTCTTTTTTTTTCTTACTGTATTTTTTGTAATATTGTTTGTGCATATTTCTTTTTTGTTGTCTGTGCTCTGTGATATAAAAAAAAATGCCATAATTGCTGAGAAAAGTTTCAACTATATTTGATCCATTTCAATGCATTCTGCAGAATTTCCTGAAAATCTACAGTGCACAGAAAATTAGAAAAACGTCAGTAGAATCTGTCATGGACGTCTTCATTAGTGCATTTGCCCTCCTTCAGATCAAAAGCAACTTGAGACAAAAAAAGTATATTAAAGAACACAATTTCAATCAATTTTCCCTGTTTTTAATTTGCCTTATTTACTAAAGTGATCTCATGTGTCTGAAGGCTACTACTCATTTCAAGCCCTGATTAATGTAAAACAAACAAAACTAGGGTCATGGCAAAAAACATGAGGTATCTTATACAGCCAACAAAAAGTGGGGTAGCACCTTGTTCTTTAGGTGAACCCATCTACCCAAACTAGATTGAGGGGGGTAAAGCAGCGAATTATTGCCTCCAGATGTGGAAGGCAATAGCAAACGCTCTTCTGACAAGGGAAAAACACGACTTTGTCTTTTCTTCAGATCTCCACATCTTTCAAGTGCATCAAACGCTCACTTGAGCTCGACTATCATTACCGCCACCTCTTCGTTCTGGCGCAAACTGACCAACAGCTGCTAGCTCGCAGGAACAGGGTATGCAGTGGAAAATGTCATAAAATATTAATTGCATGCTTCGGATGCTAGTTATCACATCCTCGACCAGCTTCAGTTCCTCCTAAAGCAGCGTGGCTCACGCCCGCCGAGTGAGCTGATTCTTAATGTCAAACCAAACTATTAAAATGCCGGAAAACTTTATGAACACTTGAAAATGGATTAGATGCGGCTAACGTTTCAAGGCCTTTAAAATACTTAAGGAAACTGCTCTAATCATCTCCCCGACAACTCTGCGACAACAGACAATAGAGGGGCGGAGGGAAGTGCAAACACCAGCTCTTCCGGTAAAAACTACTTTGCAAATTTTAGTGTCACTTTCAATTTTCTGCTTCCTGCTTCTTCCCAAATCCCTATCCAAAAACCAGCATTTAAAACATCAGTCCTAATTAGATGATTAGTGCTTGGAAGAAGATAAGTCATTTGCATAATTCAATCAAAAGAGTTAAAGATACATATTTCCATGTTCGTTTGTACAGTTATCTCAGCTGTCCTGGGGGCTGTGATACTAATGTGATTAAACAATACTCTTGCATGGGGCCTAGTGACCTCCATTAAAGCACTGCTTGAGGCAAAGCAAAAATTAATTTTAGGAGACAATCAATTTTATTCTACATGACTGTAATAAATATAGCCCTGCTGCAGATGTGTCATTAAGCTCAGGAGGAGACTTTCCCAAAGTCAAAATGACACTTGCTCTCTCTTTTTTTTCCCTCTGCAGGTCTATATGGTGAGCCGAGGGTGTCATTTTTACTCTAGTGAGATTCTTGACAGGCCATTGCCATCTATCTGTTTTAACCTATTATATGTGTCTCTCATATCTCTCTGATTATCTCTACCACATAGCTGCACATCACCGAACACCTGCTATTTCTCATCCCCGTCGAGACTGTATATTTTAAGAGCTAACTTCATAATTGCAGCTTCTAAATGGTCCACACAAATGGTTTGATGAGTCTGAGTGTTAATGGTTCACCCAAAAATTACAATTCAGTCATCGTCATGTTGTTCCAAACCTGTATGACTTTCCATGTAATAAATAAGGAGATGATAGGCAGTATGTCATTCTGCCTGACATGTCCCTTTAAGAGTTAACTTCATAATTGCAGCTTTTAAATGGTACTCAAATATCATATAACAAGTCTGAGTGTAAATATCTAATTACATTTCTGTGCATATTCACATATCAGCCTTCAAATTCGGTTTCGTGATTTCCCCGCGTAAGGATTCAAGTAGCACGTTTCCATCGCTAATTGACCACATGTGTCTTTGCTTTGCCTCTAATTCATTGGTTACGCGTGGGACTAGTTATTAAAGCGCTGTGGCTTGGAACAGGCACCCGCCAATATTAATGAGAACTCACATGGCCACAAGTTGTTTTTTAAGAGCCTGTCAGCAGTTAAGCACTTGCAGAGAGAACGAAGGCTCAATAAGACCAGCTGCCCACTTGCAATTGTAAAATTTGAGTACCGTGTTTATTTACTATGAAGAACAAAACATCTGACACTGGTAGGTCCCAGTTATCTATCTATCTATTTCACCCATAAATGAAAATTCTACCATCATTTACTCACCCTCATGCCATTCTAGATGTGTATGACTTTCTTTCTTCTGCAGAACATAGACGAAGATCTTTTGAAGAATATTTCATCTCAGTAGGTCCATACAATGCAAGTGAATGGTGACCAGAACTTTGAAGCTCCACAAAGCACATATAGGCAGCATAAAAGTAATCCATAGACTGCAGTGGTTAAATCCATGTCTTTAGAAGCTAAATGATAGGTGTGGGGGAGAAACGGATCAATCTTTAAGTCCTTTTTTACTATAAATCTCCATCTTTGACCAGGGCCTGACCAGTAGGTGGTGTTATGCATGAAGAATGTGAATCGCCAAAAAACAAAAGTAGACGACAATGGAAGTGAAAGTGCATAATATTAGTAAAAAAGTACTTAAATATTGATCTGTTTATCACTCACACTTAGCATATGGCTTCTGAAGACATGGATTAAACCATTGGAGTGTTATGCATTACTTTTATGCTGCCTTTGTGATTTTTAAAGTTTCAAAGTTCTGGACACCATACACTTGCATTGTGAGGACCTACAGAGCTGACATATTCTTTTAAAATCTTTGTTTATGTTCTGCAGAAGAAAGAAAGGGATGACATGAGGGTGAGTAAATGATGAGAGACTTTCATTTTTGGGTGAATTATTCCTTTAAGCCACACTTGAATGTCAATGCATTAGATAATAAAATATCAAACCAAGAGGAATTTATTTTAAAGATTGCAAAAATACTTGTTGCAAGCAATGTTTGGTTTTAAATTATAAAACATTAGATATACAGTTCAAACTGATGGAAAAGTTGACACTTTCTGGTTGCCATCATTAGTGGAACATGTGATGAACTACTTCACTGGTGGTTGCTCTGCTAGCACACCTTTGTGAACTTGAGGGGAACTAATTCAACAATTTCAACAATAAATCACCTTGGGACCACTTAAAGGTCATTGCAAAAATGGCTCAGTGTATTCATGCATTTTGAAATGTGGCATAAGTGTCCAAATAATTTTAGGGCCACTGTTTACAAAATATAATAGCCAGACAAACAGATCTAATAGGCCATCTCATCTCAATTTATTCTCAGGTACAACCACTGAAGCTGCTCTAGATACATCATGTTATCTTAATTCATAATTTACTGTACAGAAAGGGTAAAGGGAAGAGAAAATCTGCACACACAAAAAAGCTAACCCAGAAAAAAGGCAGATGTATAATTAATGGCTGACATTAAGGTGCGCTGAAGGAAGAGTGACAATCTGAGGAGATGCGATGAGACAGCGGGCTGTCTCGGGCAGCGTCAGAGGCCTCGGGCGAAGTCACGGGCCCTTAACTGCTGTCCTTATGGACCGGGCGCGCGAACGGAGATATTTTGGAGACGAGCAGTCAAGTAATGGTGCGCGCACTCCTGGCAGGAAATGTAAAGGTGTAATTAATTAGAAATATGTGGCTGTCTGCGTATTTTATGTTTGTCAATATGCTTTTGTTTTAAAGTTTACATATTTAATGTTCAAACGTGCCTTTCTTTTCTAAAACCAGACAAAAATCAATCACAAGTGCTTAGATTCTAATTCAAATTGAACATGCTTCTTTATAAAGGTGTCAAATTGTGCATTTTAGGGAATATTTCAAACGCAGTACTTTGCACAGTGTGATAGTAGCTCGCGCCTGGGGCAACGATGGGAATTAGACACGTTTTAAATTAATGACTAAAAAAAGCAAATCGCTTCAAGAGACGAAAAAAAAAATATGACAGGCTTTCGAACAAGTAATGCGTTTTATGATTTAAGTTGACAATTCCTGCAACTCCTGCTAAAGGGCGACTGGCATTAATGCACAAAGGGACGTTCTCTTTGATGATGTTATTCGCATGAATTAACTCTGCAATATATATTAGTGGACAAGAGCTTTCTGCATCTATTTTTGGGTGTACTTGCACTTGGTGAAAAAAAACAAAAACAACAACAGTTCAACTAATCCGATCCACCTTTGCGAAGAGGCAGGAGAACAAGCGCAGATGTTCATCTCTAATGTAATTCCCATTTAATTTCCTAAGTGCAGTCCCCAAGTGCAAACTAGTTTAGCGTTATGTTTAGCTTGCAAATTATTTTTAATAAATAATTAATGCATTAAAAACCCAGATATGAGAAATCATAAAAGTGGGCCGTAAGTGGACAGTATGTTTGCTGATATGGACATTGTCTGTGCGTTTCTGCGTGGCCGAAAATGTTTGTAGGCTGTGTTTAAAACCTAGTGAGCTGTCTAAACTGGGCAGCACTTTTCAGCCTATCGGAACGCGCCTATGATGCCCAAAAATGCTGGGCGCGTTCTTGCGTCTCCTCTGCGCTATTTATTTATATATTGTCTAATTGTTGTTCCAAGGGGCCGTTCACACCAAACGCATTTTTCTGCCAAAAAAATAAATAAATCTAGACGCAGCACCACGAACGCATGTCTCGAGACGAGTTTTAACGGATAAAGTTATTTTTAAGTCACGGCGTCTAAAACGCGGAGCTCCTGTACGTGACGCTGCGCGACTGTTAAATCTGTCTGCTTAGCGCATGTTTACATATAAAACTATTGAAAAACATCACGCACGGACGCAAAAACTTGTCCCAAAACATGCGGTAGATCGACGTTTTTGGTCGTTGAGCCGAGTCTTGCATTTTATGAGCGTTGCGGGATTTTATTTGTATTTTTTAAAGAAAGAAAGCAGCTCACTAGTTTGAGACAGCCTTTAATGTCTTTAGGCACTTGCGCCGCCGTGACCGTGCTGTACAAACTGCTGCTGCTGCAAAAAAAATAACAAAACATGTTCCCAGCTTAGTCCATCTGCCAATGAGACAGTGCTGAAGGAGGAGAGGAGAGAGAGAGGTGGGAGAGGAGGAGGCGAGGGGCCAGCGCGCACATTAGTTTCAGCCATCTGGTAGTAGGACGGTGGATGATGTTTAAATCTGACTATAAAGGCGATGCTTTGGGAAGGTGAACTGTAAAGCAACGATGCCGAGGAGCAAATTCAATTTCAGGGGGGGCCATTGCTCGTGCAATTTCATTATCCGACCGTATGCTGCAATGTGACTGAAGAGTGAAAAGCGCAGCGTTCCGCACCTCACTCTCTTATTGTCCATTTGCCTGGACTCAAAATTACACAAAACAACGTTGTAAAACTGCCCTCTCTCTCTCTCTCTCTCTCTCTCTCTCTCTCTCTCTCTCTCTCTTCTAATTAGATGCGCACGGCAGATTGATTCGGAACTGCGCGATACCCAATAAAGTGACGGGGGAATCTTCTGGAGGTTGTGCTGGGGATGTTAAAAGGTTAATTACCGAACCATGCCCAGAATGGCCATCTGGATATGCGCTCTCTCTCCCTCTCTCGCTCCCTTCTGCACATACGCACGCTCCTCCACGCACTCATTCACACTTTGCGCCTTGATGGCGCGCAAAAGTGTACTTTGAGACCACGTTTCTGAATCAACTTGGCTGCTTTTTTTAATACCCGACCTCTTACCGGTAAATAAAAATTAAGCTTAACCTATCTTGTAAACTTTAAACAGAAACTTTACCATAAAATAAGATTATATTTCGAATAGCTCTCATATAGTTCATACTGTATCTAAATTATTATTATTATTATTAATATGCTAGTGGGCCTATCATTATTAACACTTACAGAATCAGCTAAATGTCTTTCTCAATTAATAATCACATAGCCTATAGACTGTCATTTCAGCACAAACATATTCCACTTATAATAAAAAAAAACACATAATTTTAATTTTTATGTGGATGATAAGGGTCTTTAAAAAGGTGCACTGTTCCCTTTCCACCATACCAACCACACACACACACACACACACACACACACACATACACGCTGACATTGCTGGAGGAGCCTGAGAACACTAATGCATCTGTCATGATAACAAGCTAAGAATAACATCTCACCAAACAGAGCCACAGATCCAGGAGAGGTAATTCACTGATTTAAGCAACATGGCCCAACACCAAATGAGGTATGGGACATCATCCAGACAAATAGTGTTTTAAACAAGAATTCCAAAACACTGAAGAGATTTGATCCAGGATATGGCACTAGTTAAAAGCACAATAAATGATATTGATGTTTATTCATGTAAGCCTAAATCACTGGTGCAGATAGAAAAAAATGCTAAATGCAACTGAAATCTGTATTGGGAACTACAATTCTGCATTAATACTAAAATTAAAAATTAAAAAATAAATTCAAATGTCTAAAGCTTAAAACAATACATATTTAGTGTAATCAGTAAACTGTAATTAGTTGGTTTAGTCCTTTACATAACAAAATGTTCCAATAATGACTAACTAAACAAAAAGTTTGAACGTATATAGTACTTAAAAGAAGATATAAAGTAATGCGTGGTGAAGTTGTTGCCTATTAAGGTTGTGATCAGTGCAGGTCTTTTGGTTATACACTAAATACACTTTAATCCAACTATTTTAAAGTTGCAATGCAGTCCAGTGTAAATACAGATTTTCAGGAAGTTAAATGTGTCATTAATCTGAAAGACTTTTAAAGTCACTTTATTAAGTATGGTAAGTAAAAAGTCTGGCTGTTGAATTACTATAAAGGTTTAAATGTTTCTTTTTAGCTGCTGAATCATAAAATAAACTTCATCTAGTGATCCGGGTAAATGAGTTTATATGAGAAAGATTACTGCTTTATCCTTGAGAGACCTGTCACTTATTAAGTTTTATTAATATCACTGTACTTTTGTTAATTTTTCTCAGGACAATTAAGGCTGCTATTGGTGTTCAATGGGCAAAAGATCAAGTGGTTTATGAGAAACATTTTAATGGAAAGGATCTTATATCAGAATTTTTTCATTATAGAATAGAAAAGCCTTTTAGTGGCACTTTTAATAAGTTTCTTTAATAAATCCATAACATATATTATTTCTTTGTAAAATGCTTAAATGGTTAGCTAATAAAACAGTCAATAATGCTTGGGTAATACTTTACAATAAGGTTACATTTGTTAACATTAGATAATGCATTAGTTTTCATGAACAAACAATGAACTATATATTTTTACAGCATTGTAATAATAATCTTTGTTAATTTTAGTTAATGAAAATACAATTATTCACTGTTAGGTCATGTTAGTTCATATAACTAATGTTAAGAAATACAACTTTTGAAAATGTGTTATGTTGAAATTACCACTAACGAAGATTAATAAATGCTATAAATGTATTGTTCATTGTTAGTTAATGTTAACTAATATTATTAATTAATGTTATCAAATGGAACCGTATTGTAAAATGTTTGCTTGATTAGTTCAAGTACACTCAAAAATAAATGACATGAACAATTCATTCATATATTTTTCTTTTACATCCGTTTTGGAATGTGAAAATCTGTCAAGAATGTGTTAATGGCATATGCTTGTTAATGACTTATTAACCAAAGTTATTATAAAGTGTAACCAACTTTTTTTTAAAGTGCAACACCAAAGTGTAGTTTGATTCAACTTTCAGTCTCCACAACCGAGTGTAAATGCATGGTGTGATGTATGTGAGTATCTATGTGGTGTAACTCTTGCCTGGCATTGGTGCAGTCGTTATAAAGCGCCTCGAAGTCTTTTCTGGTGATGAGTTTGCACCGGTTCACGCCCGGCTGAATGGCCCCGAGTCCCCGCAGGATCCGCACTTGCTCCACCGTGCACACCACCGGACATATATCCAGCCGCTTCAGCTTGGTGTAAACGGTGTGCAGCCCGCCGACCAGGTGCTTCAAGAACAGGTCAAACACCTGCGGGAGGCAGATGAGCTCCTGACTGTCCACGGTGAACGAGGCCACTTTCACCCCGTGCACCTCTACCATCTTACACTCGTTATTGTTAACACCACCGACGCCGTTCCCGTTAGCGCTGACGCCAACGCCGGTGCCGGTGATGAAAGAGTTGATCATGCTGCTGGTCAGTCGCGGGGACTCGGCCGGGCTGGAGTACAGCGAGTCAGGACGGAACAGGCTGCTCGAGCCTCCGGGAGTGGAGGTCGGTGAAAGCACCGGGGGAGTTGCTGATACGGCCATAGTTTTTGTGAAGTTTCCTCCTTTCCACACCTTTGAGTCGCTTTCGCTCTCTCAAGCACACCTTTGTTGGTTCCTCGCACTGGTGTCTCTCATGCGTCTCCGGTAGCGACTGCTGATAATCGGTGTTGTGCAACTAGGACTACCTTCCTCGCGAGTGAGTGAGACGAATAGAAGAGTATCGGACTCAACCATTCAATTAGCCAGCCCACTACAAGCTTGAGTGACAGCTCCCTCAGCCAATAAGGAGAGGTAAAGCACACGCCTTTAAATCCAATTGGCTATGCGAAAGTAATGGGCGGGAACACGTGTTATCAGCATCGATTGAACTTCTCAAATTGTTGTTCACATTTGATGTTCATAGGCGAATACTGTTGGCTTATTTTATTCGTTTCATTCGCTTTCAGTTTGCGCCTTTATCATTTTGATAGCACTATTAATGACTTTCATTCAAACAAGTCAACATGACTTTATGTTGCTAAACAACATTATAATGTTGTGATGAAACTGTGATTCATTTATTTTCATAAATTATTATTTAAAATAGTATGAATTACTGATATGTTAAGCATTATATAGGCTAATGTTTGTTGTGACTTAATGAACGTTATTTTACAGTGTTACTGTAAAATAATATTACATTTCATGTGATTTGATATGCTAATTGTGAATGATTATTGTTTGACTTTACTGTAAGATAACATATGAATTTGATTTTCACTTAAATGAACTGTAATTCGTCAATAATTTATTAATCAACTTAATTATCTTATTCCTAAACATAATTAATATACATTTTGATTGATATATTTTCATATATAATTTATTATTCTTGAAAAGACCATAACTATTACTGATCTGACATTTTTTTATGTAACTTTATAATTGTTTATGACAGTCATTGCTTTTGGGGTTTTTACCTTTATAATATTCATTACTGTGCCACTACACCAATATTATCATAATACTGTTACATTTCTTAGCGTGTAATGACAAATATCCATTTAGACAGCTGTCTGTCTGTCTGTCTGTCCTTCCATACCAATGATGACCACCAGTGCCAACTCTGCATAATCAATAATGCAGCCTGGCCTTCAGATTGTGACCCACAGCCTTCATTTCAACTTACAATTACACTAACACTGCTTAATATGATCAGGTTGATTCTATGAACTATGACCAATTGTTTGATGACTTAAAACATTATTTATTTTTTGTCATTTGGCATTGAAATCAAGGGCCAACATATCATTGATGTTTGCTGTATATTTTGCACATACTAAGCTGAAATAACTGTACTGTCTAAGCTTTCCATAAGCAGTTCTATTGTTTTTTAATATTGTCTAGGTAACTTAGTTAACGATGTTATGGAGAGTCATGCATTTTATAAACATTCTGAAGAGGTGATATTGGCTAAAATGTTCAATAGGTTACTATGGTCAAGCGCTGTTGTTTAGATTCTTGTAATTTAGTCAAAAAATGTGACAGCTCACAGCTCATGACTTAATTTGTATCTGCAGGTTCCTCAGTATCATTTTGGTCAAAGATGCTGGTGTTTGTTTACAAGCAAATAAATTCACTGTATAACCTCCTCTGAAATTGTAGATATTGCATGACTTATTTACTGTATATTGTGGGGTCGTCACTAGGTGGCTTGCACAGAGCCAAAACTTACAATGCAGTGTTAATATATTACAGTATATATTAATATATAATATGATACAAGTATTATATTCATATATACGTATTATTTACTTTTAATAACTTTTTCATTTGTAGTATTCTAAAGATTCAATATTGCAAAATAATTGCAAAATTAAAGGGCATCTTGTGGAGCACTTGCTTCTGTTTCACACATGACAATAAAAGACTGAGCACAAGCTGGTCCTGAATGAATTATTTATTCAATTACAATAATAACAATTGTGCATGTGCACAACTTAATTTTCTACTCTGTACTTGTACATTATGGGAATTAAATGTATCCAAGTGGCTCGAGTGTTTTGACAATATTCACCAGAATTCATTCGATCCATTTAATGATTCAGTGACCATTTCTGGTGATTCCAGAAGGAGGTGACAAATGAGTGTCTTGTGTGAAATGAGTTAGTCACTAAATCAATGATCAAAAGATCATTTTAATCCTTTAAAATGTGTATGTCTGCAGACCTACAAAGAGACTTTAGTAGAGGTTATAAGCATTTTAAGAAAAAGCAAATCTTTAATTTCCCTTCAGTTTGTGAGCTGCTGAGCATGACTTTTTTCAAAAGACAACAATAATACTGTAGTCTTATAGTGCTATAATTTACAGTGAAGTTTTTGGTGTTACTCAGAGGACAGGATATAATAATTATAATGATATTCAATAGCGTCAGCACATTTTAATGCATAAAATAGCGTGTCTACATACAGTATCTATTCAATTCAGTAAGTGTTCTAGCAACACAGCGATTTATCTTTTTTCCTATAGGCCACCTTTTCCTTTTTTCCCAAAGCCGATCAGCCACAACATTTAAACCACCTACCAAAACAGTGCCAACCCGCATATCAGAATAGCATTCTGAGATGCTATTCTTCTCGCCACAATTGTACAAAGCAGTATCTGAGTTACCATACACTTTGTCAGTTCTAACCAGTCTGGCCATTCTCTGTTGACCTCTCATCAACAAGGGAATCCTGAACATAGAACTCTTGTTTCATAGTGTCTGGGTCCCTGTTGGAATCTGGACATTCATGCTCCATGTCTGTCTGTTATTGAAGTGGGTGCATCACACTAATGTCATCTTGGCAGCATGCACTCACTTCAATAGTTTGTCTGTCTCTTGCGAACACAGGAGAGCTTTGCGTCGCACTCGAGTTGCGTTACATGCCAGGGTCACAAGCTGTATTCATGTTGTGCTGAGGTTCGGTCACTTCATTCTAAGGTGTGTGTTTGTGGCCGAACTCTCACACAGGTATCCTGTCTTGTTTTTGTTGTCTATTGCGTGCATCACATGGCGTTTGCCTTGCGATGTACACTCAGGTTTCGTTTACTGTGAGAATGCATGGCATCACTTTGTTTGGCATTGATATGCATTCTCTGGTCTTGTTTGTCGATTGGCATGGACATATATTGCCTTATTGTCTTGGCGATGTGTGCTCATGCCATTCGTTTTGTCTTGTGAGAGCACGTGGCTTTGTTTTGTTTCTGTATCGTCGTGTGTCTCTCTGTCTTACGTCATACCCCGGCTCCTTGTTAGCCCATTATTAGTTTATTAGTCACATCTGCCCTGTCTTGTTAACCTGTTGATTTCTCACCCTATTTTAGTCATCTTGTGTTTGCTGTCCAGTGCCAGTTCATCTTGTTTCCAGTCTAGTTTGCTCTCCCTTGTCGGTCCTGCCAGTTGGTCTTGATACCCTTTCCCTGGTTCCTTTTTTCCAGTCCAGTTGGTCCTGTTCCATGTTCCCCCATTTAGATCTTGTGTCCCAGATCGGGATGGTGATTGAGGTTTTCTTGTGGCAGTCAGGCAAGTTATGAAATGGGAGGAGCTTATTTCAGCCTGTGCCTTGGAGGATTTTCATTCCTTATCCCAACATGAGGACGAGTGCACCCCCCACACGGAAGTGGATGCCTCGCACGAGCTCATGGCTGCGGACTGCCAGGAGGTGGAGGCTACTACAGCAGCATTGCCCCTCACTGCCCGGAAGAGGAGGAGGAAAAGGGCAGCTACTCCTCATGCGCCAACATTCCCCTGCTGCTGTCAGCGCCCACACCTGCCATGTTCAACGAGACAACACCCATGCTGGCCACGGTCAACGAGCCAGTGCCCATTCCGGCCGCAGTCAACGAGCCAGTGCCCATCCCTGCCAAGGCCAATGAGCCAACGCCCATGCCTGCCACAGTCAATGAGCCAGCGTCCATGCCTGCCACGATCAACGAGCCAGTTCCTTAAGTCTCATCCATCCCAGAGACAGTGCCTGAAGCCTTGTCCTTCCCAGAGCCAGCACCTAAAGCCTTGTCCATCTCAGAGCCAGCGCCTGATGCCTCGTCCTTCCCAGAGCCAGCGCCTGAAGCCTCGTCCATGAGCCAGTGCCTGAAGCCTCATCCATCCTAGACCCAGCGCCAGAAGCCTTGATTACGGAGGTCATTCACCTGTCACAGCCAGCGCTCCCGGCCACGGAGGCTGTTCCCCAGTTGCTGCCTGTGCTCACAGCCACTGAGGCTGTTCCCCAGTCGTTGCCAGTATTCATGGCCACGGAGACCTTTCCCCAGCTGCGGCCAGTGCCCAAGCCTTCCACGGCTCCACCCCCTGAGCCGTTCCCTCCTGAACCATGTCCAGCGGCCGCCCCCCAGTACTGTGCCACCTCTTCCCTGGGGCCTCCTCCCAGGGCACCGGAACCCGCCCCTTTCTTTAAGTTCTCTCCCTGTTTTCCCTCCGTTTCTGTTGTGTTTTATGTTTTATGTTAGTGCTCGTTTTGTCTGTCTTGTGTATTGTTTGATGTTCCTGTTTTGGGACACCATTCCGTGACAATATTAGGCTGGTGTTTTTAATGTTGTGGTTGATCAGTGTAAACACCCCCTACAATGTGTGCTTAAAAGAAGGATTGTCCTTTGGGGGGTTTTCTGCAGTCCATTTCACATAATACAGCCAATCAAGAATGATATACCAATAAATAACCCTCATTTGAGTTTTCTTCATCCCTAGATTATGAATTTCCAGTATAATTAACATCAATACGGTATCGTATTCTGCTAATGCAAAAGTGTAAAGAGTTGTAGAAAACTACTATTCTTTCTAAAATTATGATAAAATATATAATATGTAATAACAAATGTGACTTTATTTAGTAAAAGTATAAAAAAGATATCAGTAATGAGCTCCAAAAGTGTAAATACATTTGATCTGAACCTTGCAGAACTGCCGAGCACTACCATTGTGTAAGGCTTCCTCTGTGTGCAAATTATTTGCATCCAGCAATTGTACAGTGATTTACTTTTCTTTTTTTTTTGTAGATTATTATATTTTCCCCTAGTCAAAGCATGAGATTACACATAAGTAAAGCACTACTAAGAAGATGAAGAAAAAAAACTTAAAGTTGAGCATTAATTAATTTTTATTAATATGATCTGTAATATCAACACAACAATATTCATAAATGAAAGTTATTTAACATTAATTAGTTTATTAGTTAACATGAATGAACAATTATACTTTTAAAGCATTTATTAATCTTAGTAAATGTTAATTTCAACATACTAATAGCTATTAAAAAAAATCTAAAGCTTTATAAAACATTAATTAATGCACTGTGCACTAACATGAACTAACAAAGAAAAATTCTGTTTTTATAAACTAATATTGACAAAGATGAATAAATACTGTAAAAATATGTTGTTAGTTGTTTGATCATGATACCAATACATTAATGCATGTTAACAAATTGAACCTTATTGTAAAGTGTTCACACACTATTTAATTTATATTTAAGCTATTGTGCCAAATTACTGCATCAATTAACATAAATTATACTAAAAGTGAAAATTATGTTATACTGCAAATAGAAAACAATAAATTAATATTGATCACTATTAGACTAATTGTATAGTTTAAGTAAGAGTCACTATGTTAAGAAATATAATGAATGATTGCTCACTCCAGTATTTGATGTGAACCTGGAGTATCATCAATTGTCATATTATATTAATTTGTAATATCACAGAGGGTTATACTTTATCTAGCAAAATTAATCAAATAATTACATGTGTAATACAGTCGGAAACAGGGACCTTGCTAAGCAAGTGCTGGTCTATGGCTTGTGAATATTCACCCTCATTGTGATCGATATAACGTAAAATACATGTTGTTAAACCCCTTCTTCCTTTTACTGGATGGAGCAACAGCTCCATGTCTCAATGTGCGATGGATGTTGTCCAATGTCATCCACAGAAAATTGTGTAAATAACATGTGTGTAAAGTGTACGAAGAATTAATTAGCGTAGGATGTAATTGTTTCCTGTGCTGCGCCGGAAGTAAGTGCCCCCTGAGACAAAATGCGGAAGTGAATGTGCATAGAGCACATTAGGCTGTCTGACAGACGTCCTATTACTGAAGGGTTGTTTTGGCTCATGAAACTCACCTGTGATTGGCTGGATGGTCACTAAATCAGCCCAGAGTAACAAAATGCAAAGAACACTGTATACAAATCCACCATTTGGACTCGGTATGTGTTTAGCTTGGAAAAGTGTGGGGGACAAAAATCACTTTTTTTAAAGAGTGCGGCTGCTACACCCTGTATAAAAATATTGTACATTAAAAAAACCTGTACAGTATGTTTAAACTGTCTCATTATCTTTCACAACTGTGCATTGCAGTAAGAGACACTGAAAATCTCATACTGGTTAAATTAAATAAATCTTATTTTTATTACAAATGTAATTTTTTCACAATTGCTAAGAAACGTTTCTCGAAACTTTCACCCATTTTCTCACAACTTTAAACACAAAACCAAATCTTTAAACTACATTCACAAAACACCTGACTCCTCTGGTAAAATCAAAGAATTGCCTCAAAACCAAACATGGAGATATTCCCTCCACGCTGTCCAGGGACATTCACAATGGCACGGTGGCCAGTAATGTTCAGTCCACATCCCCTTCTTTTAGCTAGGTTGAATCCATCCTCAATGTAAATATAAACGTGCTGATATTATAGTAAACTTACAGTTTAGTACTTGCACATATTCATAGAGCTGTTCTTTAACCCTCTTTTAGTTTCACTCAAATGGCACCCAGTAGACCTGTTAATCCGGATTTGGTTGTGCTGTAATACATGGTCCAGTGTAGACAAGCCCACCTGGTGAATGTTATTGAATATTGTGTTGTCTGTAATTATTTGGTTCTGGAATTCTCGTAGTCTAATGGTATTGTTTGCCACCACCATTTTCACAATAGCGGTCTCCTGTTCTGGTGTGAACAGCCGGTGTCTTCCACCATGGCCTGGCTTTCTCTCAGTTCTGCAGAAGATCCACAAATATGATATGATTGGTTACAGTAAGCTAACATAATCTCTTTTCTTTCAATACAAAATTAGATTACTGTAACATTGGCCAACAATCACTGAGTAACATAGGCCAACCGATATGTCGGACTGCAGTATACAGCATACATACATGAAGAGCATACTGTAGATTGTAGGTAACTTACCGGTTCTCATTTCTGAATTTAGGGATGATAGATGCAACCGTGTAGCAGCTCAGGTTGGGCTGATCTCTCTGCCAAGCCTCCCTTATACACATGGTAGAGCACATGGTCAACCAATGTGGCCCTGATCTCATCTGAGACAACTGTCCTTCCTTGTCCTTGTCCTCGTCCTCCTTTTCATCCTCTTCCTCTCACTCCTTTACCTCTAGCTCTTGCTTCCCTATTGACTTCCATTTTCCTCCAAAACAGGATAGCTTATCTGTGGCCTTTTATAGTGCTAAAGCTTTGATTTTTAAGTGAACAATTCAGCAACTAGTGTTTGCACCTGTGAGGAGTGGGTGTTGCCAATTGATGTATAGAGCTTTGCATTGTGACTGGCATTGCTTTCCAAAGGGACTAAAGAGATTTTAATTTTGAATGTTGTGCCTAATATACAGAAATGTGTGTAGTGTTTTGATTTTTTTTTGATTGTGACTAGGAGAGGGGCGGGGCCGGGCCGGACTGTGACTCTTCGTCACAGTGTTATAGAATTGAAAACTGAGTGTAAAGCAGGAATTGTGCATGCAATTTTGCAGACTTTGTTTAGGGATTTGGCATATGAGTTTCCAGTTTCGTTGATTGCGTTTCAAGTTCCAATTTTAGTAGATAATCAGTTGGGAAAAACTGTAATTGTATATAGTAAATGCATTTGGAAAACAAAAAAAGTATAGTAATCATAACTTAGTACAGTGAATATATTGTATACTGTAAGTAGTGCAAGTAATACAATACTGAATGTCTGTATATTCAGCACTTGCAAACTGTAAAATAAAGCAGTCCAACAGCAAAAGCCCAAAGAAACAAGAACATTCTAACGTAAAAGCTCATTACAGTACTCTCAACAATGTTGTGCAACTGCAAAATCAAAGTCCATCAGAGATTAATTCTGCCTCAGCATCACGTCTCCGTGCTGGGGCCGGTAAGGAGACTTCGTCCACATCACAGAAGTGAAAGTTGAAGAAAGTTGTCCCTTGCCAGGCATCGGGGGAAAAACCCTGGGGGGTGCTGGATCCAGCCTTGACAATACTCCACACCTATGTCACCACAAGCCAATTCCATTGCATATAAGAGGTTTTCCCTGGTATATGGGTTATAAACATATATGCATACAGTAAAAATAGTAATTTATGTTACTTCTTTACGTAAAATGTTGTATTTTTTTCCCCAGTCCCCTTTCTATTTATAAAGTGATGTACTGAATCAATGGTATACAGTAAACTTTCAATGACCAAAATACAGTAAAAGGAAACAATTACCTGTTCTCTTCTCTGAATGTCCTGATTATGGTGGCCACAGAGAATCTGCTCAAATTGGGTTGTACTCTTTGTCCTTTATCCCTCATTGTCATTGTCATTGTCCATGAACAAGAACATGGTCTATCACAGTTGCCCAAATTTCAGATGATATTACTATACTTGATCTTTCTCTTATTTGTCCTTGTACTCTTCCTCCTCATCCATCACCTCTTGCACATACTCTTCCTCCTCTGCCTCTCGGATTGTTTCCATCCATTGTTGGTCTCAATATTCAATGCACCTGTACCACATGTCCTCTCTGAACGGGCATATACTGTGTTGTAGTTGTGTTTAAAGTTTGCTGCCTGTATTTACCATTTTGCAAGTGCATCACAGTGCAAAACGAGTTTTAGTGAGTGAGAATGTGTTAAGTGTTTAGCAAAATAGTGGATGAGACTTGTAAAAGGTGTCTAACTACCTGAACTTGTTTAAAGTTTGCCAAAAGAGAGAGTGATTTGACAAATGGGTTTAGGCCACTGAGAATTTGGTTCAGAGAATGGGGTTTCGTGTTTTAGCAGTAAGAAGTATAGTAACACATTTGTTTATTTTTTCTTATTATAATATATGATCTAATTGTGAACCACTTAGTGAAGCAAATGAGAACAACTGTAAATGAGAATCTTTATACGGCTCAAAAAAGTCATTGTAAAATTAATATAGGGATCATGCTTAACATTTGAGCCCTTGCAACTTTTCTAGGAAGATTAATATTTTAATGAGTGCCTAAATGCCATGCAAATTCCAGCTGAAATTAAAAAGCTAGGTGGCAATCTGGAAAATTAGATACATATTTTACTACCTTTCATTCGCACTTCAACCCTTGTCTTATATTTAATCTTAATGAATACCTGATTAACATACCTGGCCCTGCAGGCACACGCATGCACCGCCTCCTCCACCCACCCCTTCGGTACCGCCCTAGTGCTCCCAAAGCATATTCACAATGTCTGCACACATACTGCATGTAATGGACTTATTTACATACACTATCATATGTTAATGCTAGTGCAATCAGCCTTATACTTACACACTGAGTTTAATGTTTCAATTCAATAAAAGAAAAGAAGAAGAGAAAAGAAGAAGAGAAAAGAAAAGAAGAGAAGAGAAGTGAAGAGACAAAATGAGACGAGATGAGAGGAGACAAGACGAGAAGGGTAGAGAAGAGAGGAGACGGGAAGAGAAGAGAAAAAAGAAAAAAGAAATTATTTAAAAAATTAAAAATAAGTTATCCCTCATAAATAAAACATAAAACTGGTCTTACACACCACTTATCTTCAAAAGTAATTATGTCTCCTTCCAAGTCATAATAAGCAAACTCAATTTTTAATCTATTTGCAATTAACCCCTTCAACATTCTCTCTGGATCCACTCCAGTTAGACCCAGAAATTAGCTTTTTCTGGTCTTCCAAATTGCTAATTTTGCTATACCCATAACATAGTTCAGGAGACAAAAATGTGTCTTGTTTGACATTGTATACTTTACACCTCCTATAAAAATACATTCAGAAAAAGTTACACCAAATCCTCTAAACCATTCAGTCAACACTCTAAAAAGCTCCACCAATAGTTTACAATTCAAAAATAAGTGTTCCACAGTTTATTTTTGGCTGCAGAACCCACACTCCCCAATTACCGCTGGATTGAGGTGAGCCACATATCTGTTTGTAGCTATTGCCCTGTGAATAAGTCTCCACTCCAAATCTGCAGTTTGCTTCTCTATTGGGAACTTACACAGGGACCTCCACTGATCTCTCAAGGGGAAAGTTGTCCCAAAGCACCTTGTCCACTTCAATGGCAGCTGTTCCTTCAGTGTCTCTTTATGAACAGTCTTGACACATAGGTTATAGAAAACCTTTTCAGACATTTCCTCAATTGTCCATGTCTCAGAAGTGTCAGAATCCTCTATGCAATGGTCTTCCAACATACTGTTGTTATAAGTAGAACAAATGAATAGCTTTTTAGGGTTAACATCAATCTGTTCCTTCAGATCTTTTCTTTGTATAACTTCTCTGAAAAAAAACAAGCAAAAAAGGAGAGTATTTCTTCTAAAAACCATTTGACAGACTGGAGATCGTAGTCCTGTCAAGTACATTATATCCTCCACTGATTTCCAGCCATCTGGATTGACCAAATCATTCAGCTTTGTGCAGTTTCTTCTCAACATATTCTCCTGTACACTACTAGAAAACATCAGTGTACCATGAACCACTGGATTATGAAAAAGTGGTTCCTCCATCACCCAGTTTTTAGGAATCTCGAAAACTCTTTTAATTTTGAAAGATTTATCCCAAGCCTGTAACACTGATTAATAAAAGGATGAAGTCTCTGTCAGGTCCATTCATTTTTATCCAGAAAAGATGCACATCATAGTTTAACCCCTCTACTCTTTGCAAAATTGTACCTGCTGTACCATGTCAGTTCTTTTCTACACAGAATGTTTTGTGCTGAAATCATTCTGAATGCTTGAATTCTGCTCTTAATGTCTATCAAGCCTTGTCCTCCTCCACAAGGAGGCAAATAAATTTGTGCAGCCCGAATCTAGTGTTTACCGTTCCAGAATAAATCTACTAGTTTCTTTTGTGTAGAAGTCACCAATTCTTCTGGCAGTTCAACCACAATTAGCCTATGCCATAATGTGGAAGCAGCCAAGTTATTAATGACCAAATCTCTCCCCTTATAAGATAGTTGTTGTAACAGCCATTGCCATTGAGACAATCGGGCCACCACCTTTTCCAGCAGTCCCTCCCAATTATTCTCTTGAAACCTAGAAGAACCAAAAAAAACACCTAGGGACTTAAAACCTTCTCTTCCCCACTTTAAACCAGCTGGTAACTCTGGAAGCCTTTGATTTATCCATTGACCACTGCATATCCTTCAAACTTACTCCAATTTACTTTTGAAGTGGTTGCCTTTTCATATACCTCTATGTTTTCAGATAACACCTTTATATTACAAATAGAATCATTTGTATTAAAACCTTTTAAGATCTCTTCTGATTCTTCTTAATAATGGTTCAATGATATATAATTTACCAGAAAGTGGGCACCCTTGCCTGATTCCTCTTTTTACAGGGATTGAGGCACTCAACCCTCCTCCTTCCTCCCACCTTCACCAAAACCGAAACATCACAATATAACAGTTTTATCCAAGAAATAAACTTGTCACTAAAACCAAAAGCACTCAAAACTTTGAAAATATACCCCTGGTCCACTCTATCAAAGGCTGTTTCTTGGTCTATTGATAGATACCCCTCATTAATATTCTCTTTAAAACTCAAATCGATATCATCTCTTAAAATAAACATATTATCCATAATAGATTACTCTGGTACACAATAAGTCTGATCACTATGAAAAACTATGTCCAGATAGCGTTTCAACCTGTTTGCTAAACATTTGGTCAAAATGTTATAATCCGTACATAAAAGAGAAACGGGCCTCCAATTCTTCAGAAAAAACTAAGTCACTTTTTTAGGTAACAGGGATAATACTGCTCATCTACAGCTGCTTGGAAGACAACCATTTTCAAACACTCTTTTCTTACTTCATAAAAATCTTGTCCCAAAATGTTCCAGAAATGACGATAGAACTCCGTGGTTATTCCATCAATCCCAGGTGAACGTCCCACTTAAAGTTGTTTACCTGCATGTGTGAGCTCTCCTTAAGTAATCTCACAATCCAAAGTTTCTTTCTGTTTAGTTTGCAACTAAGGAAGTTCTTGAAAAAGTTCAGCAGCATTCTCTTCATCACATTGTCCAGCACTAAAAAGTCCAGAGTAAAAATCAACTGCAAGTTTTCGCATAATATTCCATCTGGATGTTTTAAATAAAGCATAGGATTATGTTGCACCACATTTCACTCCAATTTAAAAAAATAAGTGCTTGGAGCATCCATATCCTTAATTGAACAAAAACGTGACCTTATTAAAGCATTTTTAACTTGCTCTTGCAATAGCTGTTTCAAATCGAGCTTCTTCTTGCTTAATTCACCACTTTTCTTGGTCCCTTCTTCATTGTCCATCAACATCTTTTCCATTTCTCCTATTTCACATTGCAGATTTTGAACTGTATCTCTAACTTTAAGTGAAATTTGAGACTCATAACTTTGACAAAAAAATATTTATATGCACCTTGCCAACCTCACACCATTGACTTTTAGTCTCATAATAATTTTTCTGTAACCTCCATTTTTCCTGAAGATGAGTAAAACACCCAGAAAATAACTTATTATATAATAATTTTTTAGTAAAATGCCAATAATACTGTGATCTAAAAGTCATTTTTTTATTTACAACTATAGTTACCATATGGTGTTCAGAGAAACCACTAGGAATGATAGCAGCATCCATCACTCTAGTTTTGAAAGACTTATTTGTATAAAACCTGTCTAACCTAGCCTCTTTAACTTCGTTATTACTTATTTTGATTAACGTATATTGTTTTATCCCTTTATTCCTATTTCTCCAATCATCTCGAATCACCTTAGAAAGTACTACAGCTGATTAAAAATTAGGTTCTTCACCATTTCTATCAACCTTAAAATCTACATTACAGTTCCGGTCTCCAGCCATAACTATACGAACATTTTTTATCATAGGTCGAAATGTGCCTCTTAATATTCAAAAATAGTTAAACTCGCTGAACCAACATTTGGTGCATAAACATCGATAAATAAAAATGTTATTCCTTCAACTTCTGCATGGACAAATAATACACTTCCAGTAACTACTTCTTCAATTTTTAAAATATCAACAGTTAATATTTTTGAAAATAGAACAGCAACACCAGTACTTGTATTTGACCCATGACTGAGTGCATACTTCCCCTCCCACCATAAACCCCATTCTGTTTCATTAGACCTATCAGAATGAGTCTCTTGTAACATTACTATATCTATATTCCTCATTTTTACAAATTCTGATAATACTGCCCTTTTAGTTTGATCTCTCACTCCATTTATATTAAAAGAGCCTATTCTCATAAGCATCATATTAATACAAGGAAAAGAGACAGTAAATAGCAGAAAAAGATAGGAGAGAAAAAATACCCAGTGCATCGGTGTCATTTTCCTATTTGTTTGAAGACGATCCTTTACGATTTCTTAGTTTCCTCAATTGAAACCTCTTTTTCTCATTCAATTCATCTGCAATTTGACCACCGATTTCACAAATTTTTCAGTGTCTCTAAAAAATCTCTAATTTCTACCGCTCTTCCAAACGTCTCATCCAGAAATCATTTATCTTGCATAGAGAATAAAGATTGCTGTCTTCCATCTGAGACCCTGTTTCAGAAACACCTGACATTTGAGAGTATGTATCATCATCTCTCATTTCTGCTTTATTTTCATCTTCTAGTAGGCCTACAACAGTATTTAGGATTTTCTCATACATAAGCATCTCAACTCCACTTGTACTCGCAATCTCAGAACTCAAAACATTCTCATCAATAATATGTTGTACTTCTACAGACTGATTTTCATCTTGTAGCACAACTTCCTGAACCTCAATTCCTTCATTATCACACTCATGTACTTCAGCTATAGCCTGTTAAGTTACTGTTTCAGTTTGTTCAATTTGAGTATTTTCTACAGCCAAGTCATTCTCTTCAAGTTCTACCTTATCAACATTATTCTCCTCAGTGTTCACTTGAACTTTATGAGGACAAGCGAACTGTTTGTGACCAACCACATTCACAACATTTCAATCCAACAGTTGAAGCATAAATCATAAACGACTTACTTTCATCCATGACCTGAAACGATATATCCAGCGTTGGCTCTTTTAAAAACATGCAAACTTGTCATCAAAAGACATAACATGTTTTAGTTTCGAACTTTTACAACCCAGTGATATGGCTTTTATCTGGCTGGCGATTCTTCCGAACCTAATGAGTTCTCTCTCAATAACTTCGTTGGGGATAAATGGTGGCACATTCGAGATAATTACCTTAGATGTAAACGTAGCAACGGAAAGATAGGACAAAAACCTCCATTAATCACGACACCACTTTCAATAACTTGCGCAATAAAATGCTCCACTTTTAGGAAGATCAATACCACTTTGTTCATCCTTGATGCTGAAGATATATTTTCACATCTGATTTGTTCTCCCACCGCTAACAGCACACTTTCATCCATGACTTCCTGTTCCGGCACGCACCTAATTCCATGGCGTTGAGAAGGAAATGGCACACGCTCACCTGGGAGCGACGCCATTCTCACACTCACCAATCTAACAACAAAATTTGACTATAAATATATTTATAACTAAGATAAACAGGACAGATTTTGAAAAATAAAGAAAAGATAAAGAAAATATATTTAAGCGGACAGTTGAAACCAAAGTTCTTCCTCACCGCAACCTCCACCACTCTCCTACAGAAGAGAAGAGAAGATAGGAGAGGTGACGAGATAAGAAGAGAAAAAATAAAAGAAAAAAGAAGAGACAAGTAGAGTAGAGTAGAGTAGAGTAGAGTAGAGTAGAGTAGAGACGAGAAAATAAAAAATAAAATGAGTTGGAGCAGCAGACTGGCTATGTTTTAGTAGCATCAGTCTTTTCTTCTTGTGTAAAATATTACACAGAGGCCAAAAGCAGATCACCAGCCCCTCTTGATGTAATGAAATGCTTCTGCATAAATTTGCACCTTAAGCAAATCAATAACAACAATAAATTACAACTGATTTTAATTGAATGTTGTTTCTAATTTTATTGTCACTCCTGATAAATATTTATGTCTATTACAGTATTTTAAATTCATTACGCTCCCACATTGTTTTCACTCGACGAATTGCTACATACTGCGACGCATGCCAAAAAGTTGCCTGACTCTTAATTTAGGGTAAAATATCACCCTTTAATGCTACTTAAGAACAGACAAGCTGTCACTTGAGTATGCTCGAGTATTTCTCAGAAAAAGCCACCACACATGATTTAAGGACACTCTTCTCACACGTGCTGCCAAATCACGGGTGACTGGATCTTTTTGTGAGAGACTCGCATTGTCTAAGACACACTTACTGTGTCCATGGCACTGTCCATCAACAAAAATTACTCTCGGAGTAAAGTAGCTCAAAGAGGTTAACTGTTTCGGTCACCTCAGAGTGAAACGTGTTATTTCATTTTTCAACTCGTGGTTTGTGCTGCCTTCAGCGCTTTGAATGAGTGATGTGGACATATGATAATTGTGTGTGTTACATACAAGGGTTTTGTGTAGCGTAAAGTGCTAGGTGGAATCTCAAGGTGACCTGATTCATTAAATAAACTGCTTCTTGGGTATATCTGCCTAAAATGCGTAGATAACATTTCACACCAAAATCAAAAGACAAAAAAAGAAGACATTATGTATGTTTAGAAATCTTCATTATCACAGTGCGTCTGGATATTTTAATTTGAGATATTTAGACTTTCCTACTATTTTCTTTGATGAGTCAAAGTATAGTTTTCCATTTATGATATATAAACATTTTATATTTATATAATTCATCTGTTTTTAAATTATAATAATAATATGAATGAGGTTTTTGGCATTAAAGTAATCAGAAATCAGAAAAATGTGTGAAAATTATGTCAAAATTTAAAGAAAATCTCATCAGTCATTAAAGGCATTGTTTTCTTTAAGCAAAACATAAAGTATAAATTTTTCTTTTGATTTGGGTGTGAAATATGGCCAGACATGCTCTTGAAAGGTTTTCTTTCAGGTCTGCTGACCTACATGACAAAAAATGATACCTGCTGTAACTCAATTTTGTGGCATGACTATTTACGTGTATGTTTATATTTGTTTATCATTGTTGATATGAAGTCATCAGCCCAGTTCTGCAAATCATCCATGTGTTCACATACTGAAACACTCTGATAACTAATCTCTAATTTAATTTATATTTATGGTGAGATTTATAAAGCAATAATGTTCTTGTGGAGTTTTCATTTGGAGAGTTTATGAGGGGCCTAACAGATGGTGTCATTCTGCGCTGCTTTGCTAGCGCTCACCTCTCTCTACTCAAGATGGCCACTCTTTAAGAGAGTGAATAAATGAAATGAACTGTGAAGTCTCCTTGAATTCCACTTCAAAGTTATAGTTAAGTATGAGAAAACTTTGCCACAGTATTTGAAAATCACTGATTGAATGTGTGCCAAATCTTTAAACAAACACCGTCTGCAATGGAAGCAACGTTTTGCTATTTTTTTCATAGTCCCTGAATATGTCAGTTTGCTCATGTTTCTTTGTGCATATTGTGCAGTCCATTATGTGCTGTCCATTATGCACCACTATCTAGCTCAGTAGTCTAACACCACTAGTCAATGTCATTTGAGATAGCCAATCAAATCGATGAAGCCAGGACTTCCAGCGCCGCACATCAGCAAGCAGTTCAGGTTGAGAGTGTCAGTGCCATGTAAGATGTAAGTGTCTAACTAAACATGCAATATTTGGCCACTGTTTTAGGTTTGAAATGTTTTACTGACCGACATTAATTTCCAAGGTGTTAACTATTCACCATTTGGCAAAATTCATCGTTTTGAATTTAAAATATGCCATGTACAGTACGTGATTTGTATGTCATCCATAACTGTGAATGTTAAAACATAAACAATCGGACTTAAGATAAAGACAGAATGTGTGTGTATTGTCAAGGAATTGAATGAATATGGTAATCTGACAGGCTTTTGAAGTAGCTTTTTAGAAAATTCTCTTGGCATTGTCTAAGAAAATTATCAAAAAAAATGTTTTAAGCATTTTCACCCTCAGATCAGACCTGTGACTTGAGGCTTCTATTTTAGTTTTTAGATTGTGAGGTCAGTGTCATATATTCTTAATAGCCTACAAATTTTATTAGGTAATAATTTAAAATCAATTTGAGATTTTCTAAATACTTTGTCATTCTGAACCTTGTACAACATCTCATAAGAGTCTACTTTTAAAAAAGTTTTTTTTTTTATTTTGAGTTATTTTGAGTATGTCATTTGCGGTTTGTGCTCAACAAATTTTAAGGAGTAGTTCACCTAAAAATTTAAAATGTACTTTTACTCAATAATTTACTCACCAAAATTCGGGTTGTTCAAAACCCAAATGCTGTTACTTTTTTCTTGGAACATAAAAATGATTTAAGCAGCTCTATTCCATAGATAACATTTTATAGTGTGAAGGAACTGTCAAGTTTCAAAAAGGACAAATACTATAAAGCACAATTAAAGGTTCGTTATAAAGACAGTATGTCAGTAGTCCAAATGACTTATGCATTATTTTCCAAGCTTTCTGGGGCCACACAACAGCTATGTGTTGTATGGACTACTTCTAAGGTATTTTGATAATGATTTTTCTTTTCTCTTTGGATTTTGACAGCAGTGGTCAATATGAACTGTTTTTGTATGGAAAAGAGCAGCATTAGGATTCTTGAAGAAAATATTGTGTTAAGATTCTACTGGGAGGAAAGAAACCATGAGGGACAACTTAAGGGCAGTAGCTAATTTGTGTAATTTCTTTTTTAAAGTCAGCTGACACAGTCATGCCATTTTACAGATACATCAGTGATGAAAAAGAAAGTCAAATTATATTCAGCTTTTCTATGGGACAGCACAAAAAAGAAAAAAGAAAAGAAAGTATGATTAAAACAGGCAATAGCAATGCTAGCAATGCAGACACCGTGTTTGTCTTGTACTGTGTGTATCTTTTAAAATCTAAAATGATAACATTTTGGGGCTTTATCGAATTTCAAGCCTTTATTCAGAAAATCATTGCATTAAGTGCCTTTACTATATAAAAGGAACAAAGAGGACCATTATATTGTGACCTCAACACCAGTGATCCCCCACCCCCAAAATGGTTTGGTCCCCTTCAATGTTAACAAAATATGCCTCTTGATTCGATTCTGTATTGTTTTTCATTAAATTCTATGGTGAAATGATACTGATGGTGGTGATTTTTTTTTTTTTTTTAAGAAAATAGCTGCCGCCTTTGTCTTGCTAAGGCTAATTTCATTGCTAATGTACTATGTATCCTAAATACACACAATCAAATTCTATTTTCAAACTTCTTCAAATGTTCTTCGATCATCACTTGTCTCGTATTTCATCTCAAGTATGCTCTTCAATGACATGTTTGACAACTTGGTTAACAGGTAATTTATTTGGAGCATTATTTTTTGGTGGGATGAAAATGATGCCACAAATGTGATAGAAATAATTTTCACACAATATATATTGAAAAGGTTCATGTTTGCTTACATTTCCTTTTTTTAACTTTCATAGTTTTAAACTTGTAATAACTTTTATTTTTATAATGAATTTTCATGGTTTGATTTTGTCTGTGTTATGAAGGCAGGAGAAGGCAGATGAGGGGTGTGGATCTAAATGCAGTTTTTTATTGAAAATGAAGAACAACAAACAAGACTGGAACAAATGAAATGTCCACAATGGGAAAACAAAACCAAAACACGAAAACATTCAAGGGGTACACAGGCAGACCAAGGAGGGCACAAGGGGCAAAACAGAAAGTCCAAGGGGGCACAAGGGGCAAACAGACAGTCCAAGGGGGGCACAAGGGCAAGCAGACAGTCCAAGGGGGCCACAAGACGGGGACTGGGTCAGGAGGCCTGGGAGGTGGCCACAGGACAGGGACTGGGTCAGGGAGGTGGTGCCGTAGAAGGCTTTGGAGGCGGAGCCCTGAGTGGCTCGAGAGGCGGAGCTGTAGAAGGCTCTGGAGGCGGAGCCCTGGAAGGCTCGAAAGACAGAGCCCTGGGTGGCTCAAAAGGCGGAGCCGTAGAAGGCTCTGGAGGTGGAGCCCTGGAAGGCTCAGGGGTGGAGCCATGGGAGGCGGGCCCCTGGGAGGCTTGGGAGGCTACAGGTGCTGGCTCTGGGACGGTCGAGGCTACAGGCGCTGGGCTCTGGGACGGTCGAGGTTACAGGCGCTGGCTCTGGGACGGTCGAGGCTACAGGCGCTGGCTCTCTGGCGGTCGAGGCTAGAGGCACTGGCTCACTGGCGGTCGAGGCTACAGGCACTGGCTCACTGACGGTCGAGGCTACAGGCATTGATTTGTTGATCGTGGCATGCGTGAGCTCTGGTTCGCTGAACATTGGGGGCAGAGCCATGGGAGGTTCTGTGAACGGAGCCGTGGAAGGTGGAGGCTGGAGAGCAGAAGTCTTTCCTCTTTTCCTTCTCCTCTGGGCGGACGAGGCTGACAACGCTGGTAATGAGGACTAAACGCCAAACAGGTGAGAACAATGACTGAGTGCTGGCAGTGATGAGGGCCGGGAATTATGGGAATTGTAGTTTATGACAGGTGACGAGTGAAACACGGGGCAGACAACAGGGGATCGTGACAGTCTGGGTCTGTTTCAAGGCTGAAGTAAAATTCATACATGAAAGGCATTTGAAAGTACTAAAAGTAAATTATGAAGTCCTGGTAAAAAAGTTTTCAAGTCAATTTTAATGTGACCTTGATATCACAAAAATAAACATTTTGAAATATGTTACTTTTTAATCAAAATCAACCCAAGATTTAGAATCACCTATATGCAGTATACTGTATATGCACATATTGTATATGTAAATATATATTTCAATTTATTTTGTTATTATTGCTGAATTCCTTTTTATTTTTTCTGCATCATGTGAAATTCTTTGAACTTTTGTACTTCATGCATAAAGTCTGAAGACTAATTCTAAAGTCTATGTAGACATGAGGTCACAAATTCCCGTATCTGTTTACTCTTTCCTTATCCAAATCCCTTTTTACTCAACATTAACTCTCTAAAGTGCTTGTACAGTGTTACAGTTAAGTAGAATGCGGGAGGAACTGTCCTTGGGGACAGTCTTAAAAGTACTATCAGGCAACAAAACAGCAAATATTCTCTCCAACACAGAATGCCATGAATGAGGACTCCATCTCCATCGGTTTTTAGAAGCGAGGATCAATGCCAGTGGAACTCACAGAAGTCTATGGCTATATGTGTGAGCTCTTGCAAGATAAATAGCGCTTGATTCTTGCAGAAAGCATTGTAGTGCTTGTCGCCTTGATTTTGCTTTCAAAACCAGCCAGGAAAAGATGCCTATGAGCATACAGGGTGATGGCACATGATGAAACCCCACACAAAATGATTTCAATCCACACAGGATTTGCTTTTAATTTTTTTCCTCAGATATAAAAAAGAGCTGTATCCCCCAGAGAATAAGCCGTTGACATGAAGACACCCCTCCATCACAAACACTCAGACAAACTCTCTTGTTAAAAGCATCCCTGGTGCATCAGATATGAGGGAGAGAGAGAGAGAGAAAGCACCAGAATAAAAAAAGGCTCTTCTCTTGTAAGCCATCTGTCTTGTTTGTGCTGTTGTTTTAAGCATGGACAAGACGTGCTTATAAAAAGCCAACTAAAGAAGATCAAGTGTCACAAGTCTTATTTGAGTCTATAAACACCTGTCATTCTGGTCTAAGAAATAAGTACAAGTGACAAAGACTATGATGTTGAAATCAAGAAAGCTGCAGAAAAGAGAACTCTACAGGGTTATCGGTGCTGCCTCTTTCTGTTTTGGGAGATATGGCCAGCACTCTTTGTTTTCCAATGACCTATGCCAAAGGGAAAAAAAACATTAGATTTGCAGGATGCAGAAAATATAAAACAGGCTCTCCATAGCATGCTTACACAAGATGATTTTTCAAAACCCTTGAATGGAGATGAAGAAAGCCACAGAAACATCTGGAACATGCAGATAGGAATACTGAGAGAATGGAGAAAGCTGCTCTGAAATATATTCTCCGGTGCATTCTGGCATATCTCAAGATAAGGAGAATGTTCTTGAAATAAATAAATTGCAAGTGGGCTACTCTTTAAGCTTCTAAATTAAGGAATTTGTTTTGTTTCAAGAGCAAATGGTTCAGAAGCTTACTTTGGAGATAAGGTGCAATCGTTTGATTTGATGAAATTATGAAATCATCAAATATGTCTATCCACATTAAACGTTACACATTAAAGCTTGGAAACATATGCATACCTAATGTCTTTAGTGACCAGAGACCTCATTCCACTCATTGCACCTCATCCATTTTTGGGGGAGTTATGCACAAATGTTATGTTTATTCTGTTGGTTCATGTTTTCATGTCTTTTATTTTGTTTTATGTCATGTGCTCTCTAGTCATGTGATTCCTTGTATTTAAGCCCTCATGTTTGCCTTTGTCTGATGTCAGGTATTGTGTATGTGACTTTGTTGTTTTGATCAAGTCAAGTCTAGTCAAGTCAAGTCATGTTTATGTTTATGATTTGTTTTCATAGTTTAACCAAGGGCCTATACCATGAAGCCGGTTTAGGTGGCTAGTCAGGTATGTTTCAGTTTAGTTTGCGCCAACCCTGGGTTTTAGGCACCATGAAAGTGGTTTGGCTTTTAGCAGTGTTCATCGCCATAGTAACTAACGCTCCACGGCTAACCTGGTCCGGGGCAGGTTATGTTCTGGATTCAAGTTTTCAGACTGAAGTTTCATCAGCTGTGAGCAAAGAAACATATAGGTGACGTAACTAATTCCCAGCATCTTTTCTCTGTTGCAATGGCTTCACCTTTTCTTCCAAATCCTGTGGACATCTCCGTGCAAATTGTTAGACGAGCATTTCATAGAGAAAGAGTTTTTAGGGACAGACAAAATCCCCTTGACTTTCCTGATACTTACTTGTATGAAAGATACAGATTTTCCACAGAAGGAATGTCTTATCTTTGCAAACTTCTTGAGCCGCACATAACAAATGTGACTCGAAGCCATGCACTTACTGTACCTCAAATGGTATGTATTGCGTTGCGTTTTTTTGCAAGTGGAACATACTTGTTTGCGGTCGGTGATGCAGAGAATCTAGGGAAAAACACTGTGTGTCAAACCATTCTCAAGGTGGTCCTCACACTGCAGGGGTACATAAATAGCTTCATTGTGTTCCCTGGATATTTAACAACCATGTCCATAAAAGAGGGCTTTTATAAAATTGCCGGTAAGATATATTGATTGGGTGACATGAACAAATTTAACCTTTCACATTCAGTTTTTTTTTTCTTCAAAAAGCAGATTTCACTTAGAACACTTGTATTGTAATACAATGTATTATACAATAGTCTACAGTAGCTACATGTTAAGAATGGTTTTAAATATGTAGCCTATTGTTTTGTTTTATTATTCCTATGATAGGATTCCCTAGAGTCAATGGAGCAATAGACTGCACACATGTTGCCATCTCCACAGCTCTAGGAGAACATGAGGCGGATTATGTGAACAGAAAGTCCTTTCACAGCCTTAATGTTCAGGTAGGGCTGTGAGATGATTTTTATTTGCAATTTAGATCAATCTTTAAATTAATAGTAACTAACAGATAGGACAATGGTTTACTGTACATTTCATCTGCAGATGACTTGTGATCATGAATGCATGATCACAAGCTTGGATTCCAAATGGCCTAGCTCAGTGCATGACTTACAAATTTTCCATGAGTCTATGTTGTGTCAGCGCTTTGAGGAAGGCAAGTTAAATTTGTTACAGTACAAAACACTTTAAAGTGTTCATTTCAATTGTGACACAGCAAAACTTACACAATTTTCCCTTTTCTGTGGCAGGGCTTTTTGATGGCCTGTTGGTAGGAGACAGGGGTTATGCATGCCAGAGGTTTTTGCTAACCCCTTATCCTGACCCTCAGACAAGGCCACAAAACCGCTTCGATGTGGCCCTCAGTAAAACCAGGGTCAAGCTCGAGATGACCTTTGGCATCCTAAAAGGCACGTTTCATCTGCCTTAGGCGCTTAAGAGTATCACCAGAGCGGGCATCACAGATAGTGGCTGCATGTGCCATTCTGCACAATATAGCCACTATCAGAAAGGAGCGAGTACTACCACAAAACCAGCTTCTCCCTGATGAAATTGACCCGATCACTTGACCACCCAGCTGGCACAGCTGTCAGAGATGCAATCAACAAAACAATATTTTACTTAATAAAAGCACATTGACACTGCAGAATCAGATTGTCTCAAACTGTTTTATTGGTCATGTGGCTAGGGAAGAAGAAAGAGCAAGTTACATTAATAAATATTCATAGTGTTCATACTAAAAGGGTTACTTGGTTAAAAAAAGTTCACACACCGAGATCTGTTTGATCTCAAATTTAATTTTTTTAATTTGGAGCCTCCTCAGCTCACAGTCCAGCTCCTTTAGTGAACAGTCTAGTTCTAGACTCCTTTTGTAAAGGGCTCTGACTGAGTCGGTTTCCACCTGAAACAATTCCACCATAAACAATCATTACAAGTTTTCTGGAGGTTAGTCAAATCACAAAAAGTGGCATGACTTTACAAACATAGGACTGACTGTAATTTATGTCAAGGGTTTAAAGTATTACCTTGTTCACATTCCTTCTGTAGCCCATTGAGGTAGAGGCTTCAGTTTCTGGGTCAGGTTGTGAAAAACCCTACAAAAAAAAAAAAAAAAAAAAAAAGAGACGTGTTAGGGCCAGTCACTTAATTATGACAAAATGTGTGCCATAATAAAAAGCCCAATGCATTCACCTCAGCAACTGTCTCAGAACACACAAACAGAGTGTCTTCATTTGCTTCACCCTAATAAATGAAAGTAGGCCAATATAAAGCATAACTGTTGTAAAACTGTTGTGTTTTGTCTGCTGTATACTGACCTCTGTGTGGGAGACTGTGTGCTGGCTTCAACATTGACACTGTATTTCCCTCTACTGCAGAACAGAGTCAGCCAGATTTAACACTTTAAAAATTAGTAATGCATTGCACACACATACCCAGTGTCACTTGCTTCGAGGAGCCAGCACCAGGGTCAGATTGCACAGCACCTGCAATCCCATCCGTAATCGGCCGTCCCTTATTGTTACTCAGAGCCAACTCCTCCGTCACAGTGTATTCTGGAGGAGGTGGCCCTCCCCCAGTTTTCCGTATTTCACTCTCTTTTCTGTTTGCTGCAAACAAGTGTTTGTGATAAAATGTTCACAAAAATAATAAGATTGTGGTAAATACTAACCACTTTGAATTATATTTTGTCTTGATCTGCTGCCAAGAACGTTTGGAGTTGCATCTAAAAAAACAATGAATATCAATCTTTCTTAGGATGTCTTGCCAATAAATCACACACACACACACACACACACACACACACACACACACACACACACACACACACACACACACACACACACACACACACACACTTTTTAAAACATTTTTTATATGATTTTATACATAATTTTACATTAATGGACTATAGAATGTATTTATTTAACTTACGCATTAACGCAATCAGCAATCTTCCTCCAAGATTGTTCTCTTGCTTTGGCAGCAGAGACGGTGTTACTGCGTGCTTGAAAGACATTTCTATATCCTTCGTATTTCTGAATAATAATCTCTTGCTCCTCCGCAGAAAATATAGAGCTCTTGCTCTATCCATATCGAACGCGATTGGTTGTTCGGTGCCGACGTCACTCTTTTATGTTCACGCGCCCGTGGAGTAATCATAGTTTAAGGATCAAAGCCTGAGTTGACAAAGAAAGTTGATGAGCAGCGTCATGGTACCAATAAAGCCTGATTGCATCGGTTTGGTTTTGTCAACTCTAAACCAATCCTGCAACCCTGAGTTTGTTCAACTACCATCATGGTACAGGCCCCAGATCATATCAAGATTAGTTTAGTTAAGTTTATGTTTATGTTTTGTTCATGTTTAGAGTAAATATTTCTGTAGGCCTATTTCAAGATTCTTAATAAACTGGACATGAGTTCTACACTTTGTCATCTTCGTCAGCCTGTTGCCAGCCTCGTTACACCACACCTATTTTGTACTCTTCAACCTTTCTCTTCTAAATAGTGCAAAGGAAAAAAAAGAGAGAATAAATTCAAAATTGCAAGAAATATATTTTTATAGCTGCTTAATTACCAAAAGTGTACAGGGTCATTAAAGACCAGAGATATGTAATAGTGTCACTTTTGTTGTTGCTCTTCCATAAATTATATTTCATACATTATTATGTAAACGACAAGTGTAACACATGACTTGCGTCTCATGAAATTTCAGTATGGATGTAATGAGTCCTGTTCTGTATTTGTTGCATCAGTTCTTTAATAAATGGAAAATACAACATAAAGATACATCAGAATATATTCCATTCTATTATTTTCGAAATTTCTTGAAAATGTTTTGAACATTTGACAGTTTCTGGACATTTTGTATATTCATTTGTGATAGATATACGTGGCAGGTCGCTAAAGACCCAAGGTATGTAATAATGTTCCCTTTCAAGTCACTTCTCTGCTGCATCAGTTGCTGATGCTTTAGGAAGCTCCGTCCAGGAGTGACAATCTCTGAAACCTTTTAGAATCACGCCAATTTGTTGGCAGATAGCACTTGATTGATGCCCCGCCTCGATACTTGCATCATTGCGAGCATATATGGTGGTGCATGGTGATTATATGATCATCATTTTCTCCTGCAGGGTCACGATGTCATGTGGCGATGTCATGTGTTGAGCGCCCAAAACTTCCCTACTTCATTTGATCAGCACACCTTCACAACGAGTGGAAAGTTTCTATTTTACTGTGGTGCTCAGATGAACAGACAACACTGCACTTCACCAATGAGTGTGCAGATCTCAGAGAGTATATTACTTCTGCTTACTGCTGTGCTTTAACGGACAGCGTATCCATAGCGCTATTGCAGTGTTTCCAAAACTGGGGTACGCGTACCCCGGGGGGTACGTGAGGTGACAATGGGGGTACGCGAATGACATTCTGAGATTTACTGTTCTTTACTGTTCAATTTCATCATGGTCTAAAATTACATTCAAACCCAGTTCATGTATTTTTCACTGGCAAAAATTATTTTGTGTGCCCTCAAGTGTAGAAACACCAAAATGGTTGTGTCATAAAGGTCAGAAAAATATGCAATGAAATAACCTGTTATATTGCAGTTAAAAAATGCATCATGCGTCGTGCGTCACACAAGTATCTTTTTTTGTCAGCCCAGTCCAGCCCAGTGCTAGGTGACGTAGCTAAGTGATAGCAAGTAAAGTACTTCACTGTAGACTCGCACATGTCAGTCATCCACGATTTTAGTTTAGTTTAGTCACGTTACACTGGTGCCGAAATCCGGGAAGGAGGAAGGATACGCCGTTGTAGAGTTCTCGCCACTACCGTCCACCCCAACGGAGCAGCCATGGCCATCTGCCGGGGGACGAGGAGCCAGGCGGAGGATGGCCGCCGACCACGAGGGGAGAAGGGGCTCCTAACCGACCGCCTGGAGCGGTCAGGGAAGCTGCCAGGGGCGGAGAAGTCCCCTACCAGCTGCTGAAACGTGGCGGGGTCTGAGGCCGCCGACCGTGAGCTGGGAGGGGCTCGCTGCCGACCGCCTGGAGTGGGAGAACCACTGCCAGGGGCGGGGGAGACCCCTTCTGTTCCCCAAGAACGCGGTGGGTTGTTCCGTCTGCCAGGGGCTGTCGTCCGTTAGAGGGTGGAGGAGTGGCCGAGGAACAAGCTACGGCGAACTGGAGAGTAAGTGTTTTGTTTTTTGTTTTTTTTTTCATCTCTCTCTCCTCTCTCTCTCTCACTGCCGCTCGCGTTTGCCTTTTCCCTCTCGTTTAAATTTTACAGTGTTTTTTTGGGGGGTACTACACTGTTACAGGAAGTACACGCCCTCCCCCAGGGAAAGAGTGGGGGGGATGTACGTCATGCCGGGGCTCCCCTGCCTGAGAGAACAATGGAGTAATGTGGCAGGGTGGAGGGCGGGGCTGGGTCGTGATACTACACACCTGGTCCCTTATCAGGCTAATCAAGCCTCCGAGAGGGCTATAAGGCCGACTGCAGAGGATTGTGCGGGAGAGAGAGATCGTTTACGGACATGTGCGTCATGTGTGTTTGTGTCTTTCGTTTAAATTTATAATTAAAATATTATTTATATTGTCAAGCCGGTTCTCGCCTCCTCCTTTCCATTGAACTACGTTACAGTATATGATTAATATAACATGTACAAAACATGTACAAATATAACGTTTAATTTAAGGGAGTTATTTACAAAGATAATTGTGTTAAACAGACATATTTTCAAATGACCTTGTGTGAATTTTATCTATGCGTTAGAGAGGGTGTACACGAAAGAATGTTGAAGGTTTGAAGGGGTACGCCACTGTAAAAAGTTTTGGAATCACTGCGCTATTGCATTGTGATTTGTGTGTGTGCCTTTACTGCACAAAAGCACAAAGAGCTGTTTTCTTAACGATGTCTCTTTCAAAATGGCGTTTTGCAAATGTTTCTCACCATGAAAACGTTAAATCTTCCTGTCTGACGGGCACGAGTGCTGTGTTATTTGTCTGGGCTAAGCTCATGCAGGGGCAGTGCTCAACAAGACTGATTGTGTTCACACTAGAGCACAGAGAATTTGAAGAGGGCTTGTCGTGGATGCAAGCATATCGTGCCTTCACATTTCTACATTTTAAGCGGCATCGCCCATCGAGTTTACCTGTGACGACCTGCACCCCACTATTGATATGCATGGTATGATCACGTTTGCCAGTTATGATGAAGATAGTGTAGCTATATCGATTGCAGTGTTTGAAGGTGAGGCCTGGTCGATAAGTTTGCTACTATTGTTCCCCGAGGGGATGAAAACCATGTGAAAATCTCTGACAATGAGCCAACACATGTTCTCTACTGAGCAGTCGAAAACTTGAAAACTTGAGTGTCAAATTTGGAGTGCGCCCAAGCATTCTCGGCTTGATGATGGTTTTTACCGAGCCGGTGTGATCCGCAGCCTTCATGACGCTTGACCGTGCTGAGCAGAGGAATTACACTGAGATTCCCCTGGTGGAAGAGGTAATAGCAGCCCAGCTGTGCCCCTCCTTTGCACCAGGTTGGCAGACCAGACCCAGTTAAACATCCGAGCCTTGCAGACTTACATTTGTGCTCTCAGGCAAGGTTCAATTTCACAAATATATGCATCAAGGACAACACCGAATGCTTTCACTGAGTGGTTCCAAGCAGCTAAAAGCAGTCGCAAGCCTACAAACACATCTTGTCGAGATGGTGGTTCTGTAACCGACACACTCATGCTCCTCCTCTGGGCAATGTCCCTCCAAACAAAGTGCCCCTGCTTCTCTGTCTCCCAAGAAGACCTAAGAAGATCTAAGCAGCATCTCTCGTCCCAGCAGAAAGACTCCATCTAGGCAAGGAGATCATTTCTGATGGTTCAAGAACCAAGCATGGACCACAGCCCACAAACCTCTTCTCTCCGGCTCCGAAGAAGGCTCTGACCACTCCTCCGTGTCCCTGCAGAGATTCCCTTGCTCTCCACACTGTTTGCCAGGATTGAGAATATGTTTACAACACTGTTTCTGTTTGTACTGTTGTTGGCTCTCTGCCAAAAAATTGTCACGTTCCAATAAAACATTCACGCCCCATTGCAATTACACGCTGTGCAAACGTGTGCGCAGAAAAGAGATTATTTCCAATGTCAAAGTCCATGTCTCCCATGTTCCCTAAGGTGGGTGGTGTTCAGTACCCAGTGGACACAGGTGGGCTCCTGTGTCCTCTAGCCTGTTACATGGATGTGTAGTGCAGTCTTCCAGGCATTTCCAGCTGGGGTCCAAGCACCGTCGAGCAAGGCTATGTGCTTCAGTCCATGAGGCAGTTGCCTTGTTTCAAAAGCGTTATAAGCTCCACTGTGCAAGTGCAGTATGAGCTGTTCTTTTGCTAAGTACGCATTTTACTCGCAAAGTATGTGATAGTGGTGGTACTGCACCCTATTCTGGACTTGAGAAGCTTGAATCGGACACTCGCAAAGTCTCCGTTCAAGATGGATACTCAGAGACAGATTGGACTGCTAACCAGTTCAAAGTCATGCCCTTCGCCTTTTCAATAGCTCCTTGCACATTCACTAAATGTGTTGCTGCGCATCTTGCTCTGCTGAGGCTGAGCAGTGTTCAAATTTCAAACTACCTCACCGACTGGTTGCTTTTCATGCAACAGAGTTGGTGCCCAACCATCAGGTTACCTTGTAAGGAATGAAAATCGACTCGGCGACCATATTGGTGCATCTGACCGACAATCACACTCAGTCTATCCTCCGATGCCTGATGACTTTCATGCTATGGAGAGTTTTTTGCTGAAATGGCCTCCCTGAAGAACAAGCACTGTTGTCTCTGGTACTCCAAGACTCAGGCTTCAATGGGCCTTGATGCCCTAACACAAAAGTGGCCAGCTAAATGCAAATGTTTGTTCCCTCCCATTAATTTGCTTCATCAAATGTGGTGCAAAGTCTTGGAAGACAGGGAAACCATGCTGTTGAGTGTGACAGAGTTGTCCAACATCCTATGGTTATTGGAGCTGGTGGAGGATTCCACTGAGAAGGGACCTGCTCTCATGTACAAGAGGAATGATATGATTTCCACGTTCAGAGCTGCAGAAGCTTCATGTCTGGCCCCTGAAAAGTGCTCGTCTGACACAGACAGACTGTTGCAGCCAGTGCTTGGCACCATATTACAGGCCAGAGCCCCCTCTATGAGGTGAGTTTGAATTGGAGTTTTCGCTGACTCGTGATCCTCCCCTGGTGAGGATCCAGCACTTTGCCCTGTGCATCCAATACTTCACCTCCTGCAGGAGAGTTTGGATGCATCACTTTCTCCATCCAAGCTCAAGGTAAATTTTGCTGTTATAGTGACAGGCCACGACCCCTATGTGGTTTGACAGTAGGCAAACACCCCTTTGTCATTAGATTTTTGCAAGGATCGAGACAGCTGAGACTATCCTGGTTTGGGACATGACGCTTGTGCTAAATGCGCTGACGGGTCACCTATTTGAGCCACATTATACAGTAAGCTTACGCATACTCTTTCTAAAAACTGTGGTGCTTCTTGATAGATGATCCCCTATGGGTAAATCTTGCTTTGGCTTTAGCTAAACGCATTGGGGACCTTCAGGCCTTATCGGCCAATGACTGTTGCTTGGTGTTTTGATCGGGCTTGACAAAGATTTCAAGCCTAAGGAAGGTTATGTGTCCAAGGTTTTGGCCACTCTCTTCAGGGCTCAGGTTGTTGCTTACAAGATTTCTCTCCTCCTGTGATTGTATCGAATGAGGCACATGCTCTGTCCTGTGAGGGTGCTACATTGACATTGACAGTATGAGTAAAACGAGACTGACGGATCAGCTCTTTGTCTGCTTTGTAGATCGCTCAAAAGGTTTGGCCTTCTAAAAGCAAAGACTTTCTCACTGGGTTGTCGATGCCATTGCACTCGCTTGTGATTTGCAAGGCATACAGTGTCCTATGGGTGTAAAAGCCCATTCTACTATGAGCATGGCTTCCTCCTGGGCATGGTGTCTAGAGGACATCTTGTCTAGCTGCGAGGTGTGTTTCCCTAACACCTATGCCATGCTTTACAACTTGGATGTCTCTTCACACTCTTCTCAGGTTCTGGTTGCGAAGGAGGGCACATTTTTCAATGTTCAGTACCTATAGCTAGTGCATTGCATCTTGATTAACTGGTCTTTGGACTGTGTCATTCTTAATGCTATCAGTGTCTACCGAATGTTAATGACCTACTACCCTGTTTGTTAGAGACATTATGTTAGTTGGCGGTCATGGACAGTCCTGCGTCTTCCTCACCACAGTGTTAATGCATACAGCTTGCATTTTCTCACTACCTGGTTGGTTAGTGTGACTGCCACTGCTCTAATTTAAATGGTTATTTTTATCCTCCCCTATCCTATAAGCAATAAAAAGGGGAGGTTATGTCGAAGCTTTAAACTACCCCACTGGCTAGTAGGCATTGCTTGTGCGTGCAGATCAGTAGCATGGTATGATGGGATATGATTCCCATAGCATCAGCAACTGACACAATGTTGAAGTGACTGACTTGAAAGGGAATGGAACGGCTACGACTATAACCCTGGTTCCCTGAAAGGAGGAACAAGATGCTGCATATGCTGGTCACACTACTGAAGATGCGCTCTCTTCACTTCAGTCAAAATCCTGATTAGATAAGCGTGATGACGAGTGCATCACGGTGGAGCATCTGGCAATAAATTGCTGTAAATCTAAAGGGCTTCAGAGATCAACACTCCTAGACTGAGCTTCCCACTGCATCAGCAACTGACAAAGCATCCCATTCCCTCCTCTCAGGGAACCAGGTTTAAAGTCATAACTGTACTCTTTGGCAAAAAACCTATGCATTTAACGATTAAAGAAATGTTCTGGGTTTAACACAAGTTAAGCATCTCTGACATTACCACAGAAAATAATTTCATCCCTCAGTTAGCAAATGAAGAGTTATACATTTACAATCTAAGTCTTTGGGGCAAGGTAATGCACCCGGATAAACATTAAAATACACACAGTTTTGGAAGTACAGTCAGACTTAAACATTATACAGTATGTGTTAACATGAGACTAATGCAGTAAAATCGTTCATACATGACCATGTAAAACTCACTCAAGGATACCAGAAAGAGACATGATGACTGTCACAAGGTTCAATGAATGAGGAAGTGGGAGACGGCAATTCCAACTCAGGTAAGTCATTCTTTATTCTCATAAAAATAAACAAGGCATAACGGTGAAGCTTCAAACTCAAGTCAGAAACGGCAATGGCCAACTCACATAATAGCTTGGCAGTTTCTCTCTCCCCAGATGAATGCTCGACCATGCCCTCACCTCTAAATACCCCTACCGCCCAACTCAGGCTGGGGGAACCATCTGGTCTACCTACCACCACCCCCCCCCCCTTTCTGGAGAGAAAGTCCATGACAGCCATATGTGCCCCTGGCCTGTGGACCACCTCAAATTTAAACAGCTGGAGTATACCAGATACTAACGGGTGATCCAGGCATCCTAACAAATATTAACAGAATGTGAGGACCGCCCACTTGATGGCCAAGCACTCCTTCTCTATGGTGCTGTACTTTGTCTCTCTCATAGAGAACTTCCGTCTAATGTACAGCACAGGGTGCTCCTCCCCTACTGTCAGTACAGCACTCATCCCCCTGTCTGATGCATCCATCTGCAAATCAAAAGGGAGAGAGAAGTCAGGGGAATGCAGAAGCGGCCTGCCACAAAGTGCAGCTTTTTACTTGCGTGAATGCTTGTTGGCATGGCTCTGTCTGCTGGACCAAATCTGGAGCTCCCTTTTTAGTGAGATAAATTTGGGGCCACACCTGACCATGACCCAAGTGGAACACCAGATACCGTACTTCCACCTACTGAATTGTGCACTTCTTCGTGTTTACTGTGAGCCCTGCTCATTGCAGTGACCTCAGAATGGCCCCCAGATGCTGCATGTGCCTTTGCTAATCATTACTATAAATAATGATGTCATCCAAATAGACAGCGGCATACTGTCACAAACGCTTTCGAGAGCACCTCCGCGATCGGCCACCGGAGATCTGATTCACCTGAGTTCTAATCACCCATGCACCCACATACCGGGCTTGATTAAATTTACAGCTGATTCCCATCCCTGCTCCCGCTATTTAAGCTTCACGCAGTTACACACTCAGGGCGAAGTCTTGTTTGTTCCGGCTACTCTACTGAGCATTCTACGACCATTCTTGTTTGATTATTTGCCTACCGACCTTGCTTTGCCTATTGACTACGGTTGAACACTGCCTGCCTACCTGAACCTTGCCTGTCTCCTCGTGACTACCCTTTGCTGCCTGCCCTGACATCCTGCTTCACTCACTACGCTCCTGCTCTGCCTACATTTGCCCTGATTCCCCATTGCCTGACCTTTGCCTGCATATATTCTGTGAGTTTCAATAAAACACTGCTTATGGATCCCAGCCTACCTGAGACTTTGTTACAGAAGACTTCGCCAAACATCGATCCAGCGGTGATATCACGCATGGCTGAAGAGCTCACCATCCGAGCGAATCAGCTCTCTGCACAACACCATCAGCTTGGCCATCTGACGACCGCCGTGGATGAAATTATGCGGGCTGTACAAGCCCTCAGCCAGTCTGCACCGGCGCCCACCGCGCCTCCAGCCAGCCCAGCGGCCGACACCGTTCCTCTTTACCCATCGATCACCGGTCCCCGCCTCACACATCCTGAGAAGTTTGACGGTACGCCCTCGAAATGCAAGGGATTCCTCATGCAGTACTCGGTCTTCCTCTCCCAACAACCGGCACTTTACCCCACCAATGAGAGTAAGATCCTCTTTGTATGTTCCGTGCTCACGGGCCGAGCTCTCGATTGGGCTACCGCGATCTGGACCAACCAAGGTTTCGCCCAGTCAACCTACGAATCCTTCATTGGCAGCCTGACCACAGTCTTTGATCACCCCGAGGGTGGCAAGAGCCCAGGCGAAAAGCTGATAGCCCTGCGTCAAGGTAATCGCACGGCAGCGGACTACGAGCTTTCCTTCCGCACTCTCGCTACGCAGACCGGCTGGCCGGAGAATCCCCTCAAGCTCCACTTTCGACAAGGGCTGAGTGCCGAGCTTCAGTCTGAACTGGCCTGCCGCGACGAAGTGACGGCGATAGACGGGCGCCCTCTGGGGACCGGTCGCGTGTGCTACACCACCACCGACGTGATCCTGCAGGTGGGGGCTCTGCACACCGAAACCACACGCTTTTTCATCATCCAGAAAGACCGGCCCTCCGCCCTCGAGGTAGACCCCGGCGCCGACCAGGTCCTCGCTTCAGGAGCCGCTCACAGGAGGGGGGCTCTGTCACAAACGCTTTCGAGAGCACCTCCGTGATCGGCCACCGGAGATCTGATTCACCTGAGTTCTAATCACCCATGCACCCACATACCGGGCTTGATTAAATTTACAGCTGATTCCCATCCCTGCTCCCGCTATTTAAGCTTCACGCAGTTACACACTCAGGGCAAAGTCTTGTTTGTTCCGGCTACTCTACTGAGCGTTCTACGACCATTCTTGTTTGATTATTTGCCTACCGACCTTGCTTTGCCTATTGACTACGGTTGAACACTGCCTGCCTACCTGAACCTTGCCTGTCTCCTCGTGACTACCCTTTGCTGCCTGCCCTGACATCCTGCTTCACTCACTACGCTCCTGCTCTGCCTACGTTTGCCTTGATTCCCCATTGCCTGACCATTGCCTGCATATATTCTGTGAGTTTCAATAAAACACTGCTTATGGATCCCAGCCTACCTGAGTCTTTGTTACACATACACAGCGTGCGGTCTGAGGACCCTGTCCATAAGACGCTGAAACGTAACCGATCGAGCAGTTCACCAATACGAGGCATTGGATAAGCATCACATATCGACACCTTATTAACTTTCCTACAATCCACACAGAACTGGACCGAGCCATCGTTCTTAGGTCTAATCACTGTGTGATTCTTCTATTACCCCCATATCGAGCATGGCCTTTATTTCTACCTGTTTCTTGTGTTCGGGTAAGCAGTAGGGATTACTACATACCATTACCCCTGGTGTTGTCTTGATGTGGTGTTTTATGAGATAAGTGTGGCTTGGGAGAGGTGAGCACACCACAGAGTGTAAGATTATATAGGCAGAAGAATTCCAGAAGAATTGTTTCGGCACCAGTGTCACAAGGATCAGTGAATGAGGAAGCGGGAGACCATGATTCCAACTCATAAAATTGAGCTAAGTCATTCATAAAAATAAACAGGTTTGCATAAAACATAATGCTGAAGCTTCAAACTCAAGTCAGGTACGGCAAAGGCCAAAACACAAAATGACTTAAGGTGTCTCTCTCAGTCACATGTGCACACACAGCTTTGCAGCATCTGTTTCTCTCTCCCCAGATGAGCACTCGACCATGCCCTCGCCTCCACAGTAACTTAGAAAAGGACTGTTTACATAGAGCAAACTTCACCCACAGGAATTGTTTAGGTAAAATGAAACCATACTGTATCTGCCTAATACAGTAGTCCCACCTCTAAAAAGAGGCTTTTAAACCCTACTAAATATCTTGCCGCATAGATTTCCATAGTTAATGAAGTACTGTGTGCATAATTTTTTGTTTTTACAAACTAAGTAACAAGTCAACATTTTCATTATATATATACAGTATATATATATATATATATATATATATATATATATATATATATATATATATATATATATATGTATGTGTGTGTGTGTGTGTGTGTGTGTGCTCTCCCCACTACTCTTCTCGCTCTACACAAATGACTGCACCACCAAGGACCCCTCTGTCAAGCTTCTGAAGTTTGCAGATGACACCACTGTCATCGGCCTCATCTGAGATGATGATGAGTCTGCATTTAGAAAGGAGGTTGTCTGGTGCATTCAAAACAACCTGGAGCTGAACACGCTCAAAACGGTGGAGATGACTGTGGACTTTAGGAGGAACACCCCAACATTGTCCCCCCTCACCATTCTAAACAGCACTGTGGCAGCAGTGGAGTCATTCAGGTTCCTGGGCACTACCATCTCACAGGACCTGAAGTGGGAGATACACATCGACTCCATTGTGAAAAAGGCCCAGCAGAGGTTGTACTTCCTTCACCAGCTGAGGAAGTTCAACCTGCCACAGGTGCTGCTGAAACAGTTCTACTCAGCAGTCATTGAGCCTGTCCGCTGCACTTCAATAACTGTCTGGTTTGGTGCAGCTACGAAATCAGACATCAGATGACTTCAGAGGACAGTTCGGACTGCTGAGAGGATTATTGGTTGCCCCCTGCCCCCCCTTCAAGAACTATACACTTCCAGAGTGAAGAAAAAGGCTGTAAAAATCACTCTGGACCCCACTCACCCAACCCACTACCTTTTTGAACTGTTGCCTTCTGGCCGGCGCTTCAGAGCTCTCTCTGAACACCAGAACCGTCAGACACAGGAACAGTTTTTTCCCTCAGGCTATCCATCTAATGAACAATTCAATTGCCCCATTGATCAATAATTATGTGCAATACACAGTTTAAGTATATTTATATTATCCAACATATCCACTTCTGCCATTACTTACATTGCTCTGTACATAATATACTGTATTTTTGTTCTTTATATAACAGATTGTAATAGATTTGCACTACGTTTGTGTATGTGGGTATGTATGAAGGTGAGTGTATGTACGTATATGTATAGTTATTAATTTTTTATTCTTTTTTTGTTTTTTGTTTTAATTATGCGCTTGCTGCTGTTTTTGGTATTGTTTGTATTGTTGTACACTGGAAGCTCCTGTCACCAAGACAAATTCCTTGTATGTGTAAGCATACTTGGCAATAAAGCTGATTCTGATTCTGATATACAGTATATATATATATATATATATATATATATATATATATATATATATATATATATATATATATATATATAAAATAATTTACTTTCGTTTCAGTCAATAAGTTAACTCATATGTTGTATAATACATTTATACAAATAATTTTATATAATATAATTATAAAATAATAATTTTTGATTGCTGACTGTCAAGTTGTGAGGTTGTTGTGAGCCAGGGTGTATTTTGGCAGCTCATTTAAACCTCTCCCCAGCTCTGCTATTTGAAGAAACAATAATCTGTTGTTGTCAGCAGCTGGGAAGAGAAGCCATTGGTGAATTTATTCGAAATTGGCGAAAGTTTTTTTCCCCCCACCGCTGAAAAAAAAGAAGAAAAACGTAGTTTCAAGATGGCTGCAGAGGAGATCCCTTCCGAATTTGATGTTGTGGTTCTCGGAACAGGTAAGAAATAACTAAAAATCAATATTAAAACTCAAATCATATTTTGTTACATATTTTTTTCTCCAGACGTTTATTTTGTGTAATGCTGAGGAGCACGATATTAGGATGACAGCCTTCTGTGTTTTGCCACAGACTCATGAAAACAGCTAAATGAATGGAAAAGCTAGAGCACTGTGTGCGTGTGATAGATACGTTAAACAAAAGCATTTGTATATTTTTGTATAACATGACAACAACAAAAAATAGCAGTTATAAAAATGGAATTCCCGGAATAACGTGATAATTCGAGACATGCCCTGATCATCAGACACTGATGCTGAATTACAGATGATCTGGAGACAGTGAGGGGGGAATATTGACTTTAATGTCTTTGTTTACTGTGTGAATTCTGGTTGACGCTGTCATTTTTTATTTTATTTTTTATCTTTTGAGCAGCCTATCTGATGTTTGTTATACTGAGAAACATCCGTTCTTAGTCAGCTGCTTTAATACGACCTTTAATGTTTCCTATTTTTAAATTCACTCGTTATACAGTAATGGTACAACGACAGCCACACAATATGACCAACTGTGAATGTTTTCAGTTTTGCCTATTTAAGTATTTATTAATGGGTGTTTACTGTATATGTATACCCTTTTATTTAGAGAGACAGGAAAGTAAGCTGGCTTCATGGGTCTCTATGAGCACAACAGGTCTTTAAATGCCATTAAAATGTTACTGACAAATTTCTTTATTTTATTAATCTATTGCCCTCCGTATTTAAAATAATGTGACTCTGGGTTCATTATACAAGTTAAGCTCAATCGACAGCATTTTTGGCAAAATGATGATTGTCATAAAAATACATTTTGACTTGCCCCCCCCTGTTCTTTAAAAAAAACAAAAAAGCAAGAAACTGGGTTTAGTGCTGGGTTACACTAAACTGAACTAGAGGTCCCAAGCTGTAAAAGTTTATAGATTTTTTCTGGTGAAAGATATACATGAAGATGAAAGCCAAAATATTAAATGCCATGAAAGTACATTTACTAACCCTCTATTTTGTAGAGGGGCGTCAAAATGACAATTTCACCGATGATTTTGGAGAAAAACCACAGATAAATAATTAACCTTAGAAAGGTGGCAGCATCATTATTTTATTTTTACACAGTGATTGGTAGGCCAATCCTTGGCAACTTGAAGGATTTGTAAGTGCCCACTTGGGTCATGAAGGACACAAGAACATACTGCCTCTCATTATCACACTACACACTGGCATTAAAGAGTTGTGGCTTCTTAACCCTGGAATCTTCCTCGCTATGGCAAAACAAAGTTCTTGTACCTCTATCGTTTTCTCCACTTGCTTCTTGGGAACATAGAAACTAGAGGTCGACCGATTAATCGGCCGGCCGATTAATCAGCCAATTTTTTTGAATTTTTTAACATAATCGGCATCGGCCAATATCCAAGTATATCAAGCCGATTATTAGGCAGGCGCATCTGTGGGCAGCCTAGTGTTGTTGTGGAACACGTGTTCGACGCACGCTGCCCCTAGAGTCATTTTCCAGCAGAGTGAGCAGACCTCATCCAGTGCCTAAGGAAGTTCCTTGGAGAAAATGGTAAGGATTAAATTTGTATAATTCCTTTATATTTAATTGAAAACTTTTGATATGTTACTGCCAACTTCGAGAAAAAATGCGACATGACGTTCGGCTACTTTGGATATTGATAGCGTAGTTGAAGTTGCATTATCACAGCAGAAGGGTTGCTATCATGTCACAATAAGTAAGCAAGAATTTTGCAATTACAGACAGTGAATCTGAGACTTTTATTTGTTCTGTTTGTGTGTCTTATATTTGAGAGGGTTGCACTCAATACAGAGAAATAAGTAATAAAAAAGATACCAACGCACTATAGGCTAATGAAGGACTGGCTTTGGTAAGCTCGGACGTTATCGGTTCTGCAGTCGGTACTGGAGAAATTAAGAAAATACATTTATTATTGCTATACAGAGAAAGTTATTTTATCTCGCCAGCCATTTCTATGTATAATAATTCTATTAAACCATTTGTCAATTTAGCTATTCGCAGTCAGAGAGAGAGAGAGCACGAGCGAGAGATCTCACGCACAGCGAGCACAACACGAGCCCAGCTAAATGAGTGACAGAACTAAACATTCAAACGTAGCCTGGTTTAGATCTGTGATTATTTGTCTGATTTTATTTTAGATTTCGCCTTCCAAAGATTATAAAAATAATATTTATACATAAGCCGCATTCTGTCTAGCACAACTTCCTTCCCTTCACAGCGGTGCACTGACATTTCTCCCTAAAACTCAAACTTAACGTCAGAATCAGCACGATCGGTGATTGTTGTAAAATGCAGTCTAGCTACTGTTGCTAAATTGCGGGACGCGTTTAATAATAAAAAGAGCGCAAGAGATACCCGTTCCCAAGGCGGCGCACGCTCCGAAACAGACCACAACGAGACAAGCAAAATATAGGCTACTTTGGGTTTCATGCGTCTAAACGATCAAATATACACAAAAATATGTCAAAACGACCGGCTTGGAGATTCACTTAAACACAGTTTATGTCTTAAATGGATGTAGTTATGGAAATAGTTGGGAGAAAATATGGTGCATCAGGAGTCTATTAGATCTGAACTCGGTCTTAAAGGGGAAGCTGTCTAATAAACATGCTGACGATTGAGCCATTACTGCTAATCAAACAACAAAAGGCAAAGAGAAAATCACTTACAGCTCTTGAATGAATAACTTCTGCATTAATAAGCATTAATCTATCTATGATAAACTATGCAGAGTTATTTTACAATTGATTACTTTATTAGATTTCACAGAGGGGTAATCACTAGCAAGCAAACAACAGCAAGAGAGAAGCAGACTATTTTATTTATATGACATTTTTCTGACCAAAGCAAATCGGGCACGTTTACTCATGCAAATAATCGAAAGTGAAGCGCTGTCGGCTCATGATACGCAAATTGCTTGCACGCGCTGTACAAGTCTGTTGGGTATACTGCAGTCTCGTCACATTTTTACTTATTTTTTAGCCTCCCATTCAGCTCATGAAAACATGTGGCGTGATCATGAGGAAGGATTACATCAAGATATTGATTGGAATGTAGGTGCGTAATAGAATAAAATAGTCTACTCCTCTCTCGCCATTGCTGGCGTCAGTGATTACCCCTCCTAGTGGCCAGGGCTGGACTGGGAAGAGAAATCTGCATTTTACATGGGAACTGGCCCGGGGGGGGTTGCTGTCCTTTTCTGCATATCACAGCGCCGTTTTGTGTCACACTACCCCTATACTGTGTGTTTCACTTATTCTGGTCAGTCCTTGTTTAAAGTTCTCTGGCCTGGTGTACAGTTTAAGACTACTTGTTCTGTGCATCGCTCTAAAGTAGTACACATAAACCAGTTTGTGAATCCTAGAGCTGGAGCTGGCCTTGACTCTGTGACCTGCTTCAAACTCTGCATTGAACATTTCTCTGACCTATATGGTGCAGCGTGAGACCCCTGGAACGATATTGTCCTTGTTCTCTCCACTGTCCTGATTCAAAGAGCACAGTGTGTTTATAAGCAGGCCAGATCCTCAGGACAGTGCTGAAGCCAGCAGGGGATGAGGTTGCCCCTCTGTGCGGAGCATTGTTCTTCACAACAGGGAGGAAAGGTAGATGGCAAAAAAAGAAAAGAGGGGTTACCGTGATTGTTAAGAGCAATGTTCTTGCACTTTGATTGATTGTGTGCAAATGAACATATCTGGCCCACTTCTGGTTCCGCTCATGCAAAACCACCAGAACCGGTTTGTCCCAAGGCAACCGGTGACACAGGGACACTCACAGATTGGGCTATTTCTGCTCAAACTCCATTTCATGTCAAGGTTGCTTAGACAAGCGTGCTTGTCCCAGACTCCCTAGTTACCCCCGTTTTTGCTGCTGGATACAGGTACAAATGAGGGTATGGATAGGGAGCAGTTGTTAATGAATACCGCGTCCCCATAACGATGCCTGTTAGACCCTCGGACTGTGTGAAGGACTGCGTTTCCATTGCTTGCGCCCCATCAGTTGGTAAACTCGCACCTGACCCGCCAGTCCGTGGAGAGTCTATGCTCGGGGTCTGGTGCGGTGGGAGAAGATGCCTGCGGACCTTTTGGTTTTTATATTGTTTTGTTCAGTGCCACAGTGAAACAGAATAATCAAGAGCAAACTGCAGTTCCTCGTGGCTTTGGGTTATTTTCCTGCAGTTTGTATGTGTAAGGAGCTAATCAGATGAAAGGCATGACTTGAAAAATCTAACTCTCATTAAAAGCTATAGCATGTCTTTGAAAACACATCTGGTATTTAATATAAACATTTTCTTGGTGAAAGTGTCATGATATTGGCTACAATATTTTAGCCTATTTTTAAGATGTATCCATTTCAATTTAATAACAAATTTACATCTAATTGAATTGCCTAAATCTTAAAAAATGCTTTAATTAATTACATTTTCTTCAAGACTATTCAATTCAATTTCATGGAAATGTGTTATTAAATTGAAATGGATACATCTTAAAAATAGGCTAAAATATTTTTGTGAGTGTAACAGGATAAATTACTCTAAGAAATACCAGTCATCTAGGTCCAGATTCGGTGTAATTTCTGAGGGGAAAAAAAAAGCATATTTTGTTAGATTTTTATGTTTTTTTTTGTCAGTAATTCAGGCAAAAAATAAACAATGGTGTCAAAAACAATATTCATCCAGTGAGGATCAGTTCTGTTGATGTAAATGTCTTGTTGATGAGAGAGGTCAACAGAGAATGGCCAGACTGGTTAGAACTGACAAAGTCTACGGTAACTCATATAACTAGGGATCTACACAATATTAGGCAGGTGGTTTTAATGTTCTGGATGATCATTTTATGTACGTGTATGTATATATATATATATATATATCGTATCGGTTACCTAACGTAACCTTGGTTCTCTCTAGATGAGGGAACGAGTATTGCGTAAGCTAGCTTACGCTACGGGAAAGATTCATCTTTTCTGAGATATTGAAGCCAAAAAATTATCCTTAATTTTTGTATCCATTGTCAACGCAGTGCGGCAGCTGCAGACCTTGAGCGAGCTAGCTAGCGAGCTCATAGGTTGCTCTGCGGCAACTGCTGCAGCCTATAGACGAGCTTGGGCGAACTCGCATCCAATGAGAGGCGTCCGCGCTCACTGCATCAAAGCCCGCCAAAATGGGCGTGACTAGAGTGCATATAAGCGTAGTTCGTGAGGCTGGAACCCTGGTTTTCATTGACTGAAGCGAAAAGTCGCTGCGTGGCGCGAAGCACGCCGGCTACGCAATACTCGTTCCCTCATCTAGAGAGAACCGAGGTTACGTTAGGTAACCGATACGTTCTCTTCACGAGAGGTTCTCTCGTATTGCGTAAGCTAGCTTACGCTACGGGAACCCATTGTCAACGCCGTCGCGCCAAGCATCCACTGTATGAGCCCCAGGGAATTAAGGGGGACCCGGGGAGCCCTTATGAGTGGGGAAATAATATTTGGCCGGCAAGAATGCGGGTCATTGATTGTGTAATACATAAGCACATAGTAGGACCGGGAGCGACAGAGCGGCGGTGCCGGTCTGTGTGGAATGTGTCCCATCAGTGCAGCTCACCAGGGGAGCTGTAGCGTATTAAACCGCTAGTAGTTTTGCCTGCAGAGCGGGCACTTCCATATTGTAAAATCTGACAAAGGTGGAGGGGAAGTCCATCCCGCTGCCACACATATGTCGTGAATGGAAATTCCGCTGGACCATGCCCATGAGGATGCCATGCCTCTAGTGGAGTGAGCCCTAATGCCCAACGGGCATGGCAGGTCTTTGACGCGTATGCAGCAGCAATAGCGTCCACTATCCATCTAGATAGTGTCTGTTTCGAGGCGCGAGACCTTTGGTGCGCCCTCCTAACGAAACGAAAAGCTGCTCGGAGCGTCTGAAAGCAGCGGAGCGCGCAGTATACAATCTCAGTGCTCTGACCGGGCAAAGGAGATTGGCGTCGCGTTCGCTATCCGGTGCTGGCAGCGCCGATAGGGAAATGACCTGTGCTCTGAAAGGAGTACCGATCACCTTGGGAACATAGCCGTGTCTAGGCTTTAAAATGACCTTGGAGTCACTTGGTCCAAACTCAAGACACGCAGCGCTGACAGACAGCGCGTGAAGGTCTCCCACACGTTTGACTGATGACAGGGCAGTCAGAAAAACGGTTTTGAGTGAAAGGTATTTCAAATCCACGGATTGAAGTGGTTCGAAAGGGGGCTTTCATAGTTTCGAGAACTATAGAAAGATCCCAGATAGGAACCGATGGGGGCGCGGGGGTTCATCCTTCTAGCTCCCCTGAGGAAGCGGATGACCAGCTCGTTTTTACCCCATGACTGGCCGTGCAGGGGTTCAGCGAACGCCGCAACGGCCGCCACATACACTTTGAGCGTGGATGGGGATCTGCCCTTATCCAGCAGCTCTTGTAGAAATCACGAGCAGCGACGACACCCCACATGTCCGTGGGTCCAGGTCTCTGTCGGTGCACCATTTTGAGAACACAGACCATTTTGACGCATAGAGTCTTCTCGTGGAAGGGGCTCTAGCGTGTATGATGGTGTTTATTACTCCTTCTGGCAGAGCGACGGGTAGTCGTTGATCACCACGCATGCAGCCCAGCGCTCTGGGTGGGGATGCCAGATTGTGCCGCGAGCTTGAGAGAGGAGATCTGCTCTCACTGGGATGGGCCACGCGGCTGTCAGTGACAGCTGCGTAAGCTCCGGGAACCATGTCTGATTCTCCCAACGCGGGGCTATGAGGAGCACCGAGTGACGCGTTTCCCTGATCCTCTGCATTACCTGTGGCAATAGCGAGACGGGAGGGAAGGCGTAAGCGGGCGTCTGGGCCAGTCCTGGGCCAGCGGCGTCCTCGCTTCGAGAAAAATATTGGGCAGTGAGAGTTCTCTTTGGACGCAAAGAGGTCTATCTCTGCTCTGCCGAATAGGCGCCATAACGTCTGGACTGTTTGAGCGTGCAGGGACCATTCCCTGGGGAATATTGTCTCTGGACAGTCTGTCCGGGCCGTCGTTCAGGTGGCCTGGCACGTGCGTCGCCCTCAGCGGCGCAGGTGGCACTGGGACCAACTCAGTATGCGTTTTGTCAGATGGAAGAGGTTCCTGGATCTGACACCGCCCTGACGGTTTAGGTAGGATACCACAGATCTGTTGTCCGAACGGACCAGGGCGTGGTGACCCTGAATGACCGGAGAAAGCGCCGCGGCGTACTCGACCGCTATCATTTCCAGACAATTTATGTGAAGGAGCTTTTCCTGAACTGACCATAGGCCGAAAACCGGAGAGCCCTCGCAGACCGCGCCCCAACCCGTGTTGGACGCGTCTGTCGAGATGACTTTTCGGCGAGATACAGCTCCCATTGTCACTCCCCGCTGATACCATTCGGCCACTGTCCAGGGCTGCAGAGCTGATATGCAGGTCTGAGTCACCTTGATGGGCTGGCGGCCTGTGGCCCAAGCCCGGCGAGACGCCGGTGTTTAGCCAATGCTGAAGCGGGCGATGTGCAGTAAACCCAGCTGAAGTACTGCTGCGGCTGAGGCCATGTAACCTAGCACTCTCTGGAATTTCTTCAGAGGCGTGAGGCTGTTCATCTGAAAAGATGTGGCTAGTCGCTGAACACGGCGTCGTGCGCTGTGTAGATAAGCGTGCCGTCATTGCCACGGAGTCTAGTTCTATTCCCAGGAAGGAAATGGTCTGACTGGGCTGTAGTGAGCTCTTGGTCCAATTGACTGCAAGACCCAAACTGTTCAGATGGCTGAGGAGAACTGCTCTGTGAGACAGAAGCTCCATATGTGACTGAGCCATAATCAGCCAGTCGTCCAAATAGTTCAGAATTCGCAAACCCTGACTCCGCGAGGAGTGCGGCGCCGCATCCATGCACTTCGTGAAAGTACGGGTGCTAAGGACAGGCCGAGCGGAAGGACGGTGTATTGATAAACCTGGCCGTCGGCGAATCTCAAGAATGGCCTGTGATGGGGATTTATCTGAATCTGAAAGTATGCATCTTTCAGATCGAGAGAAGTAAACCAGTCCCCTGGCGCACATCGCGAGGAGTTTCCTGATTGTAAGCATTTTGAGCGGCCTTTTGCAAGCACCTTGTTCAAAACCCTGAGATCTAATATGGGTCTGAGGCCGCCGTCTTTCTTGGGAACAAGAAAATAACGGCTGTAAAGCCCGACTTCAGCTCAGAGAGGGTGGCACTTTTCTATGGCCCTTTTGCACAGAAGGCTTGCTATTTCTGAGCGAAGCATGCACGCTGCTTCCGTGTTCACAGTGGTTTCGAGCCAGCTCTGAAGCGAGGGGCGGCGATCGAACTGTAGCAAATAGCCCTGTTGTATTGTGCTTAACACCCACTTGGATATCCCTGGAATAGCTTCCCACGCTTTGAAGCGTAGCGCTAGAGGGTGAATGGCCAATTCGCTCTGATTGCCGCACACAGAGCTGAACAAAATGTGTGGCGCGTTTAGTGTGTTCATGCATGATTGCTCGCGAGACAGCATGAACAGGCTGTTTTGTGAGTGACTTCCGATTGGAATGAATGGGGAAAGAGTCACATCTGTTACGTGATGCGCAAGCATAGTCATGGGCACGGGACTTACACACAGAGGAATGGTTGCTGGCCGTGTAACAGAGCGGGCAGAGAATGGTAGCGCGCGCGCATTTGTGGGCGCATTTATTGACTCTAGCGCTCGGCGGTTCAGTAACCGCTTTATGTGAGCGTGCTCTGGTGGGGACACGAGACATGCAGTGCTTGTGTGCAGAAGTGAACACTGGATTGTGGGCACATTTTCTACACATAGGGCTGGTCGGTGTGACAGAGCGGGCAGAGAATGGAGCGCACGCGCGCATTTGTGAGCGCCTTCATTGACTCTGGCGCTTCGGCGGTTACGTAACAGCTTTATGAGAACGTGCTCTGATAGGGGCACGGAATGTGTTATGCTTGTCTGTAGGGGCGAACACTGGGTTGTGGGCACTTTTTCTACACATAAGACATGTTTGCTCTTTACAAGATTTATTTGAGTTGCCGTGAAAGCGGCGTTTGAGTCTGAGCAAGCGGGCAGTGTCACCGGCTTGTTGGCTGCTAAATTCATCACTGTAGTAGCCTGAGAGAAGGGGACTGACAGGGGGTAAAGCTTTGACAGTGGTCCGGCGCTGTGGGACTGAGCCGTCGTTTGTTCAACACAGTTAGGAAGACTTCGGCTGCTCGGGTTTCAGCGTTACCTTAGATCGAGGCCCGCGGGGCGGCGGTCTCGCGGCGGCTGTCTGAGCGCTGATCGAGGCGGCCGCCCTGTCGACGCTGAGAAGTCTGAGATTGTTGAACTGGGCGCTGTGAAGAGGCTCGTGCAGGAGGCTGATCACGTGAGCGGCCTGCAGAGGAGCTAGCGGACGCGGCAGGAAGAGGTTCATGGCTTGGGTGGCTTTCTGGACTTCTGAGAAGCGGTCAACAATGCCACTCACCGCGGAGCCGAAGAGACCGGTTGGAGAGGCGGTGCGTTGAGGAACGTGGAGCGCTCTGCTTCTCCCATGTCGGCTAGTGTTAGCCATAAGTGTCTCTCGGTCACAGTCAGCGAGGCCATGCACTTCCCTAGAGCTTGGGCTGCAGCTTTGGTAGCCTGAAGGGCGAGGTCTGTCGCGCCGTAGATCAGTAACAGCCTCTGGGTGCCTGCCTTTCTCATCCCACTCCCGAAGAAGGTCTGCTTGTAGGATCTGTAAAGCGGCCATTGAGTGCAGAGCAGATGCGGCTTGGCCGGCGGCGGAATAGGCGCGCCAACATAGGCGGAAGTCGCTCTGCAGGCCTTAGACGGGAGCACAGGCTTGGAACGCCATCTCGCGAGGGCGGACAAAGGTGTGCTGCTACCGAGTCCTCGACCGGGGGATGGAGGAGTAGCCTCTCTCAGAGTCGCCGTCCACCGGCGCAGAGAGGTGGAGGCGTGTGAACGGGTCCTGGCTGAAAACGGGCGTTCCACGACTTTGCAAGCTCCGTATGTAATTCCGGCAGGAAGGGGCGGCCCGGGCGCGGGTGTAGAGCGGCGATGGCTTTGAAGAAAGCAGCCGTCGAGTCTGTTGGGTGCCTGCTCAGGGGCGGTGACCACTTGAGCCCGAGGCGGTCGGCGGCCTGTGTGAGGAGGCGTGTTAACTCCCCGCCGACTCCGGCGCGGTCCTGCTGGATTCCTGGGCTGAGGAGGAGGCTTGGGAGCCTGTCCACTCCTCGCTGTCGAAGCCATGATGGAACAGCGGCCCTTATCCTCCGCCGTCATCCGAGATGGCAGCAGTGCGGCCGCTCGGCGGCAACTCGCGGCGTCCGGGGCGGGGAGGGTGAGCGATGCTTCGAGGAGAGGCTCGGCGAGGCAGTCGCTTCAACCACAGTTTCCGGCAGCCTTTGTGAGCGGCGCTTCTTCCTGCGCGGCTGAGGGTAAGGCGGCGGCGGTTTCTGCTTTGACCGCCGAGTCGAGCCCGCAGGGTCGACATCGGTAGCTCCTCGCAGAAATCGCATCCGCCCTCAGTGAGGGCGAGCTCTGCGTGCCCCAGTCCCAGGCAGAGGCGCCAGATGATGTGGCGGTCTCCTGTGCTGAGAAGGGCGCGCATGAGGCGCAAGTGGAGCGAGGCATCTTGAAAAGACGCTCGTACTCTTTTGTGAATAGTTCGTGAGAACTAGCTTGCTTAATAAAAGGATACGTCGTCGGATGGCGTAGCTTCGCAGGATGGCTGAAGGTGGCTGAGACGGCCGGCTTCTTCTAGCGCTGTCCACGCTTGCTAGATGCCCCTCAAGCGGCGACGCGGCTTCCAGGTCAGCGATGCGGAGAGCTTCGCTGAAGAGATGAAAATCAGGGTTCCAGCCTACTGAACTACGCTTATATGCACTCTAGTCACGCCCATTTTGGCGGGCTTTGATGCAGTGAGCGCCGGACGCCTCTCATTGGATGCGAGTTCAGCCCAAGCTCGTCTATAGGCTGCAGCAGTTGCCGCAGAGCAACCTATGAGCTCGCTAGCTAGCTCGCTCAAGGTCTGCAGCTGCCGCACTGCGTTGACAATGGATACAAAAATTAAGGATAAATTTTTGGCTTCAGTATCTCAGAAAAGATGAATCTTTCCCGTAGCGTAAGCTAGCTTACGCATATCTGAGAGAACCTCTCGTAAGAGAAATATATATATATATATATATATATATATATATATATATATATATATATATATAAAATGAATTTCAGTAATATTTATTTGAATGCAATTTTTATTAAAGTCAAAATTACAGTAAAAAAAAAAAAAAAGAATTTAAAAAAAGAATTAAAAACTCACCAACCAATAAGATATAACCTTTGGGTCGCGTGTTTGGAGCTGCTGCTGTTAAATATGCTTTTGGTGGTGCTAACACTGACATCTATTTTGCTAATATGCATTCCTTTAACTTCCCTTGCAAAGTTGTCTTCTTTGCACAGCACACACCTACTTTTTAATATACAAGTCTGAAAATGACATTCTAAAAAGAAACGGTTGCAGTCTTACATTGCACTTTTAAAAATGCATGTGTACTGGACATATCAAAGGCCAGTCCTTTTTATTATTATTTTACTGCCAATAGGCTTTAGTTACATAACAGAAATTAACTGTGATTTGCAACTTGTTGGTTGCAGGTGGTATTAGGGGGAGGAACATCATTGTAGAGAGCATTTGATTGAGCGAAAATCTGTGCCATGCAGGTCATTAGTAATTTTTTGGTCTGTTTTCCTGGAAGAGAAAGACTGTACATTTAAATGTGTTCTGTATATCTGTTATAAGTTAATTTAGTAAATTATTAAGATATAGCAGATAAAAGACCAAAGTCAATACACACAGACACAAAACTTTACTTCAGAGGGTCTTTAAAACAGTCACCAATCATCTAGTTCTATTCATTTACCAAAGCCATTTTTTGTCTTTTCTATGTTGTTGGTTTACCATAATAAACTCTGTAGGACATTTAGAAATCCAAGAGATACTTTCAAGTACAGTTCAAAATGGTAACAGTGTTTAACAGTGTTTTTTAATTAATGTTCACTGAAGCACATCATAGTGTGCATGCACAGCAGCTGTGGATGCTAAAGGATGTAGACAATGTGAAGGTACAAGACTCTTTACAGAGGAGCATCGTTAGGGGCTAAGCAATCATTGGCTGACAGGCCTGACTGAGATGCCTGTTCATTTCATCTCGTATCAGAGCTGTTCTCTCGCCTGTCGCTAATAGAGCAGCAATGAAGAAAACAAGCCAGTCATTTCACCGGGCCATTCTTTGAGCCTGGGTTAATGTAACTATTCATCTTGGTTGGACCCAGTGTGCATTTAGCTTGAATAGCCTCTATTAGCAATCATGTGATTACAGAACACCTTCACAAATATCCAGACCTCTGCTGTGCTCTTTTTTTTAGGTGATTGATTTCTCACGACCCTGGAGCATTAGAGTGGAATTGATTGTTAGTAGAACCTCCAATGGGCACCACAGTCACGAACCGCTTGCAGATTGTCAGTGATTATTTCGTACAATTGAAACAAGGTTTACGACTCTGAAACTCTATGTTTGTCTCTCTAAGACATTTAATTTAGGCCAAGTACTGTAAAAAAAGAATTTTATATATATATAATGTTGTATATATAAAACTCAACAAAAAAAGCAACATCCCTTTTTCAGGACACTATATTTTAAAGATAATTTTGTAAAAATCCAAATAACTTTGTAGATCTTTATTGTAAAATGGTTAAACAATGTTTTCCATGCTTGTTCAATGAACCATAAAAAATTAATGAACGTGCACCTGTGGAACTTAACAAAAGTTAAGACACTAACAGCTTACAGATGGTAGGAAATTAAGATCACAGTTATAAAAACTTAGGACAGTAAAGATACCTTTCTACTGACTCTGAAATACACCAAAAGAAAGATGCCCAGGGTCCCTGCTCATCTGCGTGAACATGCCTTAGGCATGCTGCATGGAGGCATGAGGACTGCAAATATGGCCAAGGCAATAAATTGCAGTGTCTGTAATGTGAGATGCCTAAGACTACATGCACTACAGGGAGACAGGAAGGACAGCTGATCATCAACAAAATAATTAACAAATCAGCAACAACGTCGCCTATGGGCACAAACCCACCTTCGCTGGACCAGACAGGACTGGCAAAAAGTGCTCTTCACTGACAAGTCATGGTTTTGTCTCACCAGGGGTGATGGTTAGACTCTCGTTTAAACCATGAGCATTACACCGAGGCCTGTACTCTGGATCGATTTGGAGGTGGAGGGTCCATCATGTTCTGGGGCGGTGTGTCACAGCATCATCAGACTGAGCTTGTTGTCGTTGCAGGCAATCTCAATGCTGTGTGTTACAGTGAAGACATTTCTGTTAGTCATATGTCTTTGATACTTGTTCAGTTTATGGCTTAGCTGTTGAATCTTTTTATTTTCATACAAATATTTACACATGTTAAGTTTGCTGAAAATAAAAGCAGTTGAAAGTGAGAGGACGTTCCTTTTTTTGAGTTTATATATACACTGGCGTGCAAAAGCTGGGTATGGCACGGGACCCATCAGTTTGGTGGTAACTTGTGAGAGGAACAGTGACACACTCCTTTCCACCGTAGTGCTAGGGTCTTCTCCTTGGGCAAGAGTATAATAACCCTTAAGCCTCCCTTACTAGGGTTACAAACATCTCTTCATTTTACTTTGATACTCATCCCCATTGAGGGCCTGGGGTAGAATAGATCTTTTTGTAAAAGTCGACAACTTCTTTGCCGTAAGTTGCAACCCGTGTCTGTGGAGGAAGAGGTCCTGGTACTTGAGGAATGTGGTTAGCTGCAGCTTTCCCAGATCCACCACAGTGCTTTGGCTCTAACTTCATATAGATGGGAGGTTGGAAGGTCCCGATCCAATCAAGCAGCTAGTCACGACATGAACTGGATAGTCTTTGGCAATTCCATATCTTACTCATCCTGAAGGCGATGGCTTAGGGTCAATCACGTAAGTTGAACTTTCAGTTCTTCTTGCTCGAGTATATCATCTCTGTATCTCTGGTGCATATCTGCAGGAGATCCACAGCTCTTTGCATCCCCTGTTGGGCTCCGAGGTGAGTGGGGAGCAGAGATGATGAAACCAAATAATACTAACATGGCTAACAAACAAACCCCAAAAAGATGGATGTTGGAACAGAATTTGGATGATGATTCAAAGAATGGTTGTGTGTACTCCCTCAAAAATTTTAACTGGCAGAGGTTTATTCTACATGAATCTTTATGATCTGATGCACCCCTTACCAAGTTATCTCTTTTCATAATACAGAAAGGAATCTCCGGTATTGCAGGGACTGTCAAAGATGTGAATAAGTTGAGGTCTGGTCAAATCCTTGTGGAATGTGCAAAGAACGCTCATGCTGATAATCGAATGTGTGCTAATATATTGGCTAGGGTTCCTATGAAAGTCTCTTATCACCCACATCTAAATAACAGCAGAGGATTAATCCATACAAGAGAACTTCAGGATATGTGTTGTGAACAGAAGGCAGCGAAGGCAGACGAGGAGACTGGATCTAAGCCCAAGCTTACTTTAACAAAATCAAACAAACACAAAGGAAAACCCTCAATGGGGAAATAAACACAACACTGGGAAAACAGGCAGGGAAAACACACCGGGCTAACAACGTTCAATGAAAGACAAGGACTGAAACAAAAACCAGGATATAAATACATGAACACAGGAACAAGGGACCAATGAACAGACAGAACTCCAACAAGATGACGAGGGAATAAACAGAGGCAAAGGGCAAGTTAACGAGGGACAGGTGAAAACAATGACAGAGAACACCAACGCTGACAAGGAGACTATGGAACAAAACAAGGGACAAAAGTGAAAACTATGGAATGAAAAAAGGGACAAAAAAGGTAAACAAAGGGGCAACGGTAAAACAAGACAAGGTGTATGTAACAGAGCCCCCCCTCAAGGATCGGATTCCAGACGATCCGAAAAAGAAAAAACACACCAGGAGCAGATGGGCAGACGGGGGGGGGGGGGCACGAGAGCAGGCAGGAAGTCCAAGGGGGCACAGAGGGCAGGCAGGAAGTCCAAGGGGGCACAGAGGGCAGGCAGGAAGTCCTGGGAGGCACAAAGGGCAGGCAGGAAGTCCTGCGGGGCACAAAGGGCAAGGACTGGTTCAGGTGGTCTGGGAGCTGGCCACCGGGCAGGGATAGGTTCAGAAGGCCTGGGAGCTGGCCACAGGGCGAGAATAGGTTCAGGAGGCCTGGGAGCTGGCCACAGGACAAGGATGGGTTCAGGAGGCCTGGGAGCTGGCCACAGGGCAAGGATGGGTTCAGGAGGTCTGGGAGCTGGCCACAGGGCAAGGATGGGTTCAGGAGGTCTGGGAGCTGGCCACAGGGCAAGGATAGGTTCGGGGGACCGGGGAGGAGGCCACTGGACAGGAACAGGGTCAGGGGGCCTGGGAAGAGGCCACAGGACAGGGGCCGGGTCAGGAGGCCTGGGAGGAGGCCACAGGACAGGGACTGGGTCAGGAGGCCCGGGAGGAGGCCACAGGACAGGGACTGGGTCAGGAGGCCCGGGAGGAGGCCACAGGACAGGGGTCGGGTCAGGAGGCCCGGGAGGAGGCCACAGGTCAGGAACCGGGTCAGGGGCCCTGGGAGGAGGCCACAGGACAGGGGCTGGGTCAGGAGGCCTGGGAGGAGGCCACAGGACGGGAACTGGGTCAGGGGGCCTGGGAGGAGGCCACAGGATAGCGGCCGGGTCAGGAGGCCTAGAAGGCTCTGAGGACGGAGCTGAGGAAGGCTCAGGAGGCGGAGCCGAGGAAGGGGGTGCCGTAGGAGGCTTTGGGGGCGGAGACCTGGAAGGCTCTGGAGTCTCTGGGGCCTGAGCCGTAGGAGGCTCTGGAGGCGGAGCCGTAGGAGGCTCTGGGGGGCGGAGCCGTAGGAGGCCCAGGAGGTGGAGCCGTGGGAGGCTCAGGAGGCTTTGGGGGCGGAGCCGTAGGAGGCTCTGGAGGCGGAGCTGAGGGAGGCTCAGGAGGCAGAGCCATAGGACGCTCGAGGCGGAGCCCTAGAAGGCTCGGGAGTCTCTGGGAGCAGAGCCGTAGGAGGCTCGGGTGACTTGAGGGGCGGAGTTCTGGGAGGGTCGAGAGACTTGAGAGGCGGAGCCCTGGAAGGCTCGAGAGGCGGAGTTCTGAAAGGCTCGAGAAGCTTGAGAGGCGGAGCCCTGGGAGGCTCAGAAAGCTCGAGAGGCGGAGCCCTGGAAGGCTCGAGAGGCTTGAGAGGCGGAGCCCTGGAAGGCTCGAGAGGCTTGAGAGGCGGAGCCCTGGAAGGCTCGAGAGGCTTGAGAGGTGGAGCCCTGGAAGGCTCGAGAGGCATGAGAGGCGGAGCCCCGAGAGGCAAAGCTCTGGAAAGCTCGGGAGGCTCGGAAGGCAGAGCTCTAGGACGCTAGGAAGGCGGAGCTCTGGAAAGCTCGGAAGGCGGAGCTCTGGAAAGCTCAGAAGGCGGAGCTCTGGAAAGCTCGGGAGGAGGAGCTCTGGAAAGCTCGGGGAACTGGAGAAGCAGACGCCGTAGGAGGAGGAGCTGCGGACGGCGGGGCCGCGGCGGAGCCCAAGAAGGCGCTGGAGTCTCTGGGGACAGAGCCGTAGGAGGCTTGGGAGGTGGAGCTCTGGGAAGCTCGAGAGGCGGAGCTCTGGGATGCTCGGGAGGCTCAAGTGAAGGAGCCCCGGGAAACTCTGGAAGAGGAGTCCTAGAAGGCTCGGAGGCCTCGAGAGGCTGACGCCGTAGAAGGATGAGCCACGGACAGCGGGGCCGCGGCGAAGCCCAGGAAGGCTCTGGGTCGGTCGAGGCTACAGGCGCTGGCTCTGGGATGGTAGAGGCTACAGGCACTGGCTCTGGGACGGTAGAGGCCGCAGGCGCTGGCTCTGGGACGGTAGAGGCCGCAGGCGCTGGCTCGCTCACAGTGACATGCGTAGGCGCAGGCTCGCTCACCGTGACATGCGTTGGCGCAGGCTCGCTCACCGTGACATGCGTTGGCGCAGGCTCGCTCACCGTGACAGGCATGGGCGCTGGCTCGCTCACCGTGACAGGTGTAGGCACAGGCTCGCTGACCATGGAAGGCGTGGGCACAGGCTCCTTACAGTAAGCCGCTAGATCCATATGTGGGTCTTTCGTTCTGTTGTGAACAGAAGGCAGCGAAGGCAGACGAGGAGACTGGATCTAAGCGCAAGCTTTAACAAAATAAAACAAACACAAAGGAAAACCCTCAATGGGGAAATAAACACAACACTGGGAAAACGGGCAGGGAAAACACACCGGGCTAACAACGTTCAACGAAAGACAAGGACTGAAACAAAAACCAGGATATAAATACATGAACACAGGAACAAGGGACCAATGATCAGACAGAACTCCAACAAGATGACGAGGGAATAAACAGAGGCAAAGGGCAAGTTAACGAGGGACAGGTGAAAACAATGACAGAGAACACCAACGCTGACAAGGAGACTATGGAACAAAACAAGGGACAAAAGTGAAAACTATGGAATGAAAAAAGGGACAAAAAAGGTAAACAAAGGGGCAACGGTAAAACAAGACAAGGTATATGTAACAATATGGATGAGGTCAAAATATCCTCAGAACTAACACAGAGAATCACTGAATGAATGAAGACCAAATAATAAAAACTAACAGGTATTTCATGACTTTTAACAAACCTCAACCACCAGAAAGAATCCGACAAGGATATTTGAGTCTTCCTGTTGATACCTTCTTTCCTAATCCTTTAAGATGTTTAAATTGCCAAATGTTTGACCATGGCTCTGCTGGATGTAAGAACAAGCCTATTTGTTGTAATTGTGAAGAAGGACATGCAACTTGTTCAAAGCCATCAAAGTGTATCAATTGCAAAGGCGGCTATCAAGCCTCATCTAAAGATTGTACTATATGGATCAAAGAAAATTAAATCCAAAAAGTAAAATGCCTTAAAAATATGAGCTACCTGGAAGCATGCAAAGAGGTTGAGAAGATGACTAACTTCAAATTAGAAAAATCCTTTGCCTCTGTAGCTCCACTGATGACGTATATGGTTGAATGTCAAACAGATATGACCTGGTTAAAAAAAGACAAACCACAACTAATTATCAAAAGTTCAACGTCCTCAAAAAAGAAGGTGCTAGAAACCCAAACTTCAACAAGTGAAGATCAAAGCTTGATAATAGAGAACTCTCTCTCTTCAAAAGGAAAGAAGCCACAGCATGGCACAAGAGCACATGAATCAAAGGCAGCAAATTAGATCTTGGAAGATTGAACACACAAAGGACATTGATATGGAGGGAGTATTAGCCCCCTGTAGCCATAGTGCTTCCCCTAAGGATAGGAGTAGAGGGCATATTTCCGTTCTACCTACCTGATCGGTAGTCACGTTATTCAGTGGAACTGTTGAGAAGTTAAGGCAAATTTTGCTGAACTTCAGCATCTATCTGCTTTACTTTATCTCCTTGCTGTTTGTCTCCAAGAGACACATTTATCACTAAACAGCACTTTTTCTCTGAAAAATGTATACATTTTAATGATTTGGCCAAAATATACATCGTCCGTCTGGCGGGCTGGCCATCTTATTAAGACAGGATGTAATTCACTGTCAGATCACAATAGACACCCACCTACAAGCAATAGCCTTATGTATAACTCTCTGTGGCAGGGCAGGGTCGGGTCGTGATTCCGCACACCCGGCCACTAATTGGGCTGATTAAGCCCGAGAGGGATAAAGGCAGCCAGAGACGGCAGTGTGACAGAGAGAGAGAGTTAAGGGCAGCTGCCCGACACCTGTGTGTGTGTGTGTGTGTGTGTGTGTGTGTGTGTGTGTGTGTGTGTGTGCTTTTGGGTTAGTTCTTGATTAAACTATTATCCGCCGGGGGACGGAGGAGACCGGCCACCTGAGAGCGGAGGAACGGCCGCCAACCGTGAGGGGAGGAGGGGCTCCTAACCGACCGCCGTGGGGCGGAGGAGACCCCTACAAAACAGATTTTAAGAGCCATAACACACTTTTCCAAATATCTGTTGTCCAATGTCTGTGTTTCTTTGCCCACTCTAACATTTTCTTTTTGTTTTTCTGTTTCAAAAGTGGCTTTTTCTTTGCAGTTCTTCCCATAAGACATCCACCCCTGAGTCTTCTCTTTACTGTTGAACATGAAACTGGTGTTGAGTGGGTAGAATTCAATGAAGCTGTCAGTTAAGGACATGTGACATACATGTGACATAAGAACATACATTTGCGTCTATTTGTCAAACTAGAGACACTGTACTTATCCTTTTGTTTAGTTGTAAATCTGGCCTTCCACATCTCTTTCTGTCCTTGTTAGAGACAGTTGTCCTTTGTCTTCGAAGACTGTAGTGTACACCTTTGTATGAAATCCTGGCAGTTTCAAGCATTGTATAGCCTTCATTCCTCAAAACAGTGATTGACACTGGTTTCTTGAGAAACTGTTTCTGTTTTGCCTTTTTTCCCCTAAAATTGACCTTGAGAAATGCCAGTCTATTGCGTACTGTGGCAACTCAAAAACATACACAAAGACAATGTTAAGTTTCATTTAACGAATCAAATATCTTTCAACTGTGTTTGATTTAATGGCAAGTGATTTTGTTGTACCAAATTAGCAATTTAGCATGATTTCTCAAAGATAAGGTGTTGGAGTGATGGCTGCTGGAAATAGGGACTGTCTAGATTTTATAAAAAAAAAAGTGATGGTGCTGTGTTTTATATCAGTAATGTCTTGACTATACTTTGTGATCAGTTGATTACCACTTTGGTGAATTAAAGTACCAATTTCCTTCTGAAACAGCAAAATCTGTACATTATTCCAAACTTTTGGCCGCCAGTGTGTATGTATATATATATATATATATAACAACTCTGGAAAAAAGTAAGAGTCCACTGCAAAATGATTAGTCTCTCTGGATTTAATATTTATAGGTATGTGTTTGAGTAAAATGAAAATTTTTGTTTTATTCTATAAAGTACGGACAGCATTTCTCCCAAATCCAAATAAAAAATATTGTCATGTAGAGCATTTATTTGCAGAAAATGACAACTGGTCAAAATAACAAAAAGGATGCAGTGTTTTCAGACCTTGAATAATGCAAAGAAAACAAGTCCATATTATTTTTTAAACAACACAATACTAATGTTTTTACTTGGGAATAACCCTGATTTCCAAGCACAGCTTTCATGCATCTTGGCATGCTCTCCACCAGTCTTTCAAATTGCTGTTGGGTGACAATATGTTCAATTCAAGCAGCCTGGCTCCTCTTGATCACATTGCAGAGGTTTTCAATGGGGTTCAGGTCTGGAGATTGGGCTGGCTATGACAGGGTCTTGATCCGGTGGTCCTCCATCCACACCTTGATTGACCTGGCTGTGTGTCATGGAGAATTGTCCTGCTGTACCTATGTGTTTACGTCAAGTTTATTTAAATCAATATAACTTGTTAAATGAGCTTAATGTCTTTTTAAGTACATTTTACTTTCGTAGTTCAATCAACATCATTCTAATTCAATTTATACTAAATAGCAGTTCAATTACTTATATTATCATTTAAGATGATTGATAAGCATACTCGTGGTTGGGGCCATCCCAATGTAAAAAGTAAAATAAACTGCCATTTGAGTGTAAATGGCCAGGTGATGATTCCTTGCTTTAATATTCGATCTTAAACTTGTCAAGGAGACACGCATGGGCTTCAAAACTTTATACGCAAATCACAATGATGGTGACAATCATCAAACACAGAGTAAAAAGATGGCTTTGCTTTTGGATTAGTGCTAGATGACAAATAACTGAAAGTGACAACAATCAACAGCTTAAATAAAAGCAGCAAACAGTAAAAAATGGAAAGACTGTAACACTGAATTTGCATAATTTATTCATGCCGCAGTGCATGCTGGGAATCTGAATGCGTGAGCGTGATGTGCGTAGTTCTCTTGACTTATATTTTTTATTTCAGCTGAATAGTTTTTCTTAGTTCAACAACTTATAACAAGTTCAGCCAACAAAAACTTGGATAGTTTAGTTATCTCAAGATCAATGGCAGGAAGTTATTCTAAATCTACATTTTAATTTATGATAACTTACAATCAAAAGACAACTTTATTCCAAGTAGGGATGCACCTATTGTCACTGCACCAAAATTCAGTAGTTGGTAACAGTACCAGTAAAATCTGACAATTCTCGATACAAATGGAAAGTATCAAATTATTTGTGTTAAAGTTTAAATGGTAGTTCCACCTCGTGACATTTTTGTAAATTTTATTGTCACCCAATTCAAAGGAATTCCACCGAGACATTCTTTCATGCACAGAACGAGTTGTAGTTCGATGTGTTTTTCTGTCCCCTTTTGATAGGAAATAATCAGCCATGATCATCAGCTGATTTATAGTAATCTACCAATGTCCGATAATTACATTTAACGCCCATTACCGAAGGTTGGGTGATACATTTGGGCATCTCTAATTCAATGTCTTTTGATGCCATGCTGTAGTCAAGAAATGTCAAATCAGGTTTGATATGCATGCTTGTGTAAACTCTTTTATATATTTTTTTCTTTAACCCTTTTACTCATAGTAAGAAAGTAATACTAGATTAAAACAACATGAGCGTGAGTACATTTTCATTTTGAGGGATTTTTGTTTTTTGTTGACCTATCCTTTTATTTGTTTGGTGTGTGTGAAAAAGAGATAGATACAAGGATGGCTGACAGAAAGGGTGGATTGTAAGAGAATTGACCACCCTTCTCTCTCTCTCTCTCTCTCTCTCTTTCTCTCTAACAATCCCTCCCTCGCTCTCTCAGCCCTGACCATAAATAACCGAAAAATGACTTTCAAGGTGCAGAGATGGAATCCATTTGGAATGTTCTCTAAAATGAAGAGTGATTTATGATTTCATACAATTCCTGCTGAAAGCATTCCGGGCTTGGCCCGGTCATCAATGTCCTGCCAGACTCTGTGTGGCATCAGAACTTTATGGCAAGGTAATGTTTGTCTTTAGCAAACATGATGTGGAAAAATCAATACTGGATAGGATAAATGGCATTAAAATATGGCAGCGAGAGGTTATTTACACTTTTAAAAAACATCTTCAGTATAATCTGGACAGATACACAGTATAGAAGCAGCTCAGACCATGCCTTTTCCGCTAGGCATGTTATTGATATGTAGGCCTATGTGATTTTAAAAAAGTGCAAGTGATCTAATCTTATATAATCTTATAATACTTTTCCATAAATCTAATTAGGTTTCATCAGCTAAGTGTACGTGTAGCTAAGATGTAAATGTACACCGATCAGCCACAACATTAAAATCACCTGCATAATATTATGTAGATCCCCCTCGTTCTGCCAAAACAGCGCCAACCCAATCAACAAACTTCCATGTGATTATCTAATCAGCCAATCGTGTGGCAGCAGTGCAGTGCATAAAATCATGCAGATACGGGAGAGTAGCTTCAGTTAATGTTCACATCAACCGTCTGATTGGGGAAAAATGTGATCTCAGTTCCAGATGGGCTGGTTTGAGTATTTCTGTAACTGCTGATTTCCTGGGATTTTCACACACAACAGTCTCTAGAATTTACTCTGAATGGTGGCAAAAACAATATACATCCAGTGAGCATCAGTTCTGTGGATGGAAATGTCTTGTTGATGAGAGAGGTCAACAGAAAATGGCCAGCCTGGTTAGAACTGACAAAGTCTATGGTAACTCAGATAACCGCTCTGTACAATTGTGGTGAGAAGAATATATTCTCAAAATGCTATTCTGAAAATGAGGGTTGGTGCTGTTTTGGCGACATGAGGGGGATCTACACTATATTAGGTAGGTTGTATTAATGTTGTGGCTATTGTAAATACAGACACATTATTAGAGGTACTTGCTCTATGAATTTCTTAGTGAATGTTTTAAGTCAACATGAAATGCTGTCATATTCAGTTAGAAAGAAAAAAAATATTGGAATGATCACATTACTTAAAATTACTTCTAAATGTCCTATGTAAACACAAACCTGCTTTTGTGTTCCATGGGGGAAAAAAGTATGTTTTTGGAACAACATTAGGATGAATGATTTTTTGAATTTTGGGTGAACTATCACTTTAAGTATAAGTCCAGTTTGATTTCTTGTTGACTTATAATTTAGACAGGGGGTTTTGGTCACACTGTAGGTGAGAGCATTTGGGTGTCTAGAATCGCAGGATTCTCCATCAGTGAAATAGCCAGTGCAGGGGAAGATACGGCAGGCCTGCCTGGAATAAATCACTTTTCCATTGTGTTTGTGAGATGGGGCTGTGCAAGGCTAGATGAAGAAGAAGAAAGATGGAGGGACAGGGACGCTTCAGCGGCTTAATGGAGTTGTTTTCAGCCCCGGTGCGGCTCAATCTTGCTCCCAGGGACCCCACGTGCTCTGTATGCCTTTTAAGTGCAGCTTTGTGGAGTATGTTAACCTGAGTGCCAACATCGTATGTGCGCTAGTAAATATTACAATTGCATCCACTGGTACTTTGGCCTGTGTATGCTCAGCTTTCTTTATTAAAGTCTTGCTCCTTTATCTAGTGAATTTACTGCAGGGCTCAACAATAGGGACTGTCACTTGCCCTTGTAGGTCAATGCTGCATTGCCACTGCATACAGTATATGTGAATGTGTTTTAATTCCTTGCAACATTTTCTTTCTGTGATGTATTGAACATTGTTGTTGTGAATTCTGATGACATAAAGGGATATTTCACCCAAAAAGGAAAATGCTCTCACTATTTACTCACCCTCATGCTTTCCTAGATGTGTATGACTTTCTTTAGCAGAATATAAATTAAGCTTTTTTAAAAAAATATCTCCGCTCTTTATGTCGTTACAATGTAAGTGAATGGTGATCAGACCTTTTGTAGATCCAAAAATCTCATTAAGAAATCATAGAAGTAATCCATAAGACTCCAGTGTTTAAATTCATATCTTCAGACGCATAGGTGTGGGTGAGAACATTTCCACTTTAACTTTCACTTTCAGATGTGAAAGTGAAACTAAACAGGCACCACATATGACATTCAGGTGTAAAAGTGAATGTGGAGATTTAAAAAGGATTAAATATTGTTCTGTTTCTCACCTACACCTATCAAATCGCTTCTGAAGACATGGATTTAAACACTGGAATCTTATAGATTACTTTTATGTTTCCTATATGTGTTTTTGGAGCTACAAAAGTCTGATCACCTTTCACTTGCATTGTATAGAGCTACTGAACTGAGATATTTTTATAAAAATCTTCATTTGTTTTCAGCAGAAGAAAGAAAGTCTTACACATCTGGGATGTCACGAGGGTGAGTAAATGGTGACAAATTTTTCATTTTTGGGTGAATTATACCTTTACATTTCACTCAAGTAATGTAGCTTGCTTACAAACGTTATTTTTTATTTTTTTTTAAAGCGAGCATGGTTTGTGTTATTCTTGGTAGCATCGGTAAGAATGGGCAAAAAAATATTTTTAAATCAGTATTTTTTAGCAGTGTATGATTTAAAAATTTTAATCTTTCATTTTAAGCTTATAATTTATAATATAATTATGGTTAGTGGACAAAAGGTTGTAAGAAATTATAAAAATAAGAAATCTTTTAAAAGTCTAGTTTAAAATGCATGTGTCAGTATCGTAAAATGTAATATTTGTGTCCATGTTTTTTAAAACATTTGATTACTTTATAAAATATATATATATATATATATAATTGTGGATTTATATAATTATTTTATTTATAATATAATTAAAATGTCAAGTGTCGTTGTAACCATCAAATAAAAAGTTTTAAAACACTTTCCTTGCAGCATGAATAGACATGCAACTTCATTTATTTATAAAAAACATTTTTTCAAACGTCTTAAAGTTTTTTTAGGGTTACTCCTATTGACCTGAACTAAATTAGCCATTTCATTAAAATTTGAAAATATTTTTTTCTTGTCACGTGACATCAAAATAGCAATCTGCATGTTGACTACACCACTTAACATTGATTTTGTAGACAAAAGTTTCTCAAATATTAATAATATTTTCGAACAAAATAGTTTCATTGCTTATTTTTAAAGAAATAATAACAAAAGATTGTTTCAAACTTCTGATGCCAACATTTCTTTTTTCCAAGTATTTTGTGCTTTTTATGAGACATTTGTTTATTGATTGTTTTTTGTCTTGTTATTTGACAGATTTTTACGAATAACAACATTCATGACTTTAAACAACAGAAAAAGTATCAAAATGAAATAAAAATGAGCATCTTGTCATTGACCCTTATTGCAAGTTAAAAACCTAATAAATAATTTGTTGTGTGTTTTGTAAAGAAAACCATTTCTGCCAATATTTTGCCTTAAAAGTAATATAATGGCCTGCTGAGCCAGCAGAAAAATGCTTTGTTGAGTGCTGTTTATTGTTTGATCTACTATTTCTAATAATTTATTTAGAATAGTGTTAACGTGTCCTTTTTTTGTGCTGAAGTGCCATTCCTAACAGGATGTATCTGCAGCAGTTACATTGAATAAGACTCAAGCGAGTCTAATGCTTTTACGTTTGCAATAATGCAATTGTAAAAGCAGGAGGACTGCTTTGTGTTTTCAGTGATGTGTGCTTGAAACAGCATGCATTTCACAAATTAAATGAAGCATTTAATTCAGAGAGAGTACTGGCAGGAGACTTTCATGGTAGTCAGTGACAATTTTCTCTGTCTGTGTTCCTTCCTAGGTCTCACTGAGTCTGTCATTGCAGCTGCCTGCTCCAGAGTCTGACAGAGCGTTCTGCATTTGGACAGGTAAGATTCAGACTGTAGACTCAAGTTGCATCATAGACTGAAAAAATTTAATTATCTGCAGTTTTCACTCAGTGTGGCTTTTGTTAAGGTCATGTCTCAAATACATGTAAACACTTGAAAGATGGCCGATTGGCTAACTTTGGTTGTAGGAGGAACTACTATGCTGGAAACTGAGCTAGCTTCACATTCATTGGCCTACTGTTGTGGATCGAGGAATATTAGGTCTGTTGTTTGTCATTTATTCACAGATTCAAGTTTGTGAGAAATGTAACAATCAGCAGATTTACTTTTTATCAGCTTAGAGCCATAGGTCACCTTGTATTTTTGAAGCCAGTAATCGATTTTTGTTTGTAATACTGTATTTGTTTTTATGAATCAGCAGGAAGTACCAACCATGGAACCAGAGCAAGTATTTAGCAGCTTGATTGATGAGGGAGAAGATGTGGTGCCTCTCAGCACCATGGACTCCTCCATTTCTAACCTAGTGGTTTTCTCTTATGCCAGGTTAGAATGGTATTTCCTAACTTTTTCTTGTTTCATTCATATTCAAGAAAAAGCATAAAGCACTTTGTAGTAAATTTTTCTTCCCTGACATTTCACCCTGTCCTTTGGCAATAATAGGCCTTGTCTTTGGGACTATTTAAACCCAGGCCCTGTTTACACCTGGTATTAAGATGCGTTGCTTTCTGGTGATCCAATCACTCAAGTGACCACATTGGATTTGAAGTCTGAACGCTAATCATTCCTGATGTGTTCCAGACCGTAGTGTGGCATGCATGATTTCTTGCTTGCACGTGGATTGTGGATCGTGTCGTTCACTTCCATATGGGCTCTCGGTTAAAAGAGTGTACTTTGCTGAGCATTTGACCGTGGGCAAGACGTACGTAGAAGTATACCCTGGCCTTTAGCTCCTACTGGTAATTGCTAGAACTATACTGTACCATAAATTGTCAAAAAGCATGCTTACAAATTGGCAGCCATTTAAAAACATGTCATGCAAAAAGATTTTAAAAAAAATTCCCAAACAAAATATAAATCACAAATATTTTATTATGTTATAGCAGATGCTTTACCTGTAGCTGGGTTTAGATCCATATATTTTGATGTGCATTTTGGGATATCGCTTGAAAACTGCTGGATGGAAACAACAAGATGCAAATAAAATCTCCAAAATGCACTCAAAAAATGTATACGCTCACTTGAAGTGGATACATTATTTATTCGATAAGAAGAAATGCACATAAACTATGATGGAAAAACATTTGCTGAAAAAACTTCTATTGAATTTATTAGGAATACATGATGTGTATGGAAAAAAGTCATGTGAATGAATAACAAGTTCATAACTGTACTAACTAGCGGACCAATCCAAAGCCGAGTTTGTAGGTCAAATAAGTCAAATACAAACTTGAACTGTGCCGAAGAGCAGGTATATTAACACTTTTGAAAAACATATATTCTATATCCACACGTTAAAGTCATAAAAACTGAGAAACGCTCACACAAATTCTCCCAGAACAATGCGATGCGCTGTCGCTCCCAGACATGATACAAAGTTCTTTACAGTCTGCGGGTTTTAAACTACACTCACCTAAAGGATTATTAGGAACACCATACTAATACTGTGTTTGACCCCCTTTCGCCTTCAGAACTGCCTTAATTCTACGTGGCATTGATTCAACAAGGTGCTGAAAGCATTCTTTAGAAATGTTGGCCCATATTGATAGGATAGCATCTTGCGGTTGATGGAGATTTGTGGGATGCCCATCCAGGGCACGAAGCTCCCTTTCCACCACATCCCAAAGATGCTCTATTGGGTTGAGATCTGGTGACTGTGGGGGCCATTTTAGTACAGTGAACTCATTGTCATGTTCAAGAAACCAATTTGAAATGATTCAAGCTTTGTGACATGGTGCATTATCCTGCTGGAAGTAGCCATCACAGAATGGGTACATGGTGGCCATAAAGGGATGGACATGGTCAGAAACAATGCTCAGGTAGGCCGTGGCATTTAAACGATGCCTAATTGGCACTAAGGGGCCTAAAGTGTGCCAAGAAAACATCCCCCACACCATTACACCACCACCACCAGCCTGCACAGTGGTAACAAGGCATGAGATCCATGTTCTCATTCTGTTTACGCCAAATTCTGACTCTACCATCTGAATGTCTCAACAGAAATCGAGACTCATCAGACCAGGCAACATTTTTCCAGTCTTCAGCTGTCCAATTTTGATGAGCTCTTGCAAATTGTAGCCTCTTTTTCCTATTTGTAGTGGAGATGAGTGGTACCCGGTGGGGTCTTCTGCTGTTGTAGCCCATCCGCCTCAAGGTTGTGCGTGTTGTGGCTTCACAAATGCTTTGGTGCATACCTCGGTTGTAACGAGTGGTTATTTCATGCAATGTTGCTCTTCTATCAGCTTGAATCAATCGGCCCATTCTCCTCTGACCTCTAGCATCAACAAGGCATTTTCGCCCACAGGACTGCCGCATACTGGATGTTTTTCCCTTTTCACACCATTCTTTGTAAACCCTAGAAATGGTTGTGCGTGAAAAACCCAGTAACTGAGCAGATTGTGAAATACTCAGACCGGCCCGTCTGGCACCAACAACCATGCCACGCTCAAAATTGCTTAAATCACCTTTCTTTCCCATTCTGACATTCAGTTTGGAGTTCAGGAGATTGTCTTGACCAGGACCACACCCCTAAATGCATTGAAGCAACTGCCATGTGATTGGTTGATTAGATAATTGCATTAATGAGAAATTGAACAGGTGTTCCTAATAATCCTTTAGGTGAGTGTATGTGTATTTTATTAATAAAAGTGTCACAGTGGCTACAATTTATCCTGAAGTGACGGTTTTGTTCTTTTGAACACATGGGATGGAAACGTCTCGGGTTACATTTGTAACCCTTGTTCCCTGAAAAAAGCGGAACGATGTCATCAGATATTTTTCCTTCAGAGCATACTGTGCTGTGTGTCTCACAAACCTGCTAAAAAAACTTTCTTCCATTTGTTAGGAGTTAATTGTTAGGCAGTGCGCAGAACTTTCTTTCCTCTCTGCTCTGAAAGAGATATATATATATATAAAAAATGACGGAGAAACGGAGCAAACGGTGCGTGTTTCCTTGTCAGCGTTAGATGACTGACAAGGACACGCATGAGTTTTGTTTTGTTTGTTTGGGGGAAGAGCACACTGCTCTCGCGCTGGGGCAGGGCGGGTGTGCGCATTGAGACCTTCTTTCGGTCAGAATGCTTCGCGCTCGCCTTGCTTACTTCCGAGAGCCGGCACCCACACTTCATTTGTGGGGCTCTCATATGGATCTGGCCGAGGAGCGAGAGACGGGTCCGTCCCTTTCGCTCGCTCTCTCCCCAGATCCGACTGGTCCTTCATGTGATCTTGAAGCACGCTCCGGTGCCCCTTCAGTTAATGAGGGGGACCTCGATTCTCTTGGATCTGCAGATTTCGAGTTACCCACATCCGAGCATTCAAAGCATGACTCAAATCCTCTGAAGAGTTACTCGATGTGGTTACTTGTGCAGTGGCCAGACTTCAATTAGACTGGCCACGCGACCAAGAAACCCCCAAACGCTCCAAGTTAGAGGACAGATTTCTGTCTGGTGGCCAAGGGAAGGGAACGCCTCATCAGTCCCTTCCCTTCTTTGATGACCTCCACGATGAGCTTGCTCTTTCGTGGAGGAAACCATATACCTCGTGCACTCACGTGCGCTCGATGTCGTTATATTCGACTATCGTGTGTGCTGAGGCGCGAGAGTATTCTATGATGCCGCCGGTCAAAGAGACACTTGCAGGTTCCCTCTCGCCGGGTTCGGCATCATCTTTGAAAAAACCTGCTCTCCCCTCTAAGCCATGCAGAACTACCTCCATGCTAGTGGGGAGGGCTTATCAAGCGGCAGGTCAGGCTGGTGCTGCGCTGCACACCATGGCTGTGTTACAGGCGTACCAGGCTGACCTGCTAAAATACCTGAGTGCGGGTGAAACTCTCGACGAAGAGGCTTTTTCAGAACTTTGTCGAGCTTCAGATATGTCTCTCCGTGCGACCAAGCAGTCAGCCCGTGCCAGTGGCCGGTCTATGTCCGCTTAAGTCAGTACGGAGAGGCATTTATGGCTTAACCTTTCAGGTATCAGGGATAAAGACAGTGTAAAGAGTTTTCTTACTTGATGCCCCAGTTTCGCCTTCTGGTCTCTTCGGAGACGCCGTGAATACGGTCATCTCCAGATTCCAGGAGGCAAAAAGCCACGAGGAAGCCTTTGGGCAGTTTCTTCCTCGCCGTACTCAGGGGACGGGGCCGTCGGCCACCCAGTCTCGCCCCGATTCTGCTAGGAGGGAGGCTCAAAAACAGAGCGTGGCGAGTCGTGCTCCCCCTCGTAGGGACTGGGGACTGGCTCGTCGCCCTCAGCAGCCCCCCAAGCAAGACCTCAGGGCTGTGATTTTTTAAAAGAAAGAAACCCTGACGGTCTTGTACCCAACCTTGTGAGGGTAGTTCCCTTCGGGACGGGGCGTGTGTATCATCCACTTCAGCCCTCCCGATACCCTCACAAAACCTCTTTGCCTTTGGTTTTTCGGGTGATAGATGCTTCCAACAAAGAGTTGGGTGTACCATTGCTTCCTGCCTTAATCCAGGACACTGAACACTCAACACCCCCTCAAAAGAAAGTGTTGAAATTAGTACCCATCTCAGAGAACCTGGCAGCGTGGAAACTTCTGCCAGATATTTCTATGTGGGTTCTAAAGACAGTAGAATGAGGCTACAGAATTCAATTCGCTCGCCACCCTCTGCATTTCAATGGCATGTTTCCCACTACCGTAAGACCAGAGCAGGCATGTCTACTGTGGAAAGTACTGAAAAATCTCTTGGTAAAAGGGGCAATAGAACATGTTCCCCTTCCAGAGAAAGAGTCAGGCTATTACAGCAGATACTTCCTGGTTGCCAAGAAGGGTGGGGGGATGCATCCGATTCTAGATCTTCGAGGCTTGAACCGCTCGGTAAGGGTGTTCAAGTTCAAGATGCTAACTGTCTAGTCCGTCGTGTCTCAGATCCAACATCACGATTGGCTGGTCACGATGGATCTCATGGATGCATATTTCCATATTGGAATTCTGCCACAGCACAGGAAGTTCCTGAGGTTCGCTTTCGGGGATGAAGCCTTCCAGTATCGGGTTCTTCCATTCGGCCTAGCCCTATCACCCCGCACATTCACAAAATGCATGGACGCAGCACTGGCTCCTTTGCGACTCCAGGGCATCCGCATTCTGAATTATTTAGACGACTGGCTGATACTAGCAGTCTCAAGAACTGGCAGTTCAGCACAGCGATATCGTCTTGGCTCATCTAGGTTCTCTGGGTCTGAGACTCAACGTCAAAAAGAGTGTTTTTTCTCCGACCCAGGAGATTACCTATCTAGGGATTATATGGAACTCGATCACGATGTGGGCACAGTTGTCTCCCGCTCGTGTCAGGTCCATCCAGAACTCCCTTAGCAATCTCAGGCTAGGTCAAGGTTACACTGTTTGTCAGTATCAATGAATACTAGGTCTCATGGCATCTGCATCCACGGTGATTCCTTTGGGCCTTCTCCGTATGAGACCGTTTCAGCTGTGGCTAAAAGCCAGGAGATTTAATCCAAGGGCCAGTCCCCTAAGGCAAATAAGGGTTATGCGGCGATCGCTTGATTCCCTTTCTGTGTGGTTTAGACCCCGGTTTCTTACCTTGGGTCCCACTCTCGGTGTGTCATGTCGTCGCAGGATGCTAACGACAGACACCTCTCTGACGGGTTGGGGTGCGGTCTTAAGTGGTCGTCCAGCCCAAGGGGAATGGGAAGGGTCATCAGCTCGATTGGTACATCAACTGCCTCGAGCTGATGGCGGTATTTCTGGCCCTGAAATACTTCCTCCAACATCTGAGAGGCTGCCATGTCCTTGTGCGGGTTGACAACACAGCAGCAGTCTCCTACATAAACCATCAAGGAGGTCTACATTCTCGCCACCTGAATTTGCTGGCAAATTCCAGGGCAAGCTCCTGTCACTCAGGGCAGTTTATATCCCTGGACGCCTAAATGTGGGAGCAGATTTTCTATCCAGACAAAACATACTGAGGGGCGAGTGGAAACTCCACCCCGAGGTAGTACAACAAATTTGGGAGAGATTTTACAGAGCAGAAGTGGACCTTTTCGCCTCTCAAGTGACTGCGCAATGTCCCCTCTACTTCTCTCTGAGTCACCCAGCCCCCCTGGGTCTGGACTCGATGGCGCATACATGGCCCAGAATGTGTCTGGATGCGTTTCCCCCGTTTTCTCTGCTCCCGGGAGTCTTGGCCAGAGTTCACCAGCAAGGGTCTTGCCTCTTACTGATAGCGCCTCACTGGCCGAACAGGATTTGGTTCTCAGAGATGATATCTCTCCTCGACGGCTCGCCTTGGGCGATTCCGGACAGGAGGGACCTTCTGTCTCAGGCACAGGGGACGATATTTCATTCCCGGCCCGAATTGTGGAAACTTCATGTTTGGCCCCTGAAGGGTACCCACTGAGGGACACAGGGCTGTCGCCTGAGGTTATCGAGACCATTCTTAGTGCTAGAGTACCAGAAAAATCTACACCAATAAATGGGGTGTCTTTGAAAAGTGGTGCAGTTTACATGGTGCAGATCCAGTTAACTGCAAAATTGTTTCAGTTCTGGACTTTCTGCAGGAAAAACTGTCAGCAGGCATATGCCCCGCTACTCTCAGGGTTTATGCGGCCGCCATTTCGGCTTGCCACGCCTTGATAGACGGGGTGCCTTTGGGGAGGCATCCTCTACTCGCTCGCTTCATTCGTGGAGCCAGGCGACTGAGGCCTCCTGTTAGGACCAGAACTCCCTCATGGGACTTAGCAATAGTCCTGGAGGGTCTGGTTGAGACCACCTTTGAACCTCTAGAGTCAGCGTCTGACAGACTTCTGACTCTCAAGATATGGCGATTACCTCACTTAAGAGGATCTGGGATCTACAAGCTCTGTCTGTTTTGCCGGCCTGTTTAGAATTTGCCCCAGGTATGGCCAAAGCTATTTTGCATCCTCATCCTGACTACCTTCCTAAGTTGCCTTTTTCGACACTACATCTTGTCATTCTGGAAGCCTTCTGCTCCATGCCGATTTTAACGGCGGAGCAGGAAAGACTTCACGGACTCTGCCCAGTCCATGCCCTTCAGACTCATGTCCACCGCACTAGCCAGTGGCGTAAGTCAGGGCAATTATTTGTCTGCTATGGGGGGGGGGCGGCCGCTACTAAGCAGACTATGTCACATTGGGTGAGGGATGCTATTGCCCTGGCCTATGAGGCGTGCGGTCAAGCTTCGCCAGTAGGTGTCAGGGCTCACTCCACCAGAGGGGTCGCCTCCTCTAAAGTCTTGGCTAGAGGGTTCCCTCTGCAGCAGGTTTGTGACGTGGCAGGCTGGTCCTCTCCGTGCACATTCATCAGTTTTTATGGAAGGCTCATGCCTGAACAAGTTTGTGATGCGGCAGGCTGGTCTTCTCCGCACACGTTCATTGAACTTTATGGGTTAGATGTTTTTGCTACTCCGGACTCTTACGTCCTTGAGTCGACATCTCAAGCTCATGTCTGAACAAGTTTGCGATGCGGCAGGCTGGTCCTCTCCGCACACATTCGTAAAATTTTTTGGTTTAGATGTTTATGCTACTCCAGGCTCTTAAGTCCTTGATTCGACATCTCCAGCTCATGTCTGAGACCTCTCGCATTCTTGTGAGCACACTTCACAACCGTAGGGGTCCGTTCAGCCCCAGTGCGGCTGGGTATTGCGTTCCCAAAAGCGCTTAGCATAGTGCATTATCATAGTGAAGCTTTTTGTAAAGGGAACGTCTCGGGTTACATGTGTAACCCGTGTTCCCTGAAAAAAGCGGAACGAGATGCTGTGCTTCTTTGCCGCACTGGGACATCCCAGGACTGCTCTTCAGAAAAAGATATCTGACGACACGCTGGTGACGCCTCTATTTATAGCCTGGCCACAGGTGCATCTAATGATCTCACCAGCCGAGGCTATAAATTCCGGTCAATGTTCATTGACGTGTTACACACATATTCACAGCTGGTCACAATGCAGGATTGTTCCCAAAAGAGCTTAGCAAACCGCATCATCACAGTGAAGCTTTTTGTAAAGGGAACGCTGCTTTATTCGCACATTGTTTTTGTGATATGTTTTTTTTGCATTAATAAAATTTGTGACAGATTATTTTTGGAGGACTCTTAAAGGCATGAAATTGACTTAACCGAACAGTTTCCATTGATGAGTGATCAGTTTTGTGACACCTGGGGCGGGAGCTGCTCTCCCATAGCAGCCTTTTAAATTGCGTCTTTTGGGAAGTCATGCACCAGCTGAGCACCACAATAGAAAAGAAGGGGGCTACTAATGGATATCTTTCTCTAAGTCACTGTATTATGGACTGCATAATTTTGTGTGTGGATAATTAAGTTCTCAGGGCTGCAATGGACTCTTTTCCCTACAGCAAGCCATTGTAAATGGAAAAAAACTCACCACCAAACCTCCTCTACCTCTTTGGTGCAACTCTCCTCTGAGGACACTTTATATCCCATGCAACCCCTTTCTCTCTAAATGACACTCTCGAATGTGTAAATTTATTGCAACTCTCAGGCACCTTATAGGAAACAATCTTATCTTACATTATCGCCCTGGGTTGAGGTGGCCCATGTCAAGACTTTCAAAAGCGTAAGTTGCCAAAAGTGGACATTTCTGGTAGCTTATGGTAAGGGGCCCTTGTTGTTTATAGAACCAACTTAGACTGCCTTAAATGCACCATCAGATCTTACATTCAGGGAACTTAATTCTCGGAGGATGTATATTGAGATCTCAAGGACCAAAATGGAGCACTATAGATGGGCCTCTGCTGACACTACATGCACTTAGCACCAAACAGCTTTCATTACATGCTACTGAATAAATTATTCATGGAATAGGTGGGCTATTTTGTGTGATGTCTTGAGAAGTACTTTGACATGGTACCCTGTCTTCCTGTGTCCTTCTCCTCACACCAGGACATTGCATTCATTACTAAAGATTAGTGCCAACCTTGGGTATTGATTGAAGCTGTTTACTTCAAACTTGATTCTATAAGTACATTCAAAGGTGTCTATGGAGTGAAATAATCAAGCCACCTTTGACTTGATTACTGCCTGGTTCCACCCATTGCATGGAAGCTTTCCTTTTGTACAAAGAATATTCTATGAACATTTTTAGAACCTACAAAATGTACCCTCTCTTTTCCTGGACATGTTTACCTGCTAATGTCAAGTAATTTGCTGTCTTTGTATGGCGGAATTTAATTATCATTGAATCATGTACATTTTACAAAAATACATATTACATACACCTGTCAGCCACAACATTAAAACCACCTGCCTATTATTGTGTAGGTCCCCATTGTGCCGCCAAACAGTGCCAACCCGCATCTCAGAATAGCATTCTGAGATGATAATCTTTTCACCACAATTGTACAGAGCTGTTTTCTGATTTAGCATAGACTTTGTCTGTCTGAACCAGTCTGGCCATTGTTTTGTTCAGAAAATCTCAGGAGATCAGCAATTACAGAAATACTCAAACCAGCCCATCTGGCACCAAAAATCCTCCATGTTATCTAATCAGACAATCATGTGGCAGCAGTGCAGTGCATAAAATCATGCATATTCGGGCCAGGAGCTTCAATTAATGTTCACATCAACCATCTGATTAAGGAAAAAATGTGATCTCAGTGATTTGGACCGTGGCATGATAGTTGGTGCCAGATGAGCTGGTTTGAGTATTTCTGTAACTGCTGATTTCCTGGGATTTTCACACACAACACTCTCTAGAATTTACTCTGAATGGTGCCAAAAACAAAAAAACGTCCAGTGAGGGGCAGTTTTGTTGATTGAAATGCCTTGTTGATGAGAGAGGTCAGCAGAGAATGGCCAGACTGGTTAGAAGTCTACTGTATTTCAGATAACAGCTCTGTACAATTGTGGTGAGAAGAATAGCATCTCAGAATAACATTCTGAGATGCATTTTACATGCAGTACAATTATTATTAAATGAGGACCTAAATTAATTAAAATTCAATTCATTTTGGAAAATTTAGGATTAATGATGTTAACTTTAAAAAATAATGAGGTTAATCATGTGTAATTTATTGACAGCCCTAATTCTTCTGTTTAATTATAAAAAATAATGTGTTATTCATAATACCAACATTGGTGTATACTGTACATACACTTACAATATCACTTACAATAATGTTTTTTTTTTATTAATATTAGGAAGGAATGCATTATGTATCTTGAACATATTTTTTTTTTTACATTTATTAATCTTGATTAAATGTTCATTTATAAATTTATTAGGGCTGCCAATTTAACACGTTAATTCAGTGTGATTAATTCCATAAAATTTTTTAAATTTAATCATGCCCCCTGACCGTAATAAGGAATTTTCTTACGATTGGAGCAATTCAAGCTTGAATAACCACCTTCATGTTTTTATGAGTCTCAGTCAGCAGGGGGCAGTAAGCGCAACTCCAGCAGCTGTACAGACAAAAAACCCCAGCAGATTGCTCAAGATGATGGCGCGTTCTTGCGCTCATACACATTTGGATGAGGCGCAGTTGAGTGCAGGGATCTCAAGATGTGTTTTTCAAAGTTTCAAACTACGTTTAACTTGACATAACATCTTAAAAACACTGTTTATGCATCCAAAGTGAATTGCCTCAAAAACATCCCTTTTAGGCCTGATTTCTTGATCTCAGACAGATTGACAAATTGCACAATGGATTGCTGTATATAGTTGAAGCCAGGAGTTTATATACACCTTAGCCAAATACTCCCAAATGTTTTTCACAATTCCTGGCATTTAATCGTCAATTAAAAACTGACTAGTGAATGTAAACTTCTGACTCCTACTGAATGCTATTGTATTCTAAAGCAACGTTTAGTAATGTCTTTTCAATGCTTTACTCGTCTGCCACAATAATGAAATGTATACTTAAATGATCTTATTATATTTATCATATATTTTATTTATAGTTGTATATATATATTTATTTACTCATCAATTTGGGGGCCTTTCTCTGCAAATATTAATATGTGCGATTAAATCAATGAATCAACATTTGATGTAATTAATTCAATTACATTTTTTTTATTGATTAACAGCCCTAAAATATATGATTGTTTGTTGTTAGTCCATGTTAAATTTAACATTAGCCAAGAATAATGAATGCTTAAAGTAATGTTCATTGTTAGTTCTAGTTAACTATTTCTAGAACTATTAACTAATATTAAAGAATTCAACCTTATTGTAGTGTTACCATATTATTTAGAAATGTTTCATCCTCTTCAAAGTCCTGCTTTTCTCATCAAAGTAATGAGCAGTATTCTGAAAAATAAAGATGGGACAACTGCATAATGCAGTGACAGTGGGAGTTGAAGACAGACTGTACACCATATTTCACCCCCCACAGTTACCAATTTGAGAAAGTCTGAGTCAGCTTGAAGTTATGTTCCATCTCTGAGTGTGATGCTTAGACACATCTTTTTGCTACTCAACATTTATTTTCTTGATTGATTCCCCTGTACAAGTTATAGTCAAACATTTCTATGCAAGTGTTGTGCATATAACAGTTGTAGAATCATCATGCTCAAAATATTTTTGTTTTGCCCCAACCATTGCAATTGATGTTATTTATATTGATTTTGATAAAAGAGGATGCTTTAGAAATAACGGTATTTGTTATAAAATTTGTATTCTACTATTTCATCCTGTTACTATCATTTACTGTTTTTTGGGATGCGCCACATTGGACTATTCCAATGTAGACAGCTTCATTTAGTATAACGGGATCTATTTGCTTTTTGACACACTGCTTGTGTCGGGTGTAGGCTGGGTGTACCAAATTTACCAAATAGCAAATTACTGAGTGCACCTTTAACTGAAGGTTGCTTTAGAGGGACTGTCAGCAGTTAGTGTATTTCTAAATACACCCATTTACTTGATTTAAGAATTGTTCCAGATATAAGCAACCCTTCGCTTTGATGTAGTTTTTCTATGGTATATCTACGTCCTCTCCTTCATAGTGAGGAAGAAGAAAAAGAACAGGAAACAAAGGCCCCAATACCAAGCAGTCTGCCAGAGGACACACATATTACATCAGAGGAAATCAACAGTGACTCTACAGAGGGTCAAGACACAGTTACATCCGATGACCCCACAGAAGCTGTTAAGTTGCAAAAAGGGGTGCAAAGAACAGAAGCCTTCACCTGATATTTCAGACCCCGGTCAATCACAGGAAGTAAAAGAGCAGCAGCCAGTCAGCAACCCAGCAGATCCACCTTTGGAGAAGATAACATACCAAAAGCTGTTGAAGGAAGGATGCAGATATAACATCGAACATCGAGGTCTCAAAGGTTTGTATACCTTTGTATGATAATGAAAGCACTGTATAGTAAAGACCTGCCACCTAAAAGTGTAGTAATAGTTAAACTTGGGCCCACTGGTGGGTCAACAGGGAATCTCTATATTGAAAAACGTTTACACTCAAAAATGTAAAAGTCCCTGTATACATACAGTACTGTGCAAAAGTCTTAGGCACATTAGATGTTTCACAATAGCATTTGTCTTAAGATGGTTATTTATATCTTCAGTTTTAGTTTGTCAATAGGAAATATAAATGTTAGACTCCAAACATTATTTTGCAAATAGAAAATATTAGAATAGAAGAACAGAGAGCCCTGCAACAGATGTCATGGCCCCCACAAAGGCCCCCACTGAACATTGTGTCTGTCTGAGATAACATATAGAGACATAAGAAATTGATTGGGACCGGGCGTGCGACATTCCAGCCCGACCCCGCCCCCCTCCGCTCCACGCCATGTTTTTTGGGGATGTGTTAACATACAGGAATTTTGAAGGGAGGGGTTTAAGTTGTAGCTCAAAAATGTATCAGAGTTAACTCATTGTCATTGACTTTACATATGCACCTGCATGTGTGACTAGTTAAACAATTTAAATGGCTCACTAACAAATATTATGTAGTGATTGCACACTGACTCCGACGTCAGCGAAACAAAATTTATTGTGTTTTGCTTTGACCCCCTCCAAAGTTGATGTATTCGCGTGGCGCACTGGTGGATCTGCTCATCAAGTCTAATGTGAGTCGTTACGTGTTCAAGAACATTGGCCGCATCCTCACCTTCAGAAATGGAAAAGTGGAACAGATATGCAACAAATCTTTTTTTTTTTTTTTTTTTATCCTAACAGAATAAAATAATTGTTGAAGAAACATAAAATCTAATTGTCGGGTCACCCAAGCCATATCAAGGAAACAGAATATCATAAAGAGATGTGGGTGAGCTCTTTTGAATGATGTCCCAGAACACTCTAGCAACTGCACAACAATGAGCTACAGCCACTCACAACACCCTTGCATTGTGGTGATGAGTTTTGCCTGAGCAAGCACCACTTTCTTGAGTAAAAATCAATAACAGCAACACAAAAAAAATAGATAACATGCTGTCCTTATGACATTATTTTATTCTTATATGAAGGATTCTGATTCAAATTACTGGAGCGATTAGGCTAAGATAAAATGATTAAATAGATTTGCTGCTGGATTTATCCATTTCTATTTACTAATGTACCTGATAAGAACATTGACGCAAAAAGTGTTTCTCATTTCACTAAAAACATTAAAAGCAGCATTGGAATGCCAAAACCATCTGTTTGAGTAATTTAGGGCTAAACATAAGCCCTCTCACACAATTGTTCCATCCCTCTCTCGTTTTGTGTATATTCTAGATATAATCCATATTTTTACTTGCACACATACGTATGCACATGCATGTCATTTTAAAGGGATTGTTCATGGTAAAATGTAAATACTGTAATAATTTACTCACTATTATTTTGTTCAAAACCTGCATGACTTTCTTTTGTGGAACACATAAGGAGCTGTTTGGCAGAAGAATGTTTGTCTCAGTCACCTTTTACTTTCATTTAATATTTTTCAATACAGTGAAAGGGAATGGTAAGTGTGGCTAACATTAACCCCCTCATTCCTGTCTGTTCCTCCGCTGAAGGTGCCGTGTTCACGGGCTGATGTGTTTGCCAGCAAGCAGCTGACTGTGGTGGAGAAATGTGTTCTTATGAAGTTTCTTACCTTCTGTCTGGACTTTGAGCAGCACCCAGAGGAGTACCAGGGTATGACCCCATGTGTTTCGCTCTCTGAGGCTCTTTGGTCCACATGAGACCTAAAAGATCAATCAGAGACATCTTCTGCATATGTCATATCTTTAATACACAGTCATTTTAGAATGCCGTCTTTGTGAATTAGAGATTGTTTTAGCTTAAACACAAAACTGGCCCATGTTTAATTTATTACTTTAAAAATCCCTGCTCTTAATGTGCACTCTATCATTGCACATGCTTCTACAGAAACAATAAATTATTTTCCTACATTGGGATAAGACTTGGGATAAATGTTGGGAATTTGTTTTTATCATAGATAATGTGTGTGTGTGTGTGTGTGTGTGTGTGTGTGTGTGTGTGTGTGTGTGTTTGTGTTTGTGTTTGTGTGTGTGTTTTTATACATTTTATTGGATTTCGTCATACTGAAATTGGGATTTCATTGGATTGTGGAAGGTATAATATACTGTGTGTGTGTGTGTGTGTGTGTGTGTTTAATATATATATATATATATATATATATATATATATATATATATATATATATATATATATATATATATATATATATATATATATACAGTGGGTACGGAAAGTATTCAGACCCCTTAAATTTTTCACTCTTTGTTATATTGCAGCCATTTGCTAAAATCATTTAAGTTCATTTTTTTCCTCATTATTGTACACACAGCACCCCATATTGACAGAAAAACACAGAATTGTTGACATTTTTGCACATTTATTAAAAAAGAAAAACTGAAATATCACATGGTCCAATTTCAGTATGACGAAATCCAATAAAATTTATAAAAACAGGTACCACCCCACAATATTTTTTGCTGAATACTTATTTATAAGTAGGGATGGGCAGTATAAAAATGTATATAAAATCATTTAAAAATGTTTTATTGATGATAGTATATACATGGGTATAAATATTCTATGCTACTAAAAAAATGTAAACGTTAAATTCAACTTTTAATTTATTTGGAAACTTTAAAAATATGTATTTTTTGTCTGTAAGAATTTCTGTAAATTGCATAAGTAAATAAAAGTAATAAGTAATCAAAAAAAGCATTCAGCGTTTTTAAAAGTCTTTTAAAATAAGGCTTCTCTTGTTTTTAATCTACACAACTAGTATATTGCACATACCTATCATTCACATGTTGAATGCTTTGCAGATGTCTTGATTTCTTTAAATCTTTAAATTGTTTGTGGTAATCATGAAGCCTTTCACTTCATTGAATTTCAGTCACACTAACATAAGGTAATTTGCTGCTTTTATGTTATTACAATGTAAGGCAACATGCTCTTTTAACCTCTTTGAAAATCAAATAAGTCTTTCATTCATTCAGTCTAGTTTTCTATCTTTTATTCACTGACAGTGGCAGGCCTAGTGGGAGGTATTTCCACATATTCTCTTTTGAAACGTAATAGATTTACAATTTTCCTTCCTTCAGACTCCTCAGAGAAACCATTTAGGGAGTTCCTGAAGGCCAAGAAGCTGACAGAAAACCTGCAAGACTTCGTCCTGCTCTCCATCGCTATGGTGACGCAGGAGACCCCTACGGAGGAGGGACTAAAGGCCACACAGCACTTCCTGAATACCTGAAATACCACAGTGCTTTTGCAGGTAAACAATAAAAGATGCTCTTAATTGAATATAAATTTCAATTTCTTACAAAGTGGACCAGTTTGGACCAAAAAAAATATTTATGTCACGCAAGGAACATTTAAAGGTGCAATATCAAAATCTCTCAGTGAAGGGAATCAGGTTTTTTTTAATGATATGATAAAATGAGACTTACATTTTTCCTATAATTACCTTATTTAAAATAAGAGTTTGATGTTCATTTAAACATACTGTAGCTTTTTGAACTCAAAACTTTCTCCACACACACACACACACACAAAAAATGCTTTTGTTGAACATTTGTTGAAAGTAAGCTGTAAATTTGGCTCATTCTGAATTTCTACATCTTTTGACATCAGACTGCTGAATCAACACATTACTGCAGTTATCAACCTCTCCTATTTTGTGTTATAGAATCGAGGAGGTAGAGGGATAGATACCATTATGCCTAAATAGCAGAAAAATGAACAATAACAGATTAAGTTTAATGTTCATTTTGAAACAACAACTCATATGCTAATTCGCTGTGATTTGGCTGTAGGCACGAGACCAACTGGAAATGAGCCCTGATTAGAGCAAAAAATAAAATAAAATTATGATGTGATTTCTTTAATACTTAGATTTGAGGGGGGCCTAGGTAGCTCAGCAAGTAAAGACACTGACTTCCACACCTGGAGTCGCAAGTTCGAATCCAGGGCATGCTTAGTGACTCCAGTCAGGTTTCCTAAGCAATCAATTGGCCCGGTTGCTAGGGTGGGTAGAGTCACATAGGGTAGCCTTCTTGTGTTCGCTATAATGTGGTTCTCAGTGTGATGCGTGGTGAGTTGTGCGTGCATGCCGTGGTGAATAGTGTGAGCCTCCACATGCGCTAGGTCTCCACGGTAGCGCCCTCAATAAGCCACATGATAAGATGCGCAGATTGCCGGTCTCAGACGGGGAGGCAGCTGCGATTCGTCCTCTGCCACCCGGATTGAGGCGAGTCACTTCACCACCATGAGGACTTCCAAAGCCCCCATTTACTCACCCTCATGTCTTCCCAAACATGTATGACTTCCTTTTTGTTTCTGTGGAACATAAAAGGAGAATTATTTAAGAATTATAATGATCGTTTTTGCAATTTCAATAAATAAAGACTGCGGCTTTCAAGCTGTTAAAAAGGGATGCAGTGTAAAAGTATAATAAAACGTATGAATGAAACTAATCCACTAATGCATTGAAAAGATTTGTTTAATTAATCCATGAATCTGGAATTTTTACTTTCTGGTATTATACAAACTCCTATAAACATGCCAAGGAAAGCAAGGCAGATGTCAATATTTTCAGTGTACAATGGCATAAATAATGCTATTGTGTGGCTTCAGAAGACTTATATATATATACTGTATAGTAAACGAGTTGTATGGACTACTTTTTCTTTATGGTTCTTTTGTATACATTTTAGTCCCCATTCTTTTTAATTTAATAGAAAATAAACCTCTAGGGCATTCTTAAATATTTTTCCTTTTGTGTTCCATAGATTAAAAAAGTAATATGCATTTGGAATGACATAAAGGTGAGTAAATAATGACAGAATTTTAATTTGAGGGTGAACTGTTCTGTTAAGCTCTGTTTTAGACTTTCACCTCAGAGGGGGAAGGGAGGAAACGGATGGTTAGAAAGAGGAGGGTCAGAGCTCTGCAGGACTGTGAGTGTCTGCTTTTAGCACATTGAGTCTGCTGGGAGCAGTACTGTGAAACGATGCCACTTAGAGTCTGAGTGGAATCATCATCACAGAAGCCACGGGCTGGCGTCAGGCCAGGTTACAGAGAACATTTCCCCAAAGACAGCAGAGCAAGTCAAGTTTTTATCTAAAAATGCATATATGACTCCAATCTCTGGTTTGAGTGTTGCGGGGAGCTCTGCTTTGACATACACATTCAGTTGATATACACAATGTCAGAAAGGTTGTACTGGCGATAGGGATGGATATATAGCCAAAAAAATACATCCCGATATTTTTAGGGCTGGGAAAAAAAATCGATTCTGTTACAAATCACGATTCCAATTTGTTTTATTTACTATTAAAAATACATGTTTTTCTTGATGCTACAATGATTAATAGATAAACATAGGAAGCTATATTTGTGCTGAGTTACACATAACCGCTTTTCTCTCTGAAAAGTTTTAGTCCTTTTAATAGTGCTGCTACAGCATCAAAGTGCAGTTTGTTCACTGTCGGACGTCAAAATCCTCTGCTGTGATCAATCTTCCTGTTATTATTCATAATACAAAAGTTTATTTGAGAGGTGTTGTGGAGAGTATTTGTCAGAAGTCATTCTGCAGATTTAATATATGTATAAAGGCTTATCAAACTGTTGGATGCCGTAAACTACATGTAACGCTCTAGATTCACACATTTATCCACCACTGTCAAATAGAAATGCCGCTAGACACAAAGATGCATGCTTGAATAAACACAACTGATTATATGTTGAAGAACAGACAAAAGAAATGTTGGCGATTTGTGTCTGATTTGCTGAAGTTAATTTGCGCATTGGAAAGTTGTCTCACGGAGTTCTCAAGTCTCATTTGGAGGCAGTTTGTAAGAATAGTGTTTAGTAGTGTTGTCACGGTACCAAAATGTCGGTACCAATACCAGTGAAATTTCACGGGACTCTATACCATTTTCTGTACCAAATAAAAACAGGTTACTAAATAACACTCTTTTATTAACAAAGTCTACAAAACATTAGCAGCAGAACTAGGAACTGGAATATGCCATTGAGCAACACTTCAATTTAAATATATTATTTTTGAATTATAAGAAAACTGAACAATGTATGCTTAAAGTATTTTTGAACACTTTTTGCTTCAACTTTTGCAACTTTTAATTTAAGTTTTTTTTAAAAAAAGCCTAAATAAACAAGCATACTATAGAATTAATAAAAGAACTATTTCCAAACTAATGTGCAAAGTGCTCTCTTATTAATGAAGCTGCATATTGCCAATTTTCTTCATGATAAGAAATGCACATTGACATATATTATGATTAAATAAGTCGCAAGCAATCGCGTATTAATTTAGCTGCATTTAGCGTGCGCGCTCGAGGGATGAGCGTCCCCGAGGCAGAGTCTCTCTCAGCCGGGTGCAGTTTCAATCTCTCCCCCTTAGATCGGGACATTCGTGCAACTCATAGAAGAGGCACCGACCACACAGAGAAATGCCAGTTTCTGAGTTTATAGTTATTAATATGATCTGCTTTTGTATTATTTGAAATTCAATAAAGCAATTTTACTGCATAAAGTAAAATTAAAGCTCAAAGAGGCCTTGCGTTATTATTTTTCTATCTCGTTTTCTCGTGATCTCGACATAACAAAAAGTTGTTTTTGCCTTTTAATTTTCTATACAGTTTTTAATTGACCTACAGGATTTACAATTAAAAGTTTATTACAAGGTATGAAGGACAATGAGAGATACTTGGCAGAAAGTACAATTTATTATATGTAAATGTAAAGTTATGTTAATTCATTTCACTTTGGTTACAAAATATTCACCTGCCCTATCCAAGAATATTCTAACCAGTCACCTTTCACATAGGCTATATGAAACATATTAATAAACACCAGGCAGCACGTCACAAACTCTTAATAAACGCTTTTTCATCAATAGAGTAAGACTCGCTTTCTTCTGCACTCAACAGGAGTCAAGAAGCACGTCTTTCTGTGCTTTCCGCAAAGTACCGTTATAACTGCAATATGCGCGCACTCGGATTTAAATCACGGCTGGCTTGACCAGAGTCATGCAGGCGTCCCGGTCCCTCAAGTTGGCTGGCAATGAAATTGACCAAACGTTCCGGGTCACTGTATTTTCTACGACAAAGTTGTAGACGTGATAGTCTTCTTCTAAGGTGTCTGACACTAATCTGGAAGTTGTCAATGACAGAGAGACGTCGAGATCTCGAAAAAAATTAAGTCATGATCACGAGAAAACAACTTTTTGTTATGCCGAGATCACGAGACAATTAAGTCATGATCACGAGAAAACAACCTTAGTTATGTCGAGATCACGAGAAAACGAGACAGAAAAATAATAATATCGCAAGGCCTCTTTGAGCTTCCATACATTTAAGATGTAACACCGGGATGTTTCCTTTAAAGAGCTCCGCCTCTGCTTATTCCACAACGGTACATGCTTCTGAATGTAAATTTTTTTAATCATTCCCTAATACTTTGGGATCTACATAAAATAAACTGTGAAAGTTTCGAGTGCATCTGGACTGATCTGTGTAATTCTTCCTCCATCAGGCGTGAACTGCTGCTCTCGCGCGATATCGTTACAGTTTATTGTGATTTCATGTTACGTTAAATGAGATCAAACGGCTATTCGACAACGAACATTCGACGATGCCGATAATGTCGACTAAACGTTTCAGACCTAATGCAAATGATAATATGCTTTTAAACTCGCCTGCTTTAGTTGCTTGAATAAATCCGGGTCTTTCATGTGCTTTGTTAAGTTTGACGTGTTTCCTCCTATCGTCAGAAAATTGTGAAAGCACCGTTTACAAATAGGTTTTTGCTGTTCTATGATGTTTCCCTTTTCATCAGCCTCCACTTTTAATTTCGACATGATTCAGTTGAGACTCCGCAGCGGCAGCTTTGCTTGTCGACATCTTTTGCTTGTTGTGAGCGTTCGAAAGTTCCCGCCTCTGCATGGGTACTGGGTAGACCCGGTACTCGGTACCCCGGTACCTCCAGAAATTCTGGTATCATAAATAATTTTTTGTTTGAGTACCGACTTGGTACCGGGGTACTGGTATTTTTGACAACACTAGTGTTGAGCATGCTGCACTGGATCTCACGATGCATACTACAGGGGATGTGTGTCATAATTCAGTACAGCCCCAGAAATGGTTCTTGAACAAGTTTACTCTTTACCCTCAATTTGTATGTTGCAAAATTATCATTGTGATAATAGTAATAGACCTTATTCACGCTAGCGCCATCTTTGATTTTTAATGGGAAAGACAACGGGGCTGTGAGGGATAGACTAACCGTCTCTTCCAAAATCTAAAAACAAACCCTAGCCGGCCGGCTCTCCCGTCTATTCTGCTCTGAAATGTTTGCTCCCTGGACAATAAACTGGACTTTATCTGACTCCAGCAGACTACGCAACATGAGGTTAGAGACTGCTGCGTCTTTGTTTTCATAGAGACGTGGCTCAGCAACAGCGTTCCGGACGGTATCATTCAGCTATACCTGCTAGCCTCGTTTCATGCCGACCGAAATGCAGCTCTGTGCGGTAAGATTCGCGGTGGTGGCTTGTGTGTTTACATCAGCACGGAATGGTGCAAGAACTCTATACTAGTCTCTAGCTACTGCTCATCTCAGTCAGTCCGGATCGGGAAAAGCATTTCCACCACCACCACACTGAGCACTGGGGCCCCCCAGGGCTGTGTGCTCAGGCCACTGTTGTTCACTCTGCTGACTCATGACTGTGCAGCAATGCACAGCTCGAATCACATCATCAAGTTCGCCGATGACACGACCGTGTTGGGTCTCACTGGCAAGAACGCCGAGTCAGCATACAGAGAGGAGGTGCAGCAGCTAACGGACTGGTGTAGAGCCAGCAACCTGTCTCTGAATTTGGACAAAACAAAAGAGATGGTTGTTGACTTTAGGAGAGCACAGTGACAACTCTCCGCTGAACATCGACGGCTCCTCTGTGGAGATCGTCAAGAGCACCAAATTCCTTGGTGTTCACCTGGCGGAGAACCTCACCTGGTCCCTCAACACCAGCTCTATTACCAATAAAGCCCAGCAGCTTCTCTACTTTCTTCGAAGGTTGAGAAAAGCACATCTCCCACCCCCCATCCTCTTCTACATTCTACTACATTCTATAGAGGGACTATTGAGAGCATTCTGAGCAGCTGCATCACTGCCTGGTTTGGGACTTGCACCGTTTCGGACCGCAAAGCCCTGCAGAGGATAATGAGGACAGCTGAGAAGATCATCGGGGTCTCTCTTCCCTCCATCAAAGACATTTACACAAAACGCTGCATCTGCAAAGCAACCAGCATTGTGGATGGCCCCACACACAAACTCTTCACCCTCCTGCCATCTGGCAAGAGGTACAGAAGCATTTGGGCCCTCACGGCCAGACTGTGTAACAGATTCTTCTCCCAAGCCATCAGACTCATCAATACTCAGAGACTGGACTGACACACATACACACACACCTGTACACCATCCAGCTTTCGCACATGTCCAGAGTTGCACTTTAATTCATTGTCACTTTCTATCTGGCTGCTACCTCAATAACTGCTATGTCCATAGAACACTATTTCATAGTATGGTATGTTTACATTTGGCATTTTTAGAAAGTGTCATCTTTTTGCACTACTCAGGAGTGGTGTTGGCGTAGTTTGCTAAAGCACATAACTGTTAATCAGAAGGTCACTGGTTCGATCCCCACTGCCACCACCATTGTGTCCTTGAGCAAGGCACTTAACTCCAGGTTGCTCCGGGGGGATTGTCCCTGTAATAAGTGCACTGTAAGTCGCTTCGGATAAAAGCGCCTGCCAAATGCATAAATGCAAAATGTAAATGTACTCGGATTACAAATGTGCCTATTGTCCTGTTCCTTTTAGTAATTTATTGTACTGTCCCGTACTTTTTTGCACACATTTGCACGTGCACTTTATGTAGAAATTTTATTTAGTCTGTAATATCGTGTGTTTGTCCTATGTTGTGTCCTATGTGTGTAAACTCTTGCTGACCTTTTCTGTGGAAAGTTATAGACAATTTTACAACAATTTAAACAACTTTACTGCTCAAATAATACACAGGTTTTAACATAATTATTAATTTTATTGTAAATTAAGTACTTTTATAAAATTATAAGCCTAACATTTTTGTTTAAACTTTAAAAAATTTTAACCAAAATTTGGCCCCATTCACTTCCATTGTAAGTGCCTCACTGTAACCTCGATTTTTGCTTCTTATTTTTTTAAGAATATTATAAAAAATACATTTATAAATACATTTTATTAATTTGAGTGGTAATAAACATTATGCCACAAATGCTGTCAATTTAACTTAACCTGTGTTGAACCTGAAATATTCCTATAAAGCAGTGATTCTCATCTCAGGTTCTGATAATGTTGCAAACAGAAGTGCAAAATCAATGCTAAATGCAGATGTCAAAATGGACAGGTTGCATGACATTTGCACATCCTCGAAATCCATGAGCAAAAGTATTAAGGTAAAGAATACTATGGTAATGATTCGATCCATACCACTTTAATACAGATTCACTTGCAACAAGGGTGTGTATGGTGTCATTTTTATATCACCAGAACTTGAATTTGAAAAAGCCTCCAAATTCATGATTCATAATTTGATGTTATTGAAAAATTTTGCTGTTAGTATTTGATATTTGAAAATATTTTGTGTGAATTCACCTAAAAAAAATTCAGGTTGTGAAATTCAAGTTTTATTATTCAAGTGGTGGATTTTTTTTTGTGTGAAATTCAGGTTGTTGAATACGATTTGAGAAATTCAGGTGGCAAAATTCGAGGATGACTAGGAATGCTAGGAAGAGCAAATATAATCCATATCTCTCAGACAATCACAAAGCAATGAAAACAGCTCAAAACAGTCATTTTAAATGAACAAATGAATATATACAGTATATAGTAGTAAATAGATATAGCCTACATTTTTTATAATATGCAAAACATCTTGTCTTTGTTCCTTGGCAATTCACATTGAACAAATCTGCTAAAAAGGCAATTAAAATTATTCACGTGCATGCATACATGACCAGATATCACAATCCCCAGTTGATGCATAACACCAGCCAATCTCAGTGGTACATCACAGTAAACATCTTTCATTCAGAAGTTTCAAATGTTTTTGTGTTGTTTTGTGGTCTGATTAATTACAAAACGTCTGTGATGATCCCATCTGTATGAATGTAAGAGCTGCTTTTAACTCTTGCAGAACACAGAAACCAAAAGCAACCGATGCAGTGTTTATGACTAATGTTTACATTGTAGTCTGGTGGTGTGAATAAAGTCTGTGTTTCATAATCTTTTGTGTTGTTTGAGCAACACTAGTATATACATATAAACAATATACTGTAAATGACATTAAAGTGCTATATTATTATTATTATTATTATTATTATAGTTACAATCATGACATACCATAATCTGGTATGTCATGATTGTATATATATATATATATATATATATATATATATATATATATATATATATATATATATATATATATTTTATCTGCCTTCAGAGAACAACATTGTGTTTAATCATTACATCCAAGGTAATATGAATCAGATATATAAATATATATATAAATAATGTTCAATAATTTTTTTATCTCACAACCTTTTAACAGATGTATAGAAATATATATTTTTATATTTATTATTTAATACTGCTCGACTACAGATGTATTATATATATATATATATATATATATATATATATATATATATATATATATATATATATATATATATAGTTAATTAATTTTTTATTTTTTTACAGATATGCAGTTAAAAACGGGTAGTTTGATTATTCGTTTCCACTGGTAAATGTCCTTTATGTAATAATGTTCTTGATGAAAGTTGCTGTTTGGAGAAGGATCCAATTTACTGATTAAATTGATCTTTTCTTCAAAACACATTAAATAAGCATTATAATAAAGTATACATTTTTGTGTTTTCACAGTGTTGTTGCGATTGTCTGAGACATATGGATTACATCAACGTTCGTTTGCTCTTCCTTGCATTCCCAGATGTCATCCTCGAATTTTGCCACTTGAATTTCACGACCTGAAATCCATCACTTGAATAATAAAAACTTGAATTTCACAACCTGGATTGTTTTGGGGTGAATTCACACAAAATATCTTCAAATATTTAAAATTAACAGCAAAAATGTTTCATAACATCAAATTACACCCAGTCTTTCTTCAAGATCATGAATTCAGCGGCTTTTTCAAATTCAAGTTCTGGTGATATAAAAATGCCGCCATAGATGTGTTTTGAACGGGAGCATGAAAAACATTGAAATTGAAGAGATATTTAGAAACAAGACAAAATAGTAACTTTTGCAGTTAAGCCTTTGTCAGGTTAATATTGTCAGATCTATGGCGTTCATGGGAATATTAGTACATATCCATGTTTAATTTTAAAGTTTAAGTGTCATTTCTGCACATCTAGAATTACCAAATGAAATTCCCTGAAATAATGACATACAAGTTTTCATACAAGTTTCTTGAACACTCCCCCACCTGTCATTTGTTGGACAAAGAGACAGTCCTGCCCCAAACACACACCATTGATTGTGCTGTTTATGAAGTTGCACAGTGTTTACACTTTTTGGGGAAATTAACCTGCTTTTTACATAGTGATAGGAGAAAGTATATTAATATTGAATCAAATTACACAAATCACCTTGAAGGACATTTTTGTTTACTTTTGTAAACAGTTTTGATACTGTGTTTGAGTCACTACTTGATGTCCAATGTAAAACCTGGGACCTTGACGGGACGACACTTCTGTCATCATGCTGTTCCAAACCCATATGACTTTCTTCTATTGAACACAAAATCTGATATATAGAAGGACGTTAGGGACTGTTAGTCTCAGTTCCCATTCACTTTCATTGTAGAAGTGAATTGTAGCCTATTGTCAAATTTCTCCTCTTGTGTTTCACGAAAAACTTCATACAGATTTGTAATAACATGAGGGTGAATAAAAGACTAAATAATTAATATTTTTAGGTGAAACCAGTGGAGAACCACTAAATAGTCTAGTGAAATTTATACCGTTTCATGATGTCAGATTGGACAAGTGAGTCTCATAGAGAAATAAAAGCAAGAAATGAAGTGCTACAAAAAAGATCAAAAACAAGGAGAGGATATGTTTGAGAAAATGGACCTCAGAGGGGACAAAAGCGAGGTATTGAGAGACAAAAGTCAGCAGGAGAGCGAAAGCGAGGGAGACGGCTTCATTCATCAAGCTGATACCTGCTTGCAGGTGATAGATGGATATATGGAGGTGCAAACTCTATAATGCTCACTCGCTCGGGTTATTCACAGATCAGCGAGCAGCTCCGCTAATATCGTGATGAAATGCTTTGCTGTCCTCACCCACATTATCCCTCAAGTTTTGACAGCGGAGACTTTTTAATTTCTAAATAACCTCTGGCACTCTGACTGCTGTCTTCCGTCTTCTGCGCTCTGTTCTGGTTCCTCAGTTTCAGTCGCTAGGATCTTTTGGAAACGATGTGATCCATTCAGCCCGGTAAACACAATTTGGTTGTGACAGGTTATGATTTGCACCTGCGATCAGGCGCTCCAATCAGACAACAGTCAAATAGAAACAGATTGAGAGGACGGGGAAATGCATTAATTAGAGCCAATGATTGTCTTCACGGCATTCCCTCAAATATCACATTTCCTCTGTCATTCGTTTCCCTCCCCCGTTACTGCGTGTTCTTGGGGAGCAATAAACATTTAATTTATTCAGATCTAAACAGGATTTAATTTTCAAAGAGTAGGGCCTGCCAGCCAGCATGCCTCTTTGTTTTCTTTTAATTATTGGCCAACCATTAGCCCCCCGCTCGAGCTTCCAGCACCCTAGATTAAACGTGAATTTGCCGGCAATGAACTTGACAGGTAAGAGGTCTTTGCTGCAGGTGGTAATTTTGTTTGTTTAGCATCTCCTGCACCATAAGGGGATTTATTGTTGACACACAGAACGCTGATCAAATGTTCTCTTTTTCGGGGGCCTCCCATGGGCGCTCAAATTCTCCCAAAACCTGGTTTGGCTTTTAAGATGGGGGAGTGTGTCCAAACGTAGCAGCAGTTTTTTGTTTCAATGTGTAGCCTTAATCAAATGAGCGAAGCTTTTCATCCCTTTCTTTAATAAACTGAGATCTAACAGGTCACAAGTGATGCATTCAAGATCTTTTAGATTAATGGTTGCAGTTCCAGTCAATTATGTGTATCTGTTTTGTTCCTTTTGTTTACAGCGGGTGAGCTGTAATTTTTAGTTTCTCATCAAGAAACAAGGAATCTTGGCCATATTCAACCACCATTATATGAAGGACCAATGATCAGATTAGAAATCTGAATCAGAATTCTTCTCCATTAAATATGTAATACAACAGGCTTGTTGTATCTGCTCACAATTTATATTAGGGCTGTGTATCACCAACAACCTCATGATACGTATCACGATACCAAGGTCACAATACGATACTTATTGTGATACTGGTCAGTTTTGAATACAATTTATTTTGAGCAGAATTTAGTAACAGTAACATATGTTTACTGTACACTGAATAACAGTACAGAGAACAATCTATGCAATTCAAAAACAAAGTTGTAGTGTAACATAATTTGGTTAAAATGCTTAAGTGTGTGACATAAGGCTTATACCATAAAAATATAAACTATAGCAACTTCAACTTAACTTAGTGTTCTCAAACTACTTAATTTTTAAACTCCTAATATTTAAAGTGGTTTCAAGTGTTGGATGTGTACCTAACAAATTCAGTTCTTAACAAAAATTTAATGTAGAAATATTCATACAAACAGCAGTTGATCAACATGCTTCAGGTTAAGAGCACTCCTCTTCGCTGTAATGATATCTCCAGCAGTGGAGAACACCCTTTCTGCTGCTACATTTGTACCAGTAATGCAGAGGATGTATTTTGGCAAGTTTGACTGTAAAAAGAAAGCAGACTGGTTCTCCTTCCACCAGATGAGTGGATCCCCATTAAGAGGTAATGGCTCTGTCTCTTTGTATTTCCTTACTTCATTCTCTGCCTGATTATACAGTAACAGAGGCGAATGTTGTCTTTTGGGAGGGGAAAATGCATTTCCAAATAAATCCTCAAGAGCACAGGAGTCCACATTCTTTCGCTTGCAGGGTGGGGACAGGTCTTTCTCTTAATTCTATTGTTCTGGTTCATTGTTGGGATTCTGAAATAATCATTACATGACATTGTAGTTAATAAGTTTTATAGAACTCATGTAGGCCATATTTTGTTGACCACATTCATAAATACATAGGAAGAGAATAAAACATATTGGCCGTGTAAAATAAGATTAAGTGAGAAGACATTAACCCTCTGGGTTCTGAGGGTGTTTTGGGCCCTGGAGAAGTTTTGACATGTCTTGACATTTGTGCGTTTAAAGTCATAACACTGTATTCAGCACAAACTGGGCTACAATAATATGTGAGCAACATGTGTGTACATGTTTGTATTTTTGAGAAAATAACATTTATACATGTTTTTTGAAAAAAAACAAAATTTTTAAGTCATTGGAATTAGGCCATAACACATACTAAATATTTGTCCACAAGCCTTTTGAGAACTGGATCTTGTAGCCTAGAGTTTTTGCTACAAAATCATTTATATTACAACCTTAAATTACAACCATCCTGATCACTCATTCATACAAAACAATATAGTAATTTAACTTTTGTAAGACACTTTTAGTGTTAGAAAGGTCATATGTGAGGAGGCGTGAACTATCATGAATATTGATTGTAATTCACACCTGAGGAGACAAAGACCTTCCCCTGGGCCCATCAATGAGGAATGTGACAAAGAGAATGAATATGAGGAGACTTAATGATCAAAATCAAGTTTTAAGTTAAAAGAAGTAATCTGACTATACATTTTCTTTACATAAAGACATTACTTAATTTTAAACCTACACTACCGTTTAAGAGAAGTCTCTTCTGCTCACCAAGACTGCATTTATTTGATCCAAAACACAGTAAAAACAGTGATATTGTGAACTATTTTTACAATTTAAAAGAACAGTTTTCTCTTTGAGTATATTGTAAAATGCAATTTGTCATCAAATCTGAATTTTCAGCATCATTACTGCAGTCTTCAGTGTCACATAATTCTTCAGAAATCATAATAATATGCTGATTTTGTAATATGGGCAGAATAAACACTAGTTAAAATATAATCTAAACATTCATATTATTTTTATATCATATTAAATATCATATTTATATCATACAGCATACAATTTAAATGCCTGCTTAAGCCGAAACAGCATTTAAATGTACCGGTAACTAAAACTTGCCTATAAGGTCATATTTCAATACAATGAATCCTGGCTGACAAGTCTGGAAACAGTCCCACTAGTAAAATATGTACACACGTTCATCAGAGTCCCGCTCTTCTTCGAAGTCGAGTTCATTCAATTTGGGGGTTGGTCTCCGCCAGGGCTGCACTTTGTCACCAATCCTGTTTGTGATCTTCATCTAAATCTGAGGCCATGGTTCTCAGCAGGAAACCGATGGAGTGCATACTCCGGGTAGGGAAGGAGGTATTGCCCCAAGTTAAGGAGTTCAAGTACCTCAGGGTCTTGTTCACGAGTGAGGGGACAATGGAGCGGGAGGCTTGCAGGAGAATCGGGGCAGCGGGGGTGGTATTGCACTCGCTCTATTGCACCGTTGTCACAAAAAGAGAGCTGAGCCGGAAGGCAAGAGATAGGGTGAAGAGCTCAGTCATCCGTCAGTAGCTCGGCGTAGAGACACTGCTCCTTTGTGTCGAAAGGAGCCAGTTGAGGAGGTTTGGGCATCTGGTAAGGATGCCCCCTTGGCGCCTACCTAGGGAGGTGTTTCAGGCACATCCAGCTGGGAGAAGGCCTCGGGGAAGACCCAGGACTAGGTGGAGAGATTACATCCCCACTCTGGCCTGGGAATGCCTCGGGGTCCCCCAGTCAGAGCTGGTTAATGTGGCTCAGGATAGGGAAGTTTGGGGCCCCCTGCTGGAGCTGCTGTCCCCGCGACCCGACTTCGGATAAGCGGTTGAAGATGGATGATGGATAAATAAAGTTTCTTCTAGTCTAACTCACCCATTCAAGTGTAGCGTATTTAGGGGTTTCCATGAAAGTTTGCTAACTGGTTAGTTTAGTGGTGCTGTGTTATGCTATTAGCTTAGCTGTACTGTATTGACAATATGGCGTCAGCAGGTTTCGCAGGTGCGGTTAGTTGCCCCGGAAGTCACACAATTTAGCAAATCTGCCATGTTCGTGCCGATGTGATTGTCAAACATTGTTTTTGTCTGTAGAACATTTGAAACAAGTTCCCATTCTGAAGATATGTAGTGGCTTGTTACCGTAACTTATGATTGGGTTGCTCTTGAGGTCCACGCTTCGCAGAAAATGGAAACTCTGTTAGCTGAAGAGAGTGACAGCAGGACGTCTTGCTTACCTTGATAATACAATCGGGGAGTTGTCGTTTATATTAAGAACTGACGTGTGGGTATTGTGTAGCGTGGCTCACATTCTTCAAGCAAATGTCTGAAGCCTGTATTATTGACAGAGCTGTATGGCCGTAAATCCTCACAATTATGGTGCATTAATGCAGTTGTTATCTTATGAGCACGCTGAGACATGGGTGGGAGTTTCGAGATGATAGAATCAGGCAGCGTTGGTTGCTTCTGAGACGACAAGTGTGTGCACCTACCTGTTGCAGCCAGGGCTGGTTGGTCTGGATGGTGTCTTAACATATGCAGATGGAGGTTTGTTGAGTTACCACAGTATTTAACATTTGTGTTGCGATACTTGCGTATCGTGTGAGTCATGTTTAACGTGCTACTCTCTGGTTTAGTTAAAAAGCAAAATTCTCCCATATTTTTTATTTTAGTTTTGATCAAAAATTAATTTTTTCAAATAGTGATGGCGTAATGTCCTGACTATACTTTGTGATCAGTTGAATGACACTTTGGTGTATTAAAGTACCAATTTCCTTCCGAAACAGCAAAATCTGTACATTATTCAAAAAATGTGGCCGTCAGTGTGATCTTTTAAGAATCAGTTGACAAGCTTTTTTTTATCAAAATATAACACCAAGTTCTCTTTGAATACAAACAAAATGTAATTTATAATCTACATCATAAAAACTTAACTAACACACAGACACATGTAAAACAGGTTGGCGAGTGAGCTGTATCAGAAGGTGAATGAAATTGTCTGTAAAAGAGAAAATGTAACTTTATGCAGTCTGTAGACCATGCCATTGGCCATCAATACTTAATTTAGTATACCTTGTCACATGTGTGAGTCGTAGTGCAGAGAAGGGAACTCTTTTTGGAACTTTTCGTTTTTAGCTTTCTTGAACTCTACATTGTGCAGAACCTGGGCAGAAGGGCACCAAACTAAGCCAGCTTGTCTTTTCACATACCTTGTGGTCATCTCTCTGTTCCTCCTTCTGAAGGTGATTGAGTCTTTGTTCTTAAGGTTTCCCACTCAAATGTGGGCACTGTTTTATCAAGAACTTTTATATAATGAAATCGCTAAGAAATATTATAATATATCCTTCATTAGCATATGAGACATGCAAAATGAAACTCACTGATAGTAAAAATGGCATACTTACATAAATATTCAACAGGCAAGTTACAAAACTTGAAAATAACTTATTAAAAATCAGAATGGTTAATTATTTGGTTTTACAACATGGATAATATATTACACATTATGAAAAACATAATTGTCAAGGTTATTATCAGGTTAAACCTTGAATGAGAATTCTAGGCACTTTGGCAATTATGTGCAGTATAAAATTACAGTAAAGTAAATTTTGCAATTGTGTCAAAGTTCCTGGATTAAGATAAGATGTCCTGATATGTGTATACACTTGAAAAGTTCATGATGATCATTTCAAAGAAAGCCTACTTTAAGTCTTCAAGCTCTTTTGTCTTGGATGAGTTTTTAGTATATGACGGTCAGGCATTCCACAGGAAATGTCTCATGCTCCCTTATTAGTCTAATTTAAGTGTAGCAAATTGTTTATATCAAAGGACAAAGGAGTTTCTTAGATTTAAAAAAAATTATACAGATTAGACAAATGATAAAGGACCGTCAGGAATAAAACGGTGCATCCGTTTACTGTTGGCGCTACCCGACACATGGCAACTTACGCGTCCAGTGTAGACAGCGTCACTGATATAATGGGAAAGATATGCTTTTGAGGCGTTGTGATGCTCACGTCAATTGTAGACAGGGAGTCCCAAATGAGACACTAGCACCATGTGTGAACAAGTAGCCTTTTGGAATGTCCATGCTTTTTGTTGCATTTAGCTTAATATACCTTTATAGATCAATATCAGTGCTGGACAAAGTAGTGCATCTTAACACACAAACTGAAATTTGTTATGGATTGCAGCCTATAGCTATCTCAACCTGTTATCTCTGAAAACATTTAGATATCATCCCATTACATTTCCTGCGGCGTGAGAAATAAAGCCTCCATCCTTATGAGGCTCTATTCAATTTATTTGAAGCTCTGCTGTGATGTTGCCATTAGAGCCTGAAGCTTGTTTGTGCTTCTTGTTACATTACTTTTTAATTACAGAAATAACTAGTTGGAGGCATTTGTTTTGTGGGGTAAGTGGGGGGTTAGGGTGACGAGAGAGGGAGTTGTCGAAGATTTATTTTGGATGTGACCTTCTCCACACTCGCTGCAGCTGTAATCAGTGGAATTAATAGCATAATCAAATTATACACAAACTCATAAATCATCGGGGAGCGCGCTGTCACTGCGTCGGGCTATTAATGGCCTCCATTGTTTTGCTACCGTATTAAAAAATCACGTCCCCTGATTCTCGTCTTGATAGGAACTGAAAAGCCATTTAGAGGCTATAAAGAGCATGGGCTTGTGGGGGTACTGGATTTTCACAACTGTTAATTTAGCCTTGATGGCGAGTGATGTCGCCAGGGTGAGCACAGGGGCCTGAGAGGGAAAGGTGGTGCCCATGCACTCCACCCGGCTGCATCATTGCGGCCTACAGCGGCCAGTTAATTAGAGTAATATCAGCTTAAATGTCTGTCAGTTAGAGTTAATGGCATCAAAGGGCTTCCCCGCTGCCTCCATGGGCTTCTGTGATGGCCCAAATGATTGCTGGCAGATTGAGTGTCTTTTTTTTTTCTCTACCTTTTCACTTTATTAAGATGCCATGTCTCTATATTAATCTTGGCAGACAAGGCCAAGAGTTTTTTTTTTGTTGTTGTTTTGTTTCTTAAGCTAGGAGTGAATGGTAAAGTGTCTCCTTCTATCTCACCATCTGTCTCTTCAGACATTCTTATGTGGCCCTAATATTCAACCCGCCCTTCTTGCCCTTAACATTCAAGGTGCGTGCTGTGCACGCCAGTGATGTACTTTCAGATCATTACGGTGTATTTTTGTGCCCTCTCAATGAAAGAAATGCCCTTATAACTACATTGAGCATTTTAAAAAGGTTTTTTTTCGGGCAAAGGCAAAACGCACTAACTATACTGTATATTAGTCAAAATTGAGTTATGGATGAAACTAGTTCTCTTAGACATGATCTGTCCTGTGACAGATGGGTTTTGCAAAACTTCAAACTTCAAAAGCCACGCTAAAACCAAGTTTTGTTTGTAATTGTAATTAATTGTTGATAAATTATTTATTTTTAATTAATTACTGTGTTTTCACTTTGTAGGGCAGATTTGTCCTCAAAATACATATCTACAGATTTTCAATGTGGTTTCAGACTTAGAAATCTGGGATTCAAAATCTTGATTCAAAACCTTGAATAAATGTTTTGGGATTTTGAAAAATGTAAAACTAAGAAACGACATGAGGTAAAACAAATAAGAAATAGTTACTCTATTTCTAGGCCACTAATCAAATAAGTGAATTTGATCATGTTAAATTTTTAAGAGGAAAAAAAATTTAATATTCAGTAGTAGTACAGTATGTGGAGAAATATTGTGCATTTCTCCTATACATATACTGTGTATGGATACTTTATTTAAGAAAAAAGCTATGAGAGACATTACACTGATTTTACCATAGTTAAGGGCACTTTCATCTAAAACCCTCTTAACTGGTTAATCACTGTAATTCTATGAGTGGGTTATTGCCTTTATAAAACAGCAGCAACAGCAATATAATAAAAAACACAAATGTTCAATAAATAAGATTTAATAATAGTAATGATCAGAATAAACTTTTGAAACTATTTTACAACTCCTTTCAATGCCTCTCATCCAATCAGAATTTAGAGACAGAACTAATAGTTTTACAAATGTAAATACATTTGTACAACTTGCACCTTGTGTTTCTATGTTTAAAGTAAGTTGCTATAGTTTATCACCACTAAATCGCAAGGTTGAATGTCAACGAGTGCTACTTGTGAAATAACACATTTTAGGGTCTTGGAGACATTTTGCCCTGTCAGATTAATTGGATTTTGTCCTTTTTTGTGTGGACAAGGTGTGATCAGGCTATTTAATGTCATGCCGTCAGCTGCAATTATGGGTGTTTAGGGCATCCATTCAGATTGGATATGATTTGAAAGAATGTATGTGTTTAAGGTGTGAACTTTTCTTCCCGCAGAATGTGTGCCGTGTTTGGAGGAATTTATTGTCTGCGACAACTCTGTGCAGTGCCTGGTTGTGGACAAGGCATCTAATAAGTAAGTTGTAACTCTGCATTAACAACACACATTTTAAAACTCAGCGAATTTGCTTGATGTGTGCAGTTTTCCTTTTTTAGTCAACCTTTAGTCAAGTCAAGTCAACCTTTATTTATAGAGCACATTTAAAAACAACAGAAGTTGACCCAAAGTGCTTTACAGATCAAACAAACAAAATATATAAAAACATAATACAAAAATAAAAACATTTAAATACAACATCATATATTTATCCACTTCAACCTTTTCTATTATCTATTCAAAAACCACAGTAAAAATATGTTTAAAAAGAAGATTTAAAAATGGCTAATGATGAAGCTGACCTCACATGTAAAGGGAGACCATTCCATAGATGAGGACCTATCACAGAAAAAGCACGGTCACCCTTAGATTTATAACGGTAATGAGGAACCTTCAATAGACGTTGATCAGAAGACCTAAGCGCTCTGGGGGGGAGTAGGTGTAGAAGGTTAGTGATATATTGAGGCTCAAGACCAGCTAGTGCCTTGTAGACAAAAATCCGAATTTTTAAATCAACCCTGAATTTCACCGGAAGCCAGTGTAGAGATGCTAAAACAGGGGAAATGTGGTCCCTCTTTCTTGACCCAGTTAAAAGCCTAGCTGCTGCGTTTTGAACAAGGCTAGTAGGTGGGATAACACAGTTTGGGGCAGACCCATGTACAATGAGTTGCAATAGTCCAACCTAGATGGGTCAGGGGTCTATTGAAGGGCTCATCCCCTTTTTTTTAAATAGCCAATAGCCTTAAGTTTGTGTCTCACCCATTAACCATGATTTGGTACTTTGGTACGTTGGTTGCAGGTTGTATTAGTGGGATGGACATTGTCATTATTGAGAGCATCTGATTGGACAAATAAGTGAGTGCAGAGTCGTGAATATTTTTGGTCCATTTTATCAGAAGAGAAAGACTGTATATTTTCAATGAGTATAAGTTTTAGAGTATCCCATCATATGGATGACCTCAAAGATAACAGACATGAATTAAAAGCCACCAAACTATAATTTTGATTTCATGCTTTAATCAATCCCATCTCCCAATGCACACACAAATTAACAGAACAGGAAGTAGATTTACTTCTTTCTCAGCTCGCTTCACCCTACTTCAGTATCCCAAGGCTGATCAGAGCTCATTTGTGTACAAGGTACTCAAAAACAAGGCCAAGAGATGGCACACGAGTGAATGGGAGGGATATTCGGAATATAGATATGAAATTAATTTTCAGCGAGATGGCAGTACCAGCCCCCCTTAAGCAGCCGAGCTCGGAAGACAAATCACGGACTGTGCCACTTGGGCCGGTGATGAGTGATGCCGCTTTTTTCTTGTGGCCTTACCTCCACTAATTGATTTTCATCTGAAGACAAAAAAGCCCTCTGTTGCTGCCTCTTAAAAAATGAGAGTTCATCTCCCGTCTCCCTTGATTAATCTGTGTTGATAATGTGCATCAGGCCCCACCAGAAAGGCCTTTAATGAGTTTCAAAGGTGGATTGTTGTCATAAACTAGGTTAAATCAGTTTTTTCCCCTCTCGCTTTATTCCCTCTTATTCTTTGGCCTTCTCTTCGGCGATATATTGAGTTTCTTTCATCTTGCTGGTGAATGACCCAGGGGGCTTGGATTCCTCTGGATGCAACACATGGATAGGGACATGTGATTGCCTTAGTCGTTTTAGCCTCAGTCACCATGCATTTTCATTGCAGCTTTTTTCCTAATTTTTTCCTTTTGAAATAATTGTTATATTTTCATTTTCATTTTGGTTGGCTGCAAAAAAGAAAAAGTTGTATCTGGCTGTATAAAACAGCTTTAAAGGAAAATTCCTGGTTCAATAAAAGTGAAGCTCAATCGACAGAATTTGTGGCATAATGTTGATTACCACAAAAATTAATATTGACTTATCCCTCCTTTTCATTAAAAAAAGCAAAAATCGAGGTTCCAGTGAGGCACTTACAATGGAAGTGAATGGGGCCAATGTTTAGAGGGTTTAAAGGCAGAAAAGTGAAGCTTTTCATTTTACAAAAGCAACTACATTAATTCTTCTGTTAAAACTTGAGTATTATTTGAGCTGTAAAGTTGTTTATATTGTCATTTGTTCAGTTATTTTAGGGTTTGTTGACATTATATTGTCATGGCAACAAAGTTGTAACATTGGCTATTACTAATTCAGCAAATCATGTGCTGGACTACTAGACAAACCTTACAATATTCATGAGTGAAGCAAATATGTTTCATAATGTGCCCCACCCCCAATTTTTCAGATTCACACCTTTAGTAGGGCATCAGATGGAGGTCAGTTTTGATATGTGACGTGTGTCCCTGGAACCTGCCAACCGTCTCCACTGTCAGTTCTACTTGAGCAGCACAGCAGGAAGTTTTCCTCTAAACTTAACGTAGCATATAACAAACAACCAAGATGACCTTAATTGATGATTTAGGTTCTTCACCTTCACCACTTCTCCTGATCCCCATCAATGCCAGGAAGTATGAGAACCCCCATATAACTAGAACACTTAGAAGATTCAAGGCAAGTTCTTTCATTCATACCGGATTGAAACCCGCCTGACCAGGGTTGGTGACGGTCTGGGGTGTTCATCAGACCTGTAGCTCAGTCTATAAAGCATTGCCTATAGCAGGGTGTCAAATACATGGCACAGAGGCTGAATACGGCCCAGAGTCTGTTCTGGTCAGTGTGATAAATTCAGGAATTTTAAAAAACATTTCCATTTAAATAATAATAAAAAAAAAACATTTGTTCATTTATTTTGTTGGTATACAGGATATTACATTATGTTTTGCATACTATAGCTCACATTTAGCTGTAGAACCTTTATTTTAAATACATGTAACATTAATATCAATGTCTATGAGTGACATAACTGTCCCAGAGCAACCCAGTTCATATTCTCACTGAGAAGTTTTTGTTAGTTGCGCACTGCAATAATAACAACATGGACAGTGACAAGGAAAAATATGCAGAGTATTTTTTGTCCAAGTCTCCACTGAATAATGACCAAACATCATAAATTAATTATTATTATTATCTTTGCTTTTGGAGTTTGATTGAAGCCGTCCTGTCATTTAAATGATCCTTAAAGTTTATTTTTGGGGTCTAATTTTGTTTTAATGTAGGGTTTAGATGGCTTATTGAAGCAAAAGTTATCCTGCTAAGTGAGTGATTCTCTTTTTTTATGTTAGAATTAGTGTTGAACTAATTTTATCTTTTCGCCAGTTTTGCATATGTGTATGTAATAACACCTGGCATATAACATGCATTTCGTAACCAGATAGTATCAGGACTGTTTTTTGGGTTTTTTTACATCTTGCATTCCAGTGCATATTACATCAAGTTGGGTTAACCAAACATTCTCTGTCATTTACTGCATTTTATTAGATTATTCAGAACGCTTTCGGACATTTTGACAGATAAATAAGGTATCTGGGAATCTGCGTTTTCCTACTTTAGAAATGTTCCTAAACGCTCTAAAACTGTAAACGCAGTTCCTAAAACTGACTGGGACTTAAGTGTGGATTTGGGAAGAGAAATTTGATTCCAAGAGTAGTCCAGTAGAATAATTGATGGAAATTGTTCATTAAATTGGTTGATCAGATCCACAGTGTTTTTTTGTCTATGTCACATTGCGAGAGCAGAATAGAAAGGAAAAAACAAGAAATCGAAACACAGCAACAGATGTTTGTAATGCAACCTCATTAATTACTTGTGTAGTTTTATGCAGGTAACATAAAAGGTGTTTGCATGTCACCATCATTGAATGTGGTCAGAATTTGTCCCCACGGTTCATCCATAATCTTTACTGTAATGCATAAAAATTTTTTACAGTAATGAGAATCATCATTACCCATTAAGAAATCACCCATCTACATCTGGCTTTTAATATGCTCAAGTGATATATGATTGCGATCAGATCACCAAAAACGCACATTAATGCCAGCTGTTGAGGGATCCTCAACAGGTTTAACTAGTAAATTTCAGCCTGGATAATGTGGTACTTAGTCCAATCTGGCCTGCAAACTAAAATAAGTGTTACACCTATGGCCTAGACTAGAGTATATAGCATGAATCATCCATGCCCTCCACCAAATAACCAAATCCACCAAAGCTGTGTGAATCCAGCCCTGCACTGGAAGTTAGCACCATACATCATTGATGGAAAAAGTTTCATGAAGGTGAAAAAAAACTTACAAGGTATCTGGCAGGCTGAACAATCATTTTAATTTCCCTAGCATCATAAATTACCACCCTATGTCTGCTCTTATTACAGACATAAAGCTGAAAAGGGTAGAGTCAGATTAATAATGCAGTAGAGGATTACAGACCCTCAAATCCCACCTGTCACTCCACGCCAAGGTTCGTCCAGCACTGTCCATTTTTTTACTGCCACGACCAACACCTCAATCATGTGTCTTAATTTATTTGTCCCCCCACTGTTAGCGGTCAACATGACAAAAGATCTCAATTGCTTGACTGGTCTGTTATGATTTCTTCTGTCACTCTTGAGTATCTGTCTTTAACTGGGATCTGTCCAGTGTCAAAATCCACTTCTTAGTGGTGTTTGAAAAAGCAAGTAACAATATTGATTTGTGGTGGGTAGACTTGGGGGTGGGTTCTGTAGACTTTGGCATAACAACAACCCAGAACACCCTTGCGACCACATAGCAATGCACTAAAAAACACCCAGAACATCCTAGCATCATGTTGGCATGTTTGACATGCAATCTGGTTTCCATTTGACAGGTTTTGCTTTGTTCAAAAAGCCTCTTATAATACATATTATACAAAGGTTTATAGAACATATTCATTTATCCCACTGTACTTTAATCACTGTATTTTCTCTTCTATTAGATCTATACATGACTTCACATGTACACCAATTGTTTGATGATCAAATGATGGCACACTGTTTTATGCGATATTCACCAAGACAAATTAGTTTCATGCTTGTAAAATCCATCACAGTGTCATTAGGTATATGAGCTGTTTAGCCTACACCAAACCACATTTACAGAGGAGTTTATAAAATTCAAATAAGTTTGAAAGCCTGTGTCGTTGGAAGCAAGGTTATCAAGCTGATTGACTCGGAGACCACTGACGTGGTTTATGAAGGCGATTTATAAGCAGTTATGATGATCTACTAAGCAGACACTGGCCTTGGTTGCAAGTGAAACGGAATCATTAGCACTATTTCAGCGCTTTATGCACGCTGACAGAAGAAACTTATGCACTTGTAAATAAAACTCCTTCCTGTTCAAGAACATCAAAGACAAAAAAAAGAAGAAAAAATACAGATTACAAAACACTTAAAAAAAATAAATAAAACCCTTTCCCAGATTATTTATTATTTATAAAAAAATGTTCTGCTGGTCCCTTTGAGACAGTAGTTTAGATTCCAAATTTTTACTGGCCAAACTACAAAAAAATTCAACATTATTTTTAGCAACATATTTTATATGCATCGTAACCAGGGGTCGGGAACCTATGGCTCGCGAGCCACATGTGGCTCTTTGTTAAAAATCAGGTGGCTCGCCCGGGTCTCTCACCATTTACCAACACATGAAAGCTTGAAGTCATTGACACTGTTTTGATTTCCTTTCTCCCGAATTTTATAGTTTAATTCTAGTGAACAAGGTTTGAAATGAACACTTGCCAAATGCAGATTTTTCATGCAGAGTATTTTGCTGATGTACCAGCCACTGTGGAAGGCGACCTGAAAGACTTCTCGGAGTGATATATTACAATAAATTAGACTGAAAAACACGCGTTTGAAGAAATTTGATTATATTTTGAAGACCATACGAAAGAAAAGCCGCCAATGCGCATCAGATTTGATGTGTGCACAGTGAGCTCTGAGTGCAATGAAAGCGCTTCTCAAACACACGAACATTCATAGAGTTCTGGGACTCGTTTCCCAACAACTATTGATCTTAGCTGTTAAGAGCATTTTCTACGAGCGATTTTATCAAAAGGTGTCTCGGAGTGACACATGACAAGAAATGCTGTTTGAAGAAACACACTTTATTATTTTTTTAAAAACAGACAAAATTAAAGCCGTCAATGCTCGTGTCTGATTCACTGTTCAGAGGCATGCAACGGGACTATGTCTCGTGAAACAAGAGCATGTAAAGAGTTATTATCACTCCTTTTCTCTGTTTGAAAACTGAAATGATCAAATGATGGCACACTGTTTTATGCGATATTCACCAAGACAAATAAGTTTCATGCTTGTAAAATCCATCACAGTGTCATTAGGTATATGATAGAGATGCACCGATCGACTGGCCAGGGACCGGAATTAGCCGATTTTCCACATGCTCGGCCGGACCGGTGACCGGCCGGTCAGCCTCACGTCTTTCCGATTCCAAGCATGAAAACTGTTTGCAAGAATAATGTAGTCTATGAGAATGCTGCAAATGATCTCCGATCATCTCGTGAGGTACTGCGAGTTTAGTTCGCTCTTACACATTGTGAACGCAACTCCATATGTTCAGTAATATATACAGGTATCTTTGTATTAAATAAACAAAGACGAAATCATAAGACACATTCACCTTGAACCTAAAATTGAATTCTATTTTTTTTCTTTAGGCAGCATAAATATGACCAAAAGGGAATACAAACACATTTGATAAGAACACACATTTTTTGGGAACACATAAATTTTTTAGGTTTATTTATTATGATGATTATTATCTTTACATTTATAATTGTCTTTAGTTCTTAAGTTGTATGATAGTAATTTTCACCTGTTGCTGCATACTGATACTTGTGTGATGCCAAATGTAGCCATTGGAGATGGTAAATGTTTGGATTTGGGGAGGGGGTTATATATCATATTTTATCACTTAGTTATTTGTATTGCTTTTTCATTTCGTATAAAGTGCAATTTGAATTTAGAAATGTCTTTTTGTTTTCATGTTTCAATAAATTAATAACATTTTTAAAGCAAAATCAATGAAGCTAAAATATTCACCGACCTTGGGGATTGATCATATAATCGAATATTGATATTTTAAATGCTATTATCATTAAGATGTTTTTTACATATTGTCAAGCCCAAAAGGGAAGTTACATTTTTCATGAAGTAAAAGTAAGTAATTTATGAAGACCTGATACAAACACTTGTACTCAATTCCATATTGCAACATGTTACCTATTAATATTTGCATATGTGTTTGTTTTTGAGTAGTCCATGGGCAATATAAACTTCTTTTTTTTATTTAAAAACTTAATTTTTTTAAATAGTAAATTATTAGTTTGTGGTATGGCTCTTTAGAAAAAATGCATCAACCAAAAATTTAAAAATTGTCTCCTTAGTGAAAAAAAGGTTCCCGACCCCTGATCTAAACAAATATTTGTTTTAAAAAAAAAAGTTTTTTTTACAAAGATTAATAAGGTTATATTTTTCAATATTAGATACAACTACAGTATATCATATGTAAATTATGTAATTATTACAGAATTTCGAGTTGTATAACACCTATCCTATTGCTTCAGAAGACTTGTTTGATGCACAAGTCACATTGACTACTTTTATGATATTTTGGGGTATTTTCTAAGCTTAAAGTGAGGCACAATCAAATGCCATTGCATTGAAAAGACAGACACAGACTAGACAATCGTTCATAGACTGCACTCGCACATGAGGACTGAATGCAGCTGCAGATTGTGTTTAAATGAATTGCAAGTAAATATCCGCTTCATTCAGTATTGCACAATGGCCAGGGGCCAGTTTAAGTTTTTTGGGCAGTTTATGGAACTGTCAGATGCCCTATTAATTTTCATTGCATCTAGCATTCGTTGATCATCAACGTGTTTTTGGGGATTTTAAATGCAAACATTTGGTTAAGTGTGGTCTATTAAAAATTGTTGTTGTGAATTTGGATGAGTTATAGGTGCAGAATTTACTCACCCTCATGACATTCCAAACCTATATGACTTTCTATCATATGTGGGCAGGGCCGGTCAACCCATTAGGCAACATAGGCGACCAAAACAATTTTAGCATGTGTCCAAATTGTGTCGAACAAAATGTGTCCTGTGTGTTACAATAACACCCATGGTGTTTGTTCCCCCATGGAACAAACAGACTGTGTGCTAAATGCCTTACTACCATTTAACTCTTACAACTCTTACTGTTTCTGTTATATCTGAGTTTGGCAAAAACAGTGAGAGAAGTATGGATAGTATGCCAATGTAAACACAGCCATAGACTCACGATCGTGGGGCTCATGAATTGGAGCAATGTCCATAGCGTGAAATAATCACTCGTCTGAGTCAGATTTTCTCAATGAATTTGTCTAATGTATGGGCTGAATCGTTTAAAGCACTTTGTCATGCAGTAAAACAGTGAAAAAGTAGACAAAAACATTGCTGAATGAAGCGGATATTTACTTACAATTCATTTAAACAAAATCTGCAGCTGCATTCAATCCTCATGTGCGAGTGCAGTCTGTGAACGTTTGTCTACTGCAGGTAAAGACATTTTCTAAATAAATGTATCAAAATGCTTACATTACATAAAAAAGCCATAAAAACACGTTGATGATCAACGAACGCTAGATGTAGTAAAAATGAATAGGGCATCAGACAGTTCCATAAACTGCCCAAAAAATTTAAACTGGCCCCTGGCCATTGTGCAATCTTTATTATTGAGTGTAAACGTAGTGTTTTTTGTTCGCTAGATTTGGAAGCGGCTTACTTTGAGCGAGAGAAACCTGCTGCTCTCGCCTCAGGTGTGTTAGTGTTGTGAAGTGTGTCCCATATTGCTTTCATTCACCCCATTGGCTGACGACTGATTGGAAACCCTCGGCTTCCTCTGCAAGTTCCTCCCAGAGTAAATAAATCTTCATTTACATAAACAGATCTGTCCTTCAGTCAATCTGGGTGGTGGGGGAGGTCTATTCCGAGGCCTGGCTCTCCGTTCGGGGAGGGAGACGCTCTCTTGCCCCTTTATTGTGTTGTGAAAGTCCATTTCAAGGATGTCACCCCTAGCCCATTAGTTTGGATAATGAGCCCTATAAAGCACATTTATAACTCTTGACATAAGCCAACAGATTCTCCTCTGTTCCCCTTTTTTCTCTCCCACTCTCTTTTTCCTTCTCTCTTATTGAGATTAAAGGAGGAAAGGTCAAACATTTGCCCTAGGCACCCTTCTGTTACTTTAATTATTATTAGGGCAGTGGTTTTCAACTGATGGGCCAGACGTCCAATCAAACTCTATGGTATTTGGGTGCAAATTCACCTGTCACTCTGTGATATGATAATGTTGGTAATACAATATTTAGCAGTGTGTGTTTTGCTTAGTGATGCAGGCTAAGGAACATTGCCTATGTTGTGTTAATAGTTTGCATATTGTTGGTCCTATGCAGTTAATGGTAATTGTAATATATTTTAATGTTTGATTTTAAGGACATTTGTGTTTACTGTTATGAAACTGTGTTGGGTCACCACTTGATATCCAATGTAAAATTTGGAGCAAAACCAGTTTATGCAACCAAAAAAAAAAAAAGTTATTGTTCAACAATGTCCAAAGACAGGCTACTTCTCTTAAGAAAGAATTTTTAGAAGTAACCGCCTGACTGCTGAAGGATGGGGGTGGCTAATGTGACATTCTAATGTTTTAATATTTTATCTTCAAGTTATAATCTGACCACTTTTGTGATTTAAAGCAGGTTTGTAAAGAAAGTTGATTTTGGGCATGTCGTCATGATTCATAGTCTTTATTTATGTGACAGAGTTAAAGCTGTAGTTGATACTCACGGACAGAGGATCAGCTGCAGTGATTTTGTGGTTGATGATTCATATATCAGAGATGAAAAAAGACAGAGCACAGCATACAGGTGAGCACGCAATACATAAAAAATGTAATGAATATTCATTAATTAATGAGAAATTGTCATTTCTACCATATATATATATATATATATATATATATATATATATATATATATAAATATAAATATATTTATATCATTCCGTGCAACATGCACCAGCTGGTACAAATTCACTTTTTACAAGACAGGGATAGTCCTTTTTTTCAAATGTATTTATTTAAAGAAAGGAATGGTAGTGTACGTGATTCTCGAAAGAAAGTGAAAAGCTGCATGTGAAACATTTTACAATGTAAATGCTAAACCGATTTTAGATAAACTTATTACATGGCTCTCTGAATACTTGATTCTGATTTGTGCATAATGGCATTCTGCATTGAAATATTTTTGCATATTGACAGATAAACAGAATAATCTGCCATTGCTCCAGGCAAACAATATTCTACATAGCTGTGCTATTTTCATGTTGCGTCAGGTTAGACATCAGTGAAGGCAAACACGACTGTTCCTCGAGTATCACATTACCGAATGTGATCTTTTTTTCTTGTGTTCTATATTTGATGGGTTTGGTACCAATACGTTCTCCATGCTCACAGGCAAATATCTCGAGCAGGTCTCATCACAGACAGATCTGTGCTACCTTCAGAATCTGAACAGCAGGTATACAGTATATAACTTTTTTGCTTTTGCTTGCTTATTCTTTTTTTTTTCTTTTTTTCACACCCATACTTTTTCCACTTTTTGTCTCACTTTTGCTGCTCTTCCGCTCATTCTTGTGGCTCTTTTGCTTTCTCTCTTTCGCTTAATCTTTCTTACACTCGTTCGTTGCTTTTTTCGCCATTTTGCTTATACTTTTCTTTTACTCTAGCTTATTCTTTTGTCACTCTTGTTATTTGTTGTATATTTTATGTTTGATAAATATTTCAATTAAATGTATCTAGATTTTTTCTAAATGATGGAATATTTGAAGTTTGGTGTTACATTTTGACTTATTTTTTTTTATTTTGCACATTATTGTCAAATAAATTTTAATTATGTTCATTGACTAAACTTGTATGCCATTTTAGTCAGAGTAAAACTGACTAAAATGAAAGAATGTGACATGACGAACTACTGACTAAATTTAGAGGACATTTTCTTTAAAAGACAAAAGCAATTACTAAAACAAAAAACAAACAAAAATTAACCATGCTCATTTTTTCTTTTGCTCTTGGTAATTTTTTCTTTCATTAATTTGCAAATTCTTTAGCTTTTTTGCTTATTCTTTCTTTCGCACATCTTTTTACTCACACTCTTTTGATAATAGTTTTTTTTTAATCTTTCACTCATTTCTCTTCCATTTATTCATTCTTTGCTCTTTCACTCATTCTTTTTACACTTGCTAACTCATTCTAATTTTTCACATTCTTTATTTCTCTCGTTCTGTCTTTTGCTCTTTCTTTCTTTCGATGGTTCTTGCTATCTTACATATCCACATGCATATTTAAATGGCATTCACCCATCTCTGCTGTGTATGTGTGTTACGGTGCGTGTGGCATGCTTCTTGCCAGCCTTGCACTTTTGCTTTTCAACTTGTATTGCATTACATCGTTTTTATGCCGCATATCAGATTTGGATGGATTCTTGGGACGCGTCCAAGATTCAGGAGCCGAAGAAACAACAAAACATCAGAGCCGATTTGTGGGATCGTTACAATAGTTTTGACGTCCCATTCTTGAGCGTAACATTCTAAACTGAATTATGAGAGGAAAAAATAACCAGTTCAATGGAAGGAGCGTAATTCTGTTTGCTGTTACTGCTTCAGAATTGGATAAATGAATCTATCTGCTGAGAGAATGGAAGGTGACAGGCGAGCGTCCTCTTATGCTAATTTGAGTGCTGTCCACCAGAATACAGGAACAGGAAACAGAGTGGTCAGCATGCACTCTGAATCTCAGCCCTGCTCTAATTCGGTCCCCTTGAGGAATTCATGCTTGAATATTCAAAGCAGATCAGGAGAGGAAGGAAAAGTGTGTGTAATTTATGCTTATTAGCCTCGGCGAACAGAAATTAATATCAGCGTTTTGACACAGTGTGGAAATGGAATATTACATGACTGTGTATGACAAAACGTAATTAAATATTCAGGCTGGTTTTAATTAGCCGTTCATCTTTTAGAATGACAGTCGCCAAACGAGCGAATGAGTGAGATAATGCTTTCTCTTCCTTTTTCACACTTTTCTTGTTGGCATGGCCATCTTGTTGCTCCGTCCACTTGATTAAAAAGCAGTTTTAACATAGGTTAACCCAAGGACTGTATGAAAACGTTGTCTGGATAGATATAACTAGGGATGTGCACGAGTAGTCCAATATTCGTTCTGCAATAATTTATCGGGCTGTTGATTTAACGCGTTAATAACGGATATAAATAACGGAATAATTTAACGCAATGCACCCGTGACACTACACAAGCATTTCTGACGCAGGTGTACATTGACGAGCCCTTAAACAAGCCCTCATAATAAATCTCCAACTGATTGACAAATTCACTTGTGAAATGGATTGCTGTGAACTGTATGCCAATGATTGACTTATGATCAATAATATGGTAGTAAACAATACATTGTATTCTAAAGCCGCTTTTTGTATGGTCTTATCAATGATTAAGTCTTCTGCCACAAGAAAGTAATGCATTTTAATTATCTGAATATTTTTTGTTTATATATATAAATCTATATTTAAAGATAACTATGTATAATTATTTCATCATTATATATTGAATTATTGTTATATGAGGGGCTTTCAGCAAATATTTGTATATGTGATTAATCACGATTAATTAATCGGGACACCATGTAATTCATTGGATTAAAAATTGTAATTGATTGACAGCCATAGTAAAAATACTATTCGAATTTTGCAAAGTTTTGCTTTGCTGGCCGTATATACAGTAAGATGCATGTTAAATCCTGAACACACAAACTAAAACTGGCAGTTATTATAGAATGCACTGCGTGTCGCTGTTGAGTGTGGACACAAGTTGATCACAATTGTTGAGCAAACGGTCACTCGGTACGTTCAGATGGACACCAGAAAAGCAGGTTATTGTGAGAACGTGGCTTACTGTGAGAAAGCTGGGTTCCTGTTTAAATGTACTGGATAAGCAGCATCCGATAAAGACTATGCTAACTGAGGTAAGGGACATTCCATCATTTAAACTGGTGTGTATAAATGAGTATAGTTTACTGAGCATGTGGATATGCTTGTTTTTCTTTAAAAAAACATGACATGAGATACAATATAAACATGATAACTATTATATGCCGAGTATTTATACTCGTCCTGTACATTAACTTCATCAGTCTACTTCATTAGCAGTTTCTTTTTCTTCACTTTGCATGAGCTTAAATGCTTTCATTCTATTCTTTTTTTATTTTCACTCATTGCTTGTTTAAATGTATATAAAAAAAACACAGATATGATATAAGCTTGCTTTGATTATAATTAGAAGCTTGTTTTATTTAATGCTGACTCTCTCTTTATGGTCTCTTTCTCATTAATTACCTTCATTTAAATAATAGAATATTAATTTTTTTATGAGCTTAAATATTCGAATACCAAATTATTGATGAATGCTCATCCCTAGATATAACGTGATTATATAGATCTATTTACACAGCCACAACATTTAGCGAATAGGTTTCAGCTTTGTCCTGCCTGCATTATCCTCTAGTTCACGCACTATTCCAGTATGCCAGTCCTACAGAATTTTGCTTTTAAGGATCCCATAATAGAGCACAACAGTTGGGTTCCAAAAGTAAAAATCATATTCATTTTCTCCATAGGGTTATTAATTTTAATGATAACTTTTAAACAGTCCTACTGAGAGCTCTTTTCTTTGTATTTTTTAATCTGAACTTATGCTGCAAACTCACAACTCAGGGTAAAGTAAATTTTATGTTGTAAAAAGTTTATAGGCGAGCCAATTTGAACCAGCCATTGGAGGAAGGAAGAAGGAGGAGGAGGAATAGAGATAGAGGAAATCTCTTATTGTACACTCTCACTCTAATCTCCTTTGTTAACCATAATTAACTTATTTATTTTGGCATACGTCACAAGTTCAGACTGCGGAGACTGCCTATTGATTTCATAGTGATTTTTTCAACACTTTTTTATCCTTTGAAATAGTTAACAACGGCTTTACAGTGATCAAAATATATTAATACAATGTATTAAATGTCCCATTGTCTGTGATAAAATGTCTAGGTTATGTATGTAACCTCAGTTCCCCGATGGAGGGAACGAGACGTTGTGTCGAAGAAGCGACACTAGGGGTCTCTCTTGAGCGCCGAATATGCCTCTGATCTATGAAAAAGGCCAATGAGAAGTTGGCAGATAGTATTTGCCCCGCCCCCGGACATTCGGGTATAAAGGCGAGGAAATACTACGAGTTCATTCAGGATTTTTACAAATCCTCCAAAAGTAGGGTCGATTTGTGAGTGATATATCAGTCACACATGATTTTGTATTGTAAGTTGTAGTATGTTTCCTGTTTTAATGGCAGATCTCATTGGTAAATGTTCCTCCTCTGGAATATTCATAAAACAGTATACATCATAAAACCACAAAAATTATTCAGTAATACTTGTGCAATATATTCTAAGTCTCAAACTTCAAAAAACTTCAAACTATTACTTTGTTTGTCACTGACCCTTCGAAGTGCACCCAGTCATTAGTCGCATTAGACCCACAAGTCGCATTCTAAGTTTACATATCTTTACAATAATTTTTGCGTGGTTGGTGCTGTGGTTGAAAAAAAAAAATACTTTTATATTCTAAGCTCAAATACATTACCTCAGTTACTGATATCAACAGCATAAATATAATATTTTAATTTAAATCTGCAATGAAGTGAATGCACAACAAAGCTTGACTTGACTAGATAGATGGGTGTGATGCCTTTCTTTCATGTTGTAACAATGAAAACCTCTCCTGTGCATGAGTTTGTGAAGAAATTTTGGGATAGTTGATTCAGTCGGGGATGAATGGACATATAGTTGATACACCTAGTCTGAGATCAGTTGTGGTGTGCACTTGGCTTGACTTGCGCTAAATGGGTATCTTGTGAAAATACCATAGCCAATGCACTATGTAGCGCAAAATCAAGAAGTATCTAAAAAACTCTTTCATCCCTAGGATGAAGAATCCACAACACAGTTACTAAGGAACTAATACTTTAGTATACTCATTAACTGACATTATTTCAGGAATTTATTTACTGTTTTCATAAAGTCTTTTAAGTAAGTTTAAATATTTACGTCACGTGCATAACCACCGGTGGCACTCTACCACTGTGGTGGGTGGTTGTCACGGTGATGCTAGCAGCCCCGTTCCTGTGTAGCAAAGTTAGATCTGAACATCATTGAGTAGGGGAGAGCCAGTGACTCAGGTGGCAACACACAGCATTAAGGATTATGAGTATGTACATTTTTGAACAGCATAATTTGTGTCAATCAAATTCCTTAATCCAGTTTACTTGAAAAATCTTTTAATCTGCTAGAAGACTGTACACATACCTTCTATCAATGATCTTAAATTGCCTCTTTGAACAAAGCCAAATGTCAAAAATTTATTTCAAAACACTTCGTACACCACCCCCCTCAATGATCATTCTATTAACTCAGTTGTTGTTTATGAAAGTTATTCTGTTGGTTACACTGGCCTTATTTTGCTATCAATCATCATGTAAGTGGAGATCAGGTGGAGACGGGGTGCGGTCCTGGCTCAGGCCCCACTGACTAACTCAGTCCTCACGGGGAATGAAAAGCTTAATCAGCGGAACTTCACTTTCTCTCTCTGGGAATTGAGTTCAGGGGAAATGATGTGGCACTGGAACAGAGCTATTGTTTGCACCTCTATCCTCTCATCCCACAGAGATATGGATTGGAGTTGTTACTCTTTAAGTAATGTACTTCTTCCTGAGAACATTGCTCGCAATCAGATGATGATGATGACTGTGACAGACGTGCGTTCACAGGAGAAAATGATCTTTAGTTATCATTATCAACTTAGGATAAGAGTTTCTGTTTTATTTGTGCTACTGAGTATACTGGATGTGATCTTGAGGGCTCCAAGCCAAACCAAGATGGCTGATTTAAGATGTTAAAGGAATGTTCTGGGTTTAATACAAGTAAAGCTCAATTGACAGCATTTGTGGCATAATGTTGATTACCACAATTACTCGAATAATTCCTTTTCTTAAAAAAAACAAATACACACTTAAACATTTAGTTTACAATAAGCACTTATAATTGAAGTGAATGGGGCATATTTTTAGAGCATTTAAAGGCAGAAATGTGAAGCTTATAATTGTATTAAAGCACTTACATTAATATGTATTATTACAGTGTATTATTTGATCTGTAAAGATGTTTAAATAAACTACATTTTTACGGTTGTTTTAGGGTTTAACAGTTTACATCTTTACGTTGCCATGACAACAGATTTGTAGAATAGAGCGCAGCAGTCAGGTTCTGGAAGTAAAAACCCATTAATTTCCATAGACAAATAGATTTTTAATAATAACTTATAAACCTTTAAAGACAGACTGTGAGCTCTGAGGTTGTTAATCTGTGGAATGTGCTTTTGTTGAAGTGATCGGCATTATTTAAACTTCATTGTTTAAAAATAGCATTTAATAGCAGAATTCCTGGTGAACTACCACAGTACCCGTGGTATAGCAGTGAAAGATCCACCAATCAGAGAACCACGGCCAAGAAAGCTAGCGAAAAAAGACCAGAAGTGAATGCCCATTTCAATGACGCACTCTGAATGACACAAGTCGGTCTCCCTGCACTTATTTATTTGTGTATATCGGAATATTTCTCAAAATATATTTCTATATTTGTAATAAATAACCTAAAATTTAAAGTTTCCCATAGTATTTACGTAGTATTTTCCAAAATATTTCCATAGTTTTATATTCAATCATGTCATCCGCAATGCTTCATGGGATCATAGTTTGTACCCTTTTGAAAGACGGCAAGTACACAGACTTGGACCTTTGCTTTGTTTTTGTTATGTCTCTAATGTTGTCAAATACCTCAGAGCTGGTTGGTTTGGTTCCTGCTTCACAATTCTTTAATGGAGGTTTATTTGAAAAGTCTATGGAAGAAATTAATTTGAAAAATACTTTCGGAACCCAGACGCTGAATAAGTGGGTGGGGCACTGTTGTGCTCTGCTGGATATAACTTTACATATAAAAGGTTAGTAAGGGATTTTATCACACTAAAATCATGTTAACACTCATATAATTTATGTCTTTTGGTTATAGTTATGAAACAGTGAGTATATGAACAGGACGTCATTTCCTGTTCCTGTTTGCTGCCTGAAGCTTTTTTAGCATTTTTTTTTTTAAAAGTTTTTTAGCATTTTAAAGTTTTCAGCTTTCAATATTTAATATCTGCCATTTCTCAGTGCGCAACGGGTTTTCCCCTGCATTTTTCTGTGTTAAACTGCGTGCATTTTACAGCACTCGCCTGTTTTCTCCTCTGTGTTACACAGATTATTGCATCAATCTCAAACCCTCGCCGCTCAGGAACAACCAACAACAACAACAAACAATTGCAGTAAGTCATGGCATCTGCTCATTTTATTGTTTCCTGCATTACATGTCACATGTTTACTATAGCTTCTTTCGTCAGCAGTAAGTGATTCACATGTGATAAATGTAAGGAATTAGAAGGTTAATGAGTTAGAAAGAGTGAGAAAGAGAAGTCGGAGCTCACTAGAGATAATGTTAAAGAAGTGTGTAAAGTTGCAAAAACGATGTCAGTGTCACAAACGCTTTCGAGAGCACCTCCGTGATCGGCCACCGGAGATCTGATTCACCTGAGTTCTAATCACCCATGCACCCACATACCGGGCTTGATTACATTTACAGCTGATTCCCATCCCTGCTCCTGCTATTTAAGCTTCACGCAGTTACACACTCAGGGCGAAGTCTTGTTTGTTCCGGCTAATCTACTGAGCGTTCTACGACCATTCTTGTTTGATTATTTGCCTACCGACCTTGCTTTGCCTATTGACTACGGTTGAACACTGCCTGCCTACCTGAACCTTGCCTGTCTCCTCGTGACTACCCTTTGCTGCCTGCCCTGACATCCTGCTTCACTCACTACGCTCCTGCTCTGCCTACGTTTGCCCTGATACCCCCATTGCCTGACCATTGCCTGCCTATATCTGTGAGTTTCAATAAAACACTGCTTATGGATCCCAACCTACCTGAGTCTTTGTTACAGAAGACTTCGACCAAACATCGATCCAGCGGTGATATCACGCATGGCTGAAGAGCTCACCACCCGAGCGAATCAGCTCTCTGCACAATACCATCAGCTCGGCCGTCTGACGACCGCCGTGGATGAAATTATGCGGGCTGTACAAGCCCTCAGCCAGTCAGCACCGGCGCCCACCGCGCCTTCAGCCAGCCCAGCGGCCGACACCGTTCCTCTTTACCCATCGATCACCGGTCCCCGCCTCGCACATCCTGAGAAGTTTGACGGTACGCCCTCGAAATGCAAGGGATTCCTCATGCAGTGCTCGGTATTCCTCTCCCAACAACCGGCACTTTACCCCACCAATGAGAGTAAGATCCTCTTTGTATGTTCCGTGCTCACGGGCCGAGCTCTCGATTGGGCTACCGCGATCTGGACCAACCAAGGTTTCGCCCAGTCAACCTACGAATCCTTCATGGGCAGCCTGACCACAGTCTTTGATCACCCCGAGGGTGGCAAGAGCCCAGGCGAAAAGCCGATAGCCCTGCGTCAAGGTAATCGCACGGCAGCGGACTACGCGCTTTTCTTCCGCACTCTCACTACGCAGACCGGCTGGCCGGAGAATCCCCTCAAGCTCCACTTTCGACAAGGGCTGAGTGCCGAGCTTCAGTCTGAACTGTCTTGCCGCGACGAAGTGACGGCGTTAGACGGGCGCCCTCTGGGGACCGGTCGCGTGTGCTACACCACCACCGACGTGATCCTGCAGGTGGGGGCTCTGCACACCGAAACCACACGCTTTTTCATCATCCAGAAAGACCGGCCCTCCGCCCTCGAGGTAGACCCCGGCGCCGACCAGGTCCTCGCTTCAGGAGCCGCTCACAGGAGGGGGGCTCTGTCACAAATGCTTTCGAGAGCACCTCCGCGATCGGCCACCGGAGATCTGATTCACCTGAGTTCTAATCACCCATGCACCCACATACCGGGCTTGATTAACTTTACAGCTGATTCCCATCCCTGCTCCCGCTATTTAAGCTTCACGCAGTTACACACTCAGGGCGAAGTCTTGTTTGTTCCGGCTACTCTACTGAGCGTTCTACGACCATTCTTGTTTGATTATTTGCCTACCGACCTTGCTTTGCCTATTGACTACGGTTGAACACTGCCTGCCTACCTGAACCTTGTCTGTCTCCTCGTGACTACCCTTTGCTGCCTGCCCTGACATCCTGCTTCACTCACTACGCTCCTGCTCTGCCTACGTTTGCCCTGATACCCCCATTGCCTGACCATTGCCTGCCTATATCTGTGAGTTTCAATAAAACACTGCTTATGGATCCCAACCTACCTGAGTCTTTGTTACAGTCAGACACTGTAATATGCTCTGGCCCCCTCCCTGCTTGTTGTGGTGACGAGGTATATAGTAGATTGTCACTGAATGGATGGATGTCTGAGTGGTGTCTGGAGAATAGCATATGATTTCTAGACAATTGGAAGAGTTTTTGGGTCGACCTGACCTGCTAAATAGAGATGGACTCCATCCCTCCAGGGAAGGTTCTGCTCTCTTCTCTAGTAATTTGGCTCAAAGTCTTAACAGTGATAGTATTTGACTAACTGTGGCCCAGGTCAGGAAGCAGACAAACTGGTTAATCCGAATGTCTGCTAGCTGGCTTGAGACATCACACAGGTCACATAAACTACAACACATAGAGACTGTATCAGCTAGATATCACATGGAGACTACCAAACACATACCCCCCCACTAAATCATCTAGAAAAAAATTGTATTACGGTCAAACTTGAAAAAAAAAAAAAAATCATATAAAGGTTGGGCTACTAAACATTAGATCTCTTTCAACCAAAACCCTAATTGTAAATTAAATTATTACAGATCATAGTTTGGATGCACTCTGTTTGAAACCTGGCTTAAACTGGATGAATATATTAGTTTAAATTAATCTACTCCCTCAGGTTATTGTTATAAATATTAGCCTCATCTGAAGGGCAAAGGAGGAGGTGTTGCTACAATTTACAGTGATGTTTTTGGTGTTTCTCAGAGGACAGAATATAAGTTTAAGTCTTTTGAACTAATATGCATAATGTGGCACTGTCAGATATTAATACAAAAAATTGTCTTTTGCCCTTGCTACAGTATATAGATCACCCATACCTTATTCTTATTTTTTTGGTGAATTTGCAGATTTTCTATCAGATCTAGAAGTTACTGTAGATAGAGCTTTAATTGTTGGTGACTTCAACATTCACATAATTAATGAAAATTACACATTGGGATTAGAATTTATTGATTTTCTCAACTCGATTGGAGTCAGACAGAATGTGACTGGACCAACTTCTTCTAATTTGAAGAATACAAAATTAGAGGTATATCTCAGTGCATGGAAGGACAATGTCCATAGCTACAGACAGGCACTAAAATCTGCCAGGTCAGCATATTTTCGCAAACTCATAGGAAATAACCACAACAATCCAAGGTGTTTATTCAGTACTGTGGCACAATTGGTTAGGAATAAAGCCTCAACTTAACCAGATGATTCCATCGCAGCACAATAGTAATGACTTCATTTCTTTACTGATAAAATTGAAATAATCAGAAATAAAATTGGAATTTTGCAATCATTTGTCACAGTATCTCAGAAAACATTGTCTCTCATGTGTAACTTCAATCCTTTGCTGTCATAGGTCATGAAGAGCTAACAAAACTTATTGAAACATCAAAAGCTACAACATGGGGGCCTGGGTAGCTCAGCGAGTAAAGATGCTAACTACCACCCCTGGTATCACAAGTTCAAATCCAGGGTGTGCTGAGTGACTCCAGCCAGGTCTCCTAAGCAACCAAATTGGCCCGGTTGCTAGGGAGGGTAGAATCACATGGGGTAACCTCCTCGTAGTCACTATAATATGGTTATCGCTCTCGGTGGGGCGTGTGGTGAGTTGTGTGTGGATGCTGCAGAGAATAGCGTGAAGCCTCCACACATGCTGTGTCTCAGAGGTAACATGCTCAACAAGCCACGTGATAAGATGTGTGGACTGACGGTCTTAGACGCGGAGGCAACTGAGATTCGTCCTCTGCCACCCAGACTGAGTCACTATGCCACCACGAGGACTTAGAGGGCATTGGGAATTGGGCATTCCAAATTGGGGAGAAAAGGGGAGAAAAAAAGCTACAACATGTATGTTGGATCCAATACAACTAAGCTCTTAAAAGAGGTATTCCCTGTAATCTCAGAACCTCTTCTTAATATTATTAACTCCTCGCTATCATTAAGAAGCTACAACTTGATCCTGGTGAATTGTCTAATTATAGACCGATTTCAAATCTCTTGATTTCAAATATCTTAATTTCTACAGAGAAATAGTGTATATGAACAATTTCAGTCAGGATTTAGGACCATCACATTACTGAGACACTTATCAGAGTTACAAATGACTTGCTGTTATCATCTGATCGCGGCTGCATTTCTCTTCTAGTGTTTTTGGATCTTAGTTTTGCCTTGGACACGATAGATCACGATATTCTCTTCAATAGGCTAGAGAATTATATTGGCATTTATGGACTTGCATTAGCATGGTTTAGGTCCTATTTAGCAGACCGCTATCACTTTGTCTTTGTAAATGAGGAATTATCAAATCAAACAAAATTTAAGCATGGAGTACCACAGGGATCGGTTTAAGGGCCTCTGCTTTTCTACTTGTATATGCTTCCCCTGGCAGATATTATCTGCATTACCTTGTTCTAATGATGGACTACACTCTTGAAATGGAATGCATAGACTATCAATAAATAGCCAAAAAAAGTTTTCATCAGCCAACTAACAAAGGGCAATGCATCTATATTAACTTCTGCAGGTAATCCAGGATGGACTTCGAAGACATTAGTCATTAATCTTACAGTTTTTAGAAAATCTTTGTTTAAACACTGGCCCTTAATACTTAGTGTAATCATTTTAAACCTTGACTGGCTTTATATTCATGCTGTTAGTCAGAGGGGACTGGCCCCCAAGGTGAGCCTGGTTTTCTCCATTAACCAACATCTTATAGAGTTTTGTGTGCCTTGCCACAGTCGCCTGCGGCATGCTTACTGGGGTTCTAAATACATTATCTAATTACTTGTTTTTATAAACAATTCACAACTGTATTTAATCAAACTACACAATGATGAGTCTAAGAATTTATAGATATTACAGTTTAATTTACTGTTAATGCATGTTTTCTGTAAAGCTGCTTTGAAACAGTGTGTGTTGTGAAAGGCACTATACAAATAAAAATCACTTGACTATTTTAATGTTTAAAGATTGCTCCCATTCCCTACCATTGTAAGTGCATCACTGTAACCCAGATTTTTGCTTGTTAAAGGAAAAGGAGAGGAGTCAATTTATTTTTGTGGTACCAATCTGATGATTAATTATTACTTTTAAAGGTGAATTATGCCATTTATGCACCAACATTTTAGTATGGAACAACATTATGTAGAGGAAATGATGACAGAATTTTCATTTTTGGTGAATTATCCCTTTAATAATTGCATCGTATGAGTATTAAGCAGTGATGTAGAGAGTAGCTAGGTGAGTAGGCTTATAGCTGTTACTATATTGCGTATTTCTAAATGGCTGTATTGCTTTATTATTGAAAAGTCAGCATACGGAACCAGAACAATCCGTTTCATAAAGTGTTATTTGTCCATCACTGGCCTTATTAGGAATCCATCTGTACTGCAGAGTTTTCACTTTTAACTATCCAGGACTTAAATAACTTTGGTTTTGAGCTGGTTTTTGAAATCATCCTCTGGAGTTTATCTTGCTGTGGAGAGAATCTTTTTGCAAAACTCTTCAGTGTCCCATGAGTCTTCAGAGCCTTTAGCAAAGCTGCACCTCTCGTCCCACTGGAGATGCCTACATCTGTGTGCCCCTCTTCCTTTACCAGCCCCTCCAAATCGTGACACGAAGCTGGCATGCTGCTCGGAGCTGGCCGCAGTTGTTCACTTTGATCCTTGAACACACAGTCTTCAATGTACTTTATTGTACATGGACCTCAGAAAGCAATGGAGAAGTAATGATAAGACTGGAAGTGTTGTGTAAACTCCAGGGATTAGCTAGCACATTTCCACATTTCCCACTGCTGCTATCGGTAGGATTTATAAGACCATTATGAGAATTGAGATTCGTTGTTTTGAATTTCAGTGCCTGTACCTTATTTTGCCTTCTGGCTGACACTCAGGGCTACTTTCATTGAATACCATTGCTTAGTTCTCCTTATATTCAGGATGTTAACCCAGTTTGTCAGACCAATTGAAGCACTCTAAAGTTTTCACCAATGAAGTTGGCTTTGTCAAGCCAAGCACTCACTACACGACTGATCGCCTGCTGGGTGTATCAACCATGTAGTCTGAGCGAATCAAAGAAGTGTGCACACTACATGACCATCAGCGATGGGCACACGCTGCTCAGGATTCTTTTGAAATAGAAGAAGTTTATTTACTATGAAGACTAGTGGGCTGTTCACGTCATGTTAAAATAACTGTAAATAAGAGTTTCCAACTTGAAAAAAACTGTCTGGGAAATATCTATGAAACTCTGAATTATACTAAAGCTCTGACGTCTCTTATTTGAGCACCATGGCGTACAGTAAAAAATGGCAAAATATCATTATGTAAAACAGTTAGAGGTTGGTAGGTACTTTAAAAAATATGTTTGATATGGCATTTTATGATAGCTAGTGTTACCTGGTTCGCTTTTAACACATCAATACCTTAGTAGTCAGCAACTTGAAAAGGCCGATGTTACTTGTTTCACATGCAAATAGGTTAGCCAATCATAACATATATCATTTACATCTGTATATGGATAAAATATCAACTACCAGGCCTACTAGCTACTTACCAAATAAATGATTACATGGACATAAATTAAGTTGAAAATATTTTAAGAAGGAAGAGACCCCAGAGTCTCGAGAAACAGCTGAAATCATCCTTCTGCTTGTACAGTAGTTCTTTTGGTGTTAAGATTGCAAAAAGACCATCTGACTACTCATTATTCAACTGAATACAAAGACTACTTTCCAAATAAATAAAGGAACCTAAAACTTTGATTTGAGTTAAAATAATTGTATTAGCTTGTTGAGATCACAGAGTGATACATTAAATAGGAAAGACGACTTGCAATACCCTGATTACCGGAGAAATATCCCTGGGTGTGCAGTCATTATTTGGACATATCATACTGCTGGATGGTGCAATTGACTAATCGTAAAAATGTTATGAACATCTAAAGCTATATTTTTGTACAATAACCCTTGAATAATAATATATGTGGACTTAATGGGGAAAAATACAAAACTGGAGAATATGTACTGGAGAATAAGACTTTTTTATGTCTTAAACATTCTGTCATGGTCTCTATCCACAGATTTGGTCCACTTGACTTGTTCATCCTTTGGTTCCACCCAGGAAGATCTTGCTCCAGTTATATCTCAATTATTCCATATTCCCAGCAGTCCTGGACAAGAACCTGAAGAAGGTAAGATCTGGCCCATCTCCTTCACTTTCTATTAAAATTCCCCATCATCTAAAATCATTAAAACCATTCTTCAGTTCCTCTGTGCATTTACCTTTGATCACACACACTAGATCCTCTATCCGTCCTGCTAACAGTACTTAACTAACCTTGCCACTGGTGGCAGAGAGAGATCATCTCTTTAAAGAAGAAAGATCTGGTATTGCTGTGACATTCACCAAAGGGCTTGCATGGGGACGTTATTGGCGATAACAGTGATTGATATCGATGGTTGTGCGGCAGGCAGGGGCCAGGTGCTGTTTCCATTGATCCCCATTATGCTCTGTCAGGGTCTGCTTGCCTCCTTCATAGTGAGTTTGAGCACAACCTGTCACACATGACCCGTTACCTTCAGATCATAAGAGTGGAATGCCATTTTAGAATGGTAGTGCTAGAGGAGATCAGTGAGAAAGAGAAGCCGGAAGACACTGTTTCGGATGTGGGTATTACAGCAAGCAGCACTCACACTTTGGTTCTGGCCCCTGTAGCAGGGTGTCTGGTTGACATCTCGGCAGCATACTAGGGCAAAGCGACACCACTCTCCCATTGCTGTTAGGATTTCCAATCGATTCTCCCCACTCAGTCATGCACCCACTGAGAATCACATTGAAAGTGCCTTTGTTATTGGTGACTCAATTGAGAAACAAAAGAAGACTAAAATTATTCCCTATGAGCAACTTCAATCATTCTCTGTTATAGGTCAGGAAGAGCTAACAAAAATTATCAAAACATCAAAATCAACATGTATGTTAGATCCAATACCAAATAAACATCTAAATGAGGTGTTACCTGTAATCTCAGAACCTTTTATTATTAACTCATTATCCTTAGGGCATGTCCCAAGAAACTTTAAACTATCGGTTATCAAACCACTCATCAAGAACCCAGCTTGATCCAAGAGGATTTGCTAATTATAGACTGATTTCAAATCTCCCATTTGTGTCGAATATACTAGAAAATGTAATGTCCTCCCAACTGTTAATTTTTACAGAGAAATGGTGTAAATAAAGAATTTTAGTCAAGATTTATGCCCCATCATGCACTTATCAGAGTTAAAAATGACTTGCTCTTATCATCTGATAGCAGCTGCATTTCTTTTCTAGAGATTTTAGATCTTCGACACCAAAGATTATGACATTCTCTTGGATAGGCTTGAGAATTATATTGGAATTTGTGGACAGGCATTAGCTTGGTTTAGGTCCTATCTCTCTAATTGCTACAACTTTGTCTCTGTAAATGAGGCACTTTCAAATCAAAATAAAGTTTAGTATGGAGTGCCACATGTATCAGTTTCAGGGCCTCTACTTTTCTTCCTATATATGCTCCACCTGGGAGAAATTTAATTACTTTTCACTGTATGCTGACGATATACAACTTTATATTTCTTCGAAACTTGCCAAATATTCATTTTAAAATTCTTTTAATTACTTACAAAGCTTTGAATGGTCTTGCTCCAAAGTACTTAAGTAACTTTCTGTCACGCTATAATCCATCTGGGCTCTGGCCTGTTAACAATAGAGAGAATATTAAAATCCACAAAAGGAGGGAGGTCATTTTCATATTTGGCTCCTAAACTATGGAATAGTCTTCCTAGCAGTGTTTGGAACTCAGACAGACTCTCTCAGTTTAAATCTAGACTAAACACTTATATATTCAGTCAGGCATACACTTAATTTATCCCTCAATAAATAGTTTTGCTGCTTTAGTTATAGGTCTGCCAGAACTGAAAGCACTTCTCTTATTCTTTAAACATGTTTTAAATTGAATGGCATCTACGCTAATTTTATTCTATTTCTTTCCCTGTCTATACCTCTGGATTATATCCTGAGGTTACCAGAGCCTGCCAGATCCATCTCCGGTCCTTCCTGATGTCTGATTCCCACTGTGTTGCTGAATAATGATGACCAGCTGCAGCATGTGCCAGCCAGACTTCACTTCAGTCTACTAAAACAGACTTCACAGAGGATAAATTGATGCAAACTCAAAGACATGGGATTTTTCATGAGCCACTGCCTGAAGCATGGGCTCAGGATGGAGTTCACCAAAATTACCTGCCATAAGCTTCCAGCCGGACTGTGATGCTCCTCACTGAATGATACCTTTATCAACTTGGTCAAAGGAGGGATAACACTCTATTAAACTACATAGAAAATTAATTAACCACTAACAAAAGCCTTCATGGGCCAAAATCAAAGGACAATGCAGTTAATTCGGAATGACTTCAAGGACTTTAACACTAAAACTTATATTTAATATAAAATCATTTTGTTTAATTATTGACCCACAACACTTTTTACCACAAATTTTAACCACTAATAATTTTAAATATAAATAACTAATATAGGCATTATATTCCTTCATTTTCTCTTCAAGCTTAATTTAAGGTACAGCTGCTATGAAAAAATGTCTGTTGTGAAAAGCACTATACAAATAAATTTGACTTGACTTGACCATCACAACACGCTGTGTGAATATGTACATTGTTTAAGATACAAGTGTTAAACTGAGGTCAGCTAATACACTAAAGCTAGCGGCAACACATCACATGCGCTTGAAATGTCACTTCCATCATCTGTTAAACGGCAAATGATTTTGTGTAGTAACAAAATGAATTTGTATAATTTGCATATTTTGTAAGTGCATAGTGTATATTGTGCCATTTGGGACACAACTTTTGATTAAAGGCCTTAAGTGGATTTGTTTACATTTAAAATGAAAATTTTTAACATTTTATTTATTTGATTTTAATTAACAAGCATTCAGTTGGCCCATTTGAACATTCCATCGATGCAAGTCTATGGGATTTTTTTTTTTTCTTTTTTCAGCTGTGTGACAAACGTAAGTTAGATCAGTTAGAAAAGTTATAGCATACTATTCCAGAAAGTCTGAGGTCTATGCTGAGTTTGGTGGATGTAGATGGAAAGCTCTAGGAGGAGCTAGTGTTAGAAATTTTGGTCTTGGTTTAGGGATGTACACATTTTTTTACAAATAAATTTGATGTCAGAAAGATCAAGCCATTATTTATTTTTTTAATTGCACTAGTCACACCACAGGATTGAATAGAAAGTGCAGGGACAAATAAAAATTAAAATGCATAAAGCATTTTAGAAAACCACTATATAGTAAATGCATAATATTTAAGTACATTTTTATGTATTAATTCATTTTTTAATAATCCCATTAAAATGTAATGGTGATTAATAGGGGCATGCAGATTGGCTGATATACAGATAAATAAAAAAACATTACAATTTTGTATTGTTTTATTGTATTATGCATTACACACTAAAATACTGTCAATACTGACAAATGCTGACTATAAGTGACTACTAAGTTCAGTATTGTGTTAATTATATCAGCAATGTTTTAATCGTGATTTAAATTATATTATAATTTTAATTGAATTATATTGACTAGTCACAGGCACAAATGGCACTGTTTCCTGAGGATAACCCAAATAAATTGTTTATACAATAAAACATTTTTAGTTATTAATTGAGATCCTTATTTTTTTATGACAAAAAAGTGATCATTTTTTAAATTAATTAAATAATCTGACATTGTAAAATATTCTCCTTAAATAGCTTCAATGTAGTGAGCTACTTTTTGTCTGAAACTTGTAGTATATTTTAAAGGTGTAGCTTGAATGTAGTTTTAACTTTAAATTATTAGTTGCTTGCAGCTTGGTAAGCCACTGTTTCAAAGTAGCTTCCCCATTTCTGGCTCTTACCTTCATGTCAATTCCTAAAATGTATTTATTAATGCCAATTTAGCAGAGTTTATGTAATAATAGTGTCTTGACTCTAGATACATGTGATGGGAAGGTGATTTGTGTTGTTTCGTGGCAGGAAGATAAAGGTCATCAGGGCCATGGCATCCCCAGCCGGCCTCACTCCATCTAACAAACTCAATCTGTCTTTATCAGCCATCATCTCTCCACACCTGAAATTTCTTTTTTATCTTTACCTTCTTCTGCCACTCTCCTATCTCACACATACTTTCTCTGCTGGTCTTCCCGGTGTTTCAAAGTATCTACTCTTCATCATAGGCTAGGTTTATCAAACACACCTTAAATTTCCTACAGCAAAAAACAAGGGATTTGTGCATCTACATTTAAACATGTAATGGGACATCAAATTGGACCCTAGTTGTGGAAAGTGTCATCTATAAGGTTTTATATTTTTTTCATATTGATTTTGTAGAAAAGTATGTACTTTTGTGGGGCCAAAAAATTGAAATGTTAAAATGATGTGCGCATATGAACATATCTGTCTTTGTGTGAGTGTACAGTATAAGTGTGTGTAAGCATGTTTTCTCAGGTGCGTTGTCGGCACCACAGAAGGTGTGGGAGTCGAAGCCCCGCTGGGCGACACTCAGCCTTTTTATCACAGGAATGAGCTAGTAGTATTTTAATTAAAATGTCAGAACAAATACTGGCAGAGGTCTGGAGGATGAATCGCTAGATAAGAAGAGCACTGGGCCAGAACAGGTCAGAGAGACAATGTCACCTGGGAAGATTGGGGGGTAGTTAAAATCTTCCATGGGTGTGGAAGATTTTTTTTTTTTTTTATCTGGGTGGAGCTAAATTGGACCAATCCACTGCAATTAGTGCTACAATTTTGTTGTCAAACAAAAGTTTGAGTTTTAACAAAAATGGAAATTTATAGTAAATTATCATTTACTCGCACTCATGTTGTTTCAAACCCATATGACTTTTTTCTGTGAAATATAAAAGCTATGCCAAGGGACCAGTATATCAAAGAGTCTTGGGGTGGGCAACCAGTAAGCAACCACCTTACAATGCCATTGTGGAAGTGAGTTTTAAACGGGTCACTTGCTTTGTCTTCATTCAGGATTTAATACAATTTAAGCTCAATCGACAGCATTTGTGGCATACTGTTGATTATCACAAAAATTTCGATTTGTCCCTCCATTTCTTTAAAAATAGCTAAATCTGGGTAACAGTGGAAGTGAATGGGGCCAATCTAGGGGTGGGTAAAAATACTAATTTCCTATTTCCTATGCATCACAATCTCGATATCAATTCTTAAATCCCAAAATCGATCTTTTACACTATGTGAAACCATCTACTACAATTAAAGGGAAATCACTCACATTGCAACCATACTTTGCACAATGCAACTAAAATGTATATTTGCCATCTGGCTGGTAAATGTTTAGATTTCACTCACCTGTTATTATACAGCATTGGGGTGGAGTATTCAACAGTGAGATCCTTTCACTGCATGTCGAGAGTAAAAGTTGATCCAAAGATGAGATACACGCAACCCATTTATCACTGAATAATGTTTTTAGCTTTTAGTACTCTTTCTGTGCTTTACAGTCAGTTGTTTATCAAAAACAACAAAAATAGAAATACTTAATTCTAATCATGCATAGCATGGATGAGGTAAAACCGTTCAAGTTTTGTTAACATGCTCTAGTTTGCAGAACAGCCAGGTTTCTTAAAGAGTCAGTTCCGGTTTTTATTATCCATTCAAAAAAATCAATATAAATACTTGTAAATAGTCACAGTATGCAATTAAACAATAAATGTTACAAAAAGTATGTATGCAATATTTTAATATTTTCTTGGTTGAATACATTGGTTTGTTCATTTGAATGTTTTAAAAAAAATGACAAATTATGAAAAACTAATAAAATATAATTAGTCAATTAATATATTTGTAATGTACTTAGTTAAAAGGTTCCTAGTATAATTAACAGTATTAGCTGGGAGAGCATTTCTTTCATATGTAAGCAAAAGGGACATTATTACTGAAATCTCATTTGAATCACTATCGAATCGAATCGAGAGCTTCTGAAACAGAATTGAATCAGGAAATCTGTATCAATACCCAGCCCTAGGCCAATCCGTAAACTTTAAAATACTCACTGGTTCAAAAATATAGCCACAATATGTAAACAATATGCTTGTTAAAATAATTCTAGAGTGATAAATTTGCTTACTAAACTTTTCTGTGTAAAGTTATATTTAATTTGACAACTTTGTTGCTATGACAACATAATGAAATCATTCTTAAAACCCTAAAATTACTGAAAAAGTATGATTTAAACAATTTTACAGCTCAAATGAAACTTTTAACAGAAGATATTAATAGTAATTAATAGTATTAATATTAATAATAGTTTTAACAGAATAACTAAGTGCTTTTATAAAATTATCAGCTTCACATTTCTGCCTTTTAAACCCTCCAAAAATTGTCCCCAGTCACTTCCATTGTAAGTGCCTCACTAACCTCGATTTTTTTTTTTTTCATTTTGTTTTTTTAAAGAAAAGGAGAGACGAGTTGAAATTTCATTTTTGTGGTTATCGACATTATGCCACAAATGTTGTCAATTGAGCTCAACTTGTGTTGAACCCAGGATATTCCTTTAATCTAAGATGTTATAAGCAGATCATCCTTTTATCTATTGTAAGGATAAATGTTGGTTTAATGTGTGTTTGTGCGCGTGTGTGTTGAGGCAGTGTGCCAGTGTGTTAGGGGGTGGTTGTGATTTGGGAGGTGTGCAGCTGTAGGCATGTGTTAGTTCCCATCAGGAGTGCTGCTGTATGCTAATCTGACATTTGTCACATCTGGGAGCATGTGTGTGCATGTGTTTGACCGAAAGAAAGACACTGTGTTCTCTGGCTGTCAGCACAAACACTTGTATACTTTCAATGATACTTCATGGTATTTGTTAGACTTAAACATATATGCATGAATAAAAATGCTAAGTATATTATGAGTATTGTATTGCTTTTAAGTAACAGTTGTTGTGTAGTTACAATTTAAGGACACACATTTTCTTTAAAAAAAGTTTTATTAAAGATTTATTAAGTGTTATATAAATAAATAAATTAAGATATATTTATTAAAATTGTCCCTGACACGTAAATAATAATATGTTTTATGGGTGCTGTGCAGTGATAAGCACATTGACTAGATGAACTGGTGTTTTGTGTCTATAGCTGTTGCTAGATTGTGATATTTTGAATAACAGCACTGGGATGTTTTAGTGTTTGAATCACTTTTGTATAAGTTGACTTCTGCTGTTAATTTGTATCACTGTGTAACTGTCTGTAGTTAAAGAGGACACGAAGGCGAGTAGCTCCTCTCAAGGTAAATCTTTTATTACAATTTTACACAACTTTTTATTTATAGTAATCTCATTGGAGTGTAATCCACACAGAACCGTACCGACCCGTCGCTCTTAGGCACTAGAACAACCGGGCTGGACCAATCGCTGTGGGATTCCTCTATCACCCCCATATCGAGCATTGCATCTAATTCCCCCCGAACTATTTTCTTTTTGTGTTCGTGCAAGCGATAGGGACGGCTACATACCACCACTCCCGGTTCGGTCTCGATGTGGTGCTGGATGAGGTTCGTACGACCCGGTAGAGGGGAGAACACGTCCGCAAATTCTAGTTGCAACTTTGCAACCCCTGCGAGCTGATACGGTGAGAGGTGGTCCCCACAAGTGACCGGAGTGTTATGAATAGGCTTTGTGTTTACCTCCAGCCCGAGCTCCGCCCTCTCCAGAACTACCGTAGCCAACGTCACAGGGACGCACGCCTCCCTCTATAATTTCAGGAGGTTGAAGTGATATATTTGACGTGTGCCCCCTCTATCATTTCGCTTTACCTCATAATCGAGTTCCCCGACTTGTCGTTTGACCTTAAAGGGCCCTTGCCACTTGGCAAGTAATTTGGAGCTCGATGTTGGGAGGAGTACGAGTACCTTATCTCCCGGTGCAAATTCCCTTAGCTGAGTACCCCTGTCATACAGTCGGCGCTGTCGTTCTTGAGCCTGGAGCAAATTCTCCTGTGTTAGTTGCCCTAGTGTGTGGAGTTTTGCTCGGAGATCAAGAACGTACTGAATTAAATTTTTGCTATGTGAAGGTCCATCCTCCAAAGCTTCGCGGATGACGTCAAGCAACCCGCGCGGCCGCCGCCCATACAGCAGTTCGAACAGGGAGAAGCCGGTAGAGGCTTGCAGGACCTCTCGTACTGCGAATAACGGGGGGTCGAGCCATTTATCCCAATTTCTAGCATCATCATGCACGAACTTCCGAATCATGTTCTTAAGGGTTTTATTAAATCGCTCCACCAGGCCATCTGTCTGCGGATGGTAAACGCTGGTGTGAATGGATTTAATACCCAATAATTCATAAAGCTCACGGAGTGTATGTGACATAAAGGTTGTGCCCTGGTCGGTGAGGATTTCTTTCGGAATCTCCACCCGGGAGATTATTTTGAAGAGTGCCTCTGCAACACTACATGCTGAGATGTTGCTCAGAGGCACTGCTTCCGGGTATCGCTGCATAATCCACTAGGACTAATACAAAGCGATGCCCGCATGTTGACCGCTCTAATGGCCCGACAAGGTCCATGCCAATTCTCTTGAAGGGGACCTCGATCAGCGGGAGGGGGCGCAATGGCACTTTTGGGGTGGCCGGTGGATTTACCAGCTGGCATTCACGGCACTCCGCACACCACCTGCGGACATCGCCGCCAATGCCCGGCCAATAAAAACGGACTATTAAGCAGTTCAGTGTCTTTCTTTCCCCTAGGTGACCTGCCATCGGATTATAATGAGCCGCCGGGAAAACTATTTCCCGGCGGCTCCGCGGTATTAAGAGCTGGGTTGTATCTTCCTTTGTTTGGGTGTCCTGCGTCAAATCAAATCAAATCACTTTATTGTCACACTACCATGTACACAAGTGCAACAGTAGGTGAAATTCTTGTGTGCAGTTCCGAGCAACATAGCAGTCATGACAGAACTGCACACAAGAATTTCACCTACTGTCACTCTATACAACCGCTCGTTTATGATTGTAAAATAGGGATATGAAAGTGCGACATTCGGGAAGAGTTGCTGACCATCAATCACTCTCACTTGGTCAAAGGCGTGCCTGAGGGTTTCGTCTCTCGACTGCTCCAGAGGAAAATCCCCTTCTGGATTTGCTGCAGCCTCTCCCCCCCTCACGTCATCATGACGTGGAGCCGACGAAGACAGTCCCGGTTCCGCCTCCCCCGTCAGAGCATTGCACGTATCACACCTCATCGCTTTCACGCAGGACCCATCCGCACACATTCCCTTCAATACATTTGTAAAATCAGGCCAATTAGTCCCCAAAATCAGCGGATGGGTGAGGCGGGAACTAACCGCAGCCTCCACTCTATGCTTTGTTCCCCGGGTTGAACCAAGCATTGGTGGATCGTGGTTTGATTACAACCCGTGTCCATCAATGCTTGGTGAGTACCCCCCTTGATCCCTACCGGTATCCAGTACGCTCCAGCTTGATCGGGGGCAGCCTGCGGGGTGTCAGGGACCCGGACCACAGTCCCCAGCTCCATCACGGGGCAATTATCCCGGGAGTGGCCCGGATCCCCACAACCCCAACAGGTCGGCCCAAACGCTACGCCCGCACCTGTGTCAGGGGACACTTCCACCTGAGGGGGAGGGCAGCGGGCACTGTAGAGGAGAGGGGTGTGTCCACCACCTTGCATGGGAACTGGACGTGTTGGCGGAGCTCCTTGCCTCCGCGGGGCAGGAACAGGCTCTGGGGAGAAAGCAGAGTGAGAGGGAGGAGGGGAGAGAGAGAGAGGGCTCTTCCGCCCTCGGGTACACCACCAAATGGTCCTCTGCAAGCTGGACAGCTTCCTCCAGCAACGCCGGGCGGTGGCACTGGATCCATTCCGCTGTTCCCTTCGGCAGACCATGAATCAGCTGCTCCAGTACCACCTGGTCGATCACTTCCCCCAACTTCAAGGACCGAAACAGCTGGTGATACTGTTCCAACCTGCGACCCATCAGCTGCAGGATAGCCTTTTTCAGGTCCGCATAGGCCAGGAGATTAGCTGCCGGCAACTGTTGGGCAGCAAGCTGGGCTTTCCCGGACAGTAATGGAAGGAGCCTGGCCGCCCATTGTTCACACGGCCAGCCCCAGATCTCCGCCGTTCTCTCAAAGAGGTCGATGAAGGCCTCCGCCTCATCTTCCGCCCCCATTTTCAGAAGCGTGGGGGGGCAGCTGGGTCCGGATGTCGGGAGTCGCGGACGGGGTTCTCTCTTGGCCAAGGAGGCTCCGGATCGCGTGCTGGTCCTCTGCTTGAGCCCGCAGGATTTCCTGGTCGGTCCTGGTCTTGGCGCAGCTCAATCTGGGACTGTTGGTGTGTCTGATGCATCCCGGCAAGGGACTGGAGGATCTCGGCCAGCTGGGAGGACTCCATGGGGCGTACTTGGAAATCCCGGATTTCGGCACCAGTGTAACGGTCTCTAGTTAAGGAGGACACGAAGGCGAGTAAATCTTTTATTACAATTTTACACAGCTTTTTATTTATAGCAATCAGTTCACTCCCAGACTCTCTCTCTCAAGTGTTGGTGGCATGGGTCTTTTATCTGCTCTCCCCATGCTCACTGGAATTAGAGACAGGTGTTAGACATAATTTAGCTCAGGTGTAAGTGCCCTTACCACTTCCCTCTCTCCGGACTGGCACTTGACCACACCCCGCTGCCACACACTGCTTGTCAGTGTTTGTGGGATTCCAGACCAGAGTATGTGAGCAGTGCTGAGTGCAGTGCTCGAATTAATTCCAGGCTTATGGGGGGTCCCCACCTCTCAAAGTTGTTGGGGGGTCTTGTGATGTAGTAGCGTTTACATTTTCATTAAATCGTACTTGCCATTATTATCTTTATTAAAATAAAAATAATTTGGGACCCCCCCCAAATTCTTTTTTTTTTTTCTTATGGGGGGTCTGCCAACAATCCAAATTTTCCGATTCTTACATTTATTTCATCCGACTGTGATGAAAACTAACTGACCAATGAGAAGTGCTTTTTTAATTTTTCCAGAGTCGTTGCAGCTGTTCAATCCAGCTCGTTGGTTGCCAATTTGACATGCAGCTGGTACCCCTCAAAGTTATATACTTAAAAATACATAGTTGCAGTTCATGAGCGATGCACTCTTTGTACTGGAAACATAAATCAGGTCTCTTTTTGAAAGTCTGCTTATGTTTTTTTGTCTTAATGTTCATTATTTAATAAGTATATCACTGTGCCTGTTATATTCTCATGGCATTATTAATAGCAGCGAGTGCCAGCAATTCATTTGCACTTGTAGTAAAATCCCATAAACTCATTACATGCAATATTTTACTTTAAACAAACAAATTGCAGAACCACACTGCTTTTTTAATTGCAAGGATAATATAACAAAGTATTGCAATAATTTAAATAAAGACCGTGAGGCAGTGCTTTCTTATATATAATTTTTTATATTATGCATCATATTTTATAATATAGGCCTACCTATATTAGGTACACTCTGTGTGGAGTGGTGTAGTGGGCTAAAGCACATAACTGGTAATCAGAAGGTTGCTGGTTCAATCCCCACAGACACCACCATTGTGTCCTTGAGCAAGACACTTAACTCCAGGTTGCTCCAGGGGGATTGTCCCTGTAATAAGTGCACTGTAAGTCGCTTTGGATAAAAGCGTCTGCCAAATGTATAAATGTAAATGTACTTGTTATTCTTAACGTACATTATTCCGTGTGTATTTATATCACTGTACCTTTTGTTACATTATGTAACTGTAGCCAGCTGGTACGTGATAGCTGTGCAGTGTGTAAATATTCAGCAGCGCTCTTTACTCATCTCACTTGCATAAAAAACACAGATTAAATACTCTTCAAAATGCATCAACACTATGGAAAGAACATAATGAACCAGTTATGCTAAATTAGGTAAATAAATGCTTTAACAGCATTCAATCTCTAACAGCTGAAAATGCAGACAGGAGACTGGTACAAATATTTGTAGAACAGCAACAGCGCTGCCTACTATACAGGGGTGAAATAGTTTTTAATTAAATTTTTTTACAGACTCGCTATTAAAAGACCGTCACTGATATGGTGTGAACAGGCCTTAAAGTAATCCATAAGGCTCCAGTTGTTTAGTCAATGTCTTCTGAAGCAATCCAATCGGTTTTGCTCGTGCAATGATCGTGCCTGGAGAGAAATGGCAAGATGTTCAGTGAAAGCTTTTGTTATATTTTCGATTGATTCAGAAGACATTGGTTAATACACTTGTGTCGTATGGATTATTTTTTGATGCCTTTTTGTGATATTTGGACCTTCAGATTTCTGCCAATTATTCACTTGCATTGTGAGGACCAACAGAGCTTAGATATTCTTCTAAAAAGATTTAATTGTGTTCTAGGATGGGATCTGGGTAGGCATGAGGATGAGAAAATAAGAGAATGTTAATTTTTGGGTGAACTATCCCTTTAATCAATGTTAATTGCTTCTGTTGATGTTATCAGCCCTCGTTATTTCAACTTCAAAAATAATGACTGAATTTACACATCATCCTGTTCAAATGTGTACATCCCCTTGGTTCTTAATATGGTGCATTGCTTCCTTGATGATCAATTACTATTTGTATCTTTTGTGATAGTTGAGCCTCTGCTTTGTTATATTTTTCCATCAGTTGACATATTGTCAATCTTATGTGCATGGCTCTTTTTCAGGCTCTTCAGTCTGTAACAGAAGAGATGATGTGGTGTTGTGGATGTTCAGTTAAAGGCTTCAGCATTGTGTGTATCGGTGACCCAGCAGCATTCATAGGAAAGGGTGTTTTTGAAGCAGCGTTAAACATTGATGCCACCCTACCTCTCCCCCTTTCCAAATTAAGCAAATCACTGGGCCACTCCGGGCAGGAAAAGGAACACGTGTCATAATTGTGTGACATTTGGGTAATGACCGTTCTGACATTTCAGACTGACACCTTCTCTCTCTCTCGTGCTTTTCTAGCCTTTCTTTTCCCACCTTTTTGCAGCAGAGGCTTGTGTATTTAAAGGGTAATGATACAGACTGACAGCTTTACGCTTTAAATGAACCAGTGCCACACACACACACACACACACACACACACGCTCAACCTTCTCTCTCCTCTGTAGGACCATAGAGCCGATTTAGCCTGCGATGTCATCAAAGTAGAGGAAAAGTAGATAAGTTAAACCATGTCATGAAGCCACTAATAAAATATTAACAATGACTGATCTCATGATAAATCAATGTAGATCTTTGAAATGGGACTTAGTTTCCTTTTCTGTGACACTGTCGATTACCACGGAAAATTATTTAACTTATCCAATGCCATTACATTTATGTGAAGTGGTAAGTTGGGATGGTTCATTTAAGTGAGCTGGTTAAAACAAATGATTTACCAATTCACTTAAATGTGGCTTTGGGAAGTCCAATTAATGTTAGTGAATTACTTTGTTTAGATGGTTCATGTATGTGAACCATCTAAAACAAATTATTCACAGATTCACTTTATGATCAAATAAACATAGCTCGCCCCCAATCTCATGCTATTGGAGGGGCACATGTTGCTGTTGTATTTAACCAATTTAACTGGGTTTTAAGGAACAATGTAGCTTCTTGTATATTCCTTACAAATGTGATAACTTAAAATAAAGAAGATCTATTTAAAACACCTGATAGGTCAGTGTTTGTATGTAGCACCTGTGGCCAATGTCTCTCCCCAGGTCAGGCCAGCCAGTGACCCCAAAAAGCTGTTTTTATGTAAAGAAACAAACAAATGTGGTTGGTTGCTTTACATGTCGGTCCGATGGTCGTTTCCTGTCTATAGAGGGTAGTTCTTAGCCAGAATTAGTTACAAACTGGACAACACTTGCTGCAGCTGACCCGATATCAGACTACTGTTGTTTTTTCACTGTCTTTGGTGCTGAAATCCTGACTTGCATATAAATACAAACACTTGTAATCTTACTGAGGGTCTGACCTAAAATGGTAGGCTCCAACAAATGTCAAATGTGTTAAAATGTGAAAAATGATAGAACTTCTAACCACAAATGAAAATTTCTAGGTGTTCCACTGGCATCTGTCCATGCAAAAGAAGCTGCAGCAGATTTTACCATTTTAAACTTCTTTTGCAGAGGTTTGTGTATTTTCCCCACATAGTCTGTAAAGAAAAAAAAGAGCACAGATTCCATGTGGGCCGAATAATTACCTTACAAATATGTGATTTGGGTTGGATTTGACTTAATATTTGTTGGAATTGTCTGAGAGAGTGTCAAGGGTAAGACATCTGAAATGCAAACTGTTCTTGTGTCCATACTTTGAAAGACAGAATTGGAAATACAATTAAATGATTTGTGTTTAGGTGTAGAAGAGAGAAGCAAACCAACAGTGCTGTGGGTGAGGTACTTCAACATGAGGGACACGTCAGCTCTGGATGGCAGCAGCTACAGTCTGCCGAGTAATGTTCATGTGTGCACTGGTCCTGATGCCAGCCTGGGCAGTGACCACTCCATCAAACTGGTGAGTCCAGCAGAGGGAGGCAGACACTACCAATCAAGTCAAGTCATTTTTATTTGTATAGTGCTTTTCACAACACAGATCGTTTCAAAGCAGCTTTACAGAAAATCATGCATTAACAGAAATTATGCTGTAATGCCTTAAATTCTTTATTGTGTGGTTTAAATGAATAACGTGATTTGAAAATTTTTCTTGTATCTTGTTGTGGGCTGTATTGTGGTTATTTTATTGATTTTCAAAATTAAAAAGGAATAGCTAAATACTAAAATATAACTTTTATTAATTTTATTAAATTTATTAAAGAAGTAAAACATTTCATAATAAAATGTATTTGTCATTAATAAACTGCTTTCATCTTTAATTGTGGTTACTTTGATCAGTAACTCCTCTGTAAAGATAACAATATAACTGAAAATCAGAACTTTTTGTCTGCCCATGTTGTCCAGGAAGTGAATATATATATATAATTTTTATATTTTGTTTAAGAAATCCTCACTTTGAAAGTATATATATATATATACTTTCAAAGTGAGGATTTCTTAAATAAATTATGACATAAATAGTCATTAGAAAATAATAATTTTCATTAATCTATTAACATCATACAATAGTCCAGTAAACGTCTAGGTTAAGGATGTAACCTCCGTTCCCTGATGGAGGGAACGAGACATTGTGTCGAAGAAGCGACACTAGGGGTCTTTCTTGAGCACCAAATATACCTCTGATCTATGAAAAAAGGCCAATGAGAAGTTGGCAGACAGTATTTGCATGTTCCGCCCCCGGACATACGGGTATAAAGGCAGAGGAATGCGTCTGTTTCATTCAGGATTTTTCTTCGGAGCCGATGGTTGTGTATGCAGTCAGCTGCGAGTTACACACCGTTCCTGTTCCTCTGACGCTGCCTGCTGTTGGATCTACGGCACACTACAGCGGCTTTCTCCTTCTCTGCACGGCAGTGCAGTTTGCCCCTGGGCGCTTCGACAGCGCAGTTAAAAGAGTTGATTTCTCTAAAAGGGTTAGTTTCTCTTAAAGAGCAAATGCACAGCTGGCGTTGAAAGTCCTTTTCAGGACGCGTCTTTTTAAAGACGTCTTTCCGCCTCTGTATAGTTTCTGGATGCGTTTGATTTCTCCCCACCTCTGACGGTCCTAAAAGCTGCCTTGCGATTACATGCAGGCAGCGTTTTTATGAATGTTTATGTTCTCAGTGCAAGAAAATAGCCATGGCAGCATTGTGGTCACGGCTTTCTTTTGTCATGAGAGAAAGCCACTTCAGCCTCCCCCCGCGCCTCGCCTCCTTCCTACGGGATAGTTCTGAAGCCATAAGAAAGCTTTGTGTGAGGACCAAATATTTTGTCACTATATTAGTTAATTAAGTTAAGGTTTGCAGAAGTTGTGAACTTATTTTCACATACAGTACTGTGCAAAAATCTCAGGCACATAAGAGGTTTCACAATAGCATTTGTCTTAAGATGGTTATTTATATCTTCAGCTTTAGTGTTTCAATAGGAAATATAAATATTAGACTCCCAAAGATTTCTTTTGCAAATAGAAAAGATTAGAATAGAAGAACAGGGAGCCCTGCAACAGATGTCATGGCCCTCATAAAGCCCCCCACTGAACATCATGCCAGTCTGAGATTACATATAGAGACAGAAGAAATTGAGACAGCCTAAATAGATAGAAGAACTGTGGCGAATTCTCCAAGAAGCTTGGAACATCCTCTCTGCCAACAACCAAGAAAAACTGTGTACAGGTATACCTAGGAGAATTGGTGCAATTTTAAAGTCAAAGGTGGTCACACTGAATATTGATTTGGCTTTTTTATGTTTACTGGACTTTGTATGATGTTAACTGATAAATGAAAACTATGTCATTATTTTTGTAGACATCCTCACAATGCAACATTTTTCACAAGTGCCAAAAATGTTACACAGTACTGTATATGATCAACAACATTTCAGCCTGTGCTGCCCAAAACGTTGCATTCTCACTTCTCTAATATTCAAATATGGTGTGTTTATTGCCAGGCTGAATCAGTGTTTCATCATCTCCTGCCCAATGAGGAGTTCTGCCCACCTGCACCCAACCCTGAGGACATCATCTACGACGGTGATGGTTCACAGGCAAAGGGGGTGGGGTTTGGCGACACTAATAGCACAGACAGAGACACAAGAAGGTGTCGCCCAGGAGAATAACCCATCAGCAGAAAGCTCTGAGGCTTCAGAGAATATAGACAGTGTTATCCTGGAGACAACCACTCAGACCAAACCCACTGATGAATAGATCCCTTAGAGATGGTTCCTCACTTCTAAATAATCACTGTTACTCTGTTTCTCTGTTATCTATTTGTGTGAATGCCTATGGAGGAGAACATATGGCTTCCCTCATACAATGTCATTATGTTCTGCTTAAAATCCATGGCTTCTTGGATTGGACCAGTGTGCTGCAATGCCAAAATCTCTTTCCAGTTAAAAATGTGAGCCTTTTCACACTCAAAGCCTTAAAAGTTTTAGTTTGGCTCATCACTGTAATGTTTAGCGTTACAAATTGTTCACTTTTTCTAAAGAAGATGTTTAGAGATAAGAAGAGATTGTCTGATGGTTATGTAAAGCGTGCAAGCACAGTTTGTTTATGTTTACAAGACGTACAGGGGCAGGTAAATCTGAAAATTATAAAAGAACACCATTTTATTTTTCTATGAAAATGTTTCAGACACTTTGTTCTTAATAGATCACACAACAGCATATTTACCTTTACTATTTAAATAAAATCATTCAAAAAGTTATTATTGATTTTTGAGGGATTTTGTTTCTGTTCTAAATATGTTTATTTCGTTTCTCATCATCTGTGCGTTATTGGGAGCAGCGAGTGAATTATTATTATAATATTTATAAATATACAGTATATAGTAATATAATAATTACTATGATGCAGAACTATTTGATTTCTCCATTTCTTAGCATTTAGTTAACTATTATTTTCATGTAAAATAAATAAAGTAATAATTTATGGCATGTATTATTATGCAACAATCTAGGATGACCATCAATCCATTTGTTTTTTTTACCTGAACAAAGCGAACAAAGATGTGTAGAGCAACCTCTGTATGTGACTGGTAAAGCTGGAATTTGCATGTCCACCCAGGTGAGGGGAGATACAAGCCCTGAGTCCCTAGGATCTTTAGGGAAGTAGGCTACACCTGGCTACAGCAGGACAGAAAAGTGTGAAGTATAGTTTAAAAAAGATTTTTTAATGGCGTCTGATCTTTTTTGTTTTTATTTTATACTGTTGTATTTTATTTTATGGCCATTATTAACTGTTTTAATGTTACTATTCATTAAATGTATAAAATAAATGTAATATATTTAATTAAACTTAAATTAATTAGTAGCTTCCCCAACACTGCTCATCTGGCTGTGATGCACATGCCTCAGTTCTGGCGTGTTTCAAATGCTAATGCGATTACGTCACACACGCATACCGTTGCAGAAAGGAAGCATGAAAAAGTACTTAATATTTATCTTTTCTGCACCAAAAGTGATCGTGTCACTTTAGAAGATATTTCTGTAACAGCTGGTGTCGTATGTATGACATTTACGCTGACTGAGATTTTCGATCTTCAAATGTGAAATCAACATCCACTTGCTTTTTAAGGACCTACTGAGCCAAGATATTTTTCTAATTTTCTTCAAATGTTTTCTGGTGAAGATAGAAAGTCCTACGCACCTGTGATATCATGAGGGTGAGTAAATAATTAGAGAATTTTCATTTTTGGTGAACTATCCCTATAAAGGAATAATTCGTCCAAAAATATCGATTTTAACATTATGCCTGACATCTTTTATGTTAAACGTAAGACATCTGTGTCTAGAACAACATGTGAGAACAATGATTACAGAATTTTCATTTTTGAGTGAACTATCCTTCATTAAAGCTGAATGACTTTGGTCACATGGAATACTTATATACTCTGACGACTTACCTGCTAACAATATGTATTTCATATCTCCGTTTTAATGCTGTCAGTCATTTCGGGTCCTAACAAAACAGTTCTCTGTCATGTCACATCCTTAGGTATTTCAGAAATGTATTGAAGCTGTATCATCAAAAAATTGTTGCAGACATTAAGTATTTTGGTGTTACATCTAGTTTATATGTTTAAACCTGTGCTGAATGCATCACCTGATCCAGCTTTTTATGCATCCACAGTTCCGAACATCAGTATTATCCCACAAAGGCCAAATGCAGTAACTACATTTTTTTTTTTTTTGTCAAAAATGATTCATGATTGAAATCTGGTCTCTTAAGTTTGAATTTGCTTACTGTCATTTGAACTGCACTTGATGAAGAATGTACTTTTCAGCCATTAATAAAGTACATTCTTTAGATAAGTACTTCTTAGATATGCAGTATTATTGTAGTAGTATGAATACATTCCTGTGCATACTTAATTAGAAATTGTGGACATTATGTGACCCAAATATATGTATAAGTAACAACAACATTAAAAATCATTTACTCTAATTTTGTTGAATAATTTACGCTGATTTTGTTCAACAAGTACAATTTAACAACCAGGAGCAACTTTCTCAACAAAAATTCATCATTTAAATTATGATATCTTCCCAACTCCCGTGGGATCAAAGGATAGCAAGGGTCCGCTGGTTGCACACTTCAGAATGTTTTTCTGAATTCTTTTGAACCGATCCTCTTTAATGGCTCAAACAAACCCATCCGTAAATAGTCTGAGGGATGCCCTTACAAAAAAAACTTGCCACAAATTGTTGCCAGCAGCGAAGAGCTGCAAACTTTTGGTAAATATTTGCGTCGAATCACAAGCTCATTTGAAAATAACGAGTGGCAAGTTTAGATTTTTTGTAAGGGTTGCTTTGTAGGAGAAAATCTGTGAGATTGGAACAATGTTGTTAACAAAATGGGAATATCTGTTATTAACAGCCACACTGTTTTTGTTGTTTTGTTCACGTCATGTCGGAATTACCCTGATTAAATGATTCCGAATTGAAAAAAGCACTCGCGTCTTTGTAAAACTTGTTATTGTATTATGTTATTATCATACTCGTTATTATATGTATTATGAAACTTCTGACTTGACAGTCGTGACGTCATGTAAAAAGAACCAATCTGGCAGCGGCCTCAACAGTTCAAGGTGGTGAACACATATTTCAGTTTGATATATCATTTTATTATGCCATTGATGCCTAAAAAATTTTTTTTGTTCTTACATATTTTTCAACAACAAACAGAGGTGAATTAATATTGTGATAAACAATTGGTTGTTATCAACAATGGTGTTTCGCTTTTATAAGTCACAAGGAACATACGAGGTCTGAGGACATGAACAGCTTTTATGTTTTTGGCCCCATTCTGAGTAAATTCTAGAGACTGTTGTGCATGAAAATCTCAGGAGATCAGCAGTTACAGAAATACTCAAACCAGCCCATCTGGCACCAACTCAACTCACTTTTAGTCACTATGCCATTACACAAGTGAAACGATGTGTGAAAAGCTTATGTGAGTGGTCCAGACATTGCAGCTATACATATAAATACAATAAGTATTAGTACACTCAACAGAATAACAATGTACAGAGTAACAATATAACAATGTACACAATAACAATATAGAGAATAACAATATAACACTATACAGAATAACAACACTATAAAGATTAACAATACACAGATGTTTACACGGTTTGCATGTTACACAATTCACATTACACAATATACAATACAATATAACTGAACAGTTAGAGACAATTGCACTGAATTGAATTAAATACAGTATACATAGTATACATACAGTGGGTACGGAAAGTATTCAGACCCCCTTAAATTTTTCACTCTTTGTTATATTGCAGCCATTTGCTAAAATCATTTAAGTTCATTTTGTTCCTCATTATTGTACACACAGCACCCCATATTGACAGAAAAACACAGAATTGTTGACATTTTTGCACATTTATTAAAAAAGAAAAACTGAAATATCACATGGTCAAGTACAGGGATATCCTGGACGAAAACCTTCTCCAGAGTGCTCTGGACCTCAGACTGGGCCTAAGGTTCACCTTCCAACAAGACAATGACCATAAGCACACCGCTAAAATAATGAAGGAGTGGCTTCACAACAACTCCGTGACTGTTCTTGAATGGCCCAGCCAGAGCCCTGACTTAAACCCAATTGAGCATCTCTGGAGAGACCTGAAAATGGCTGTCCACCAACGTTTACCATCCAACCTGACAGAACTGGAGAGGATCTGCAAGGAGGAATGGCAGAGGATACCCAAATCCAGATGTGAAAAACTTGTTGCATCTTTCCCAAAAAGACTCATGGCTGTATTAGATCAAAAGGGTGCTTCTACTAAATACTGAACAAAGGGTCTGAATACTTAGGACCATGTGATATTTCAGTTTTTCTTTTTTAATAAATGTGCAAAAATGTCAACAATTCTGTGTTTTCTGTCAATAAAAAATGAACTTAAATGATTTTAGCAAATGGCTGCAATATAACAAAGAGTGAAAAATTTAAGGGGGTCTGAATACTTTCCGTACCCACTGTATATGTGGCATATACTATTGTGTTGCCATTCATTCTCAGAAGTCGTAAAGGGGTAGATGTGATATACATCAATATATACATATTGAGTCCAGTGAAATCCAGTTTATTTAGTGTTGAGGTCCTAGATTATGGTGTTGTTAGCAGTTCAGCAGTCTGATGGCCTGAGGGAAAAAGCTGTCCGGGCTCTGATGCTGCGGTACTGTCTGCCAGATGGTAGCAGTGAGAGCAGCCCGTGGCTTGGATGACTGGGGTCTCTGATGATCCTCCGTGCTTTCCTTACACATTGCCTGGTATAGATGTCCTGGAGGGAGGGAAGCTCACCTCCAATGATGTGCTGGGATATTTGTACTAACCTCTGCAGTGCTTTGCGGTTGAGAGCAGTACTGTTCCCGTACCAGACGATGATGCAGCCAGTCAGAATGCTCTCCACAGTGCACGTGCAGAATGATCTGAGGTTGTTGTGACTCATCACAAACTTCCTCTATTGTATCAGGTAGAATAGCTGCTGGTGTGCCTTCTTCACTTTGGCCTCTATGTGGACGGACCATGTGAAGTCGTCAGAGATGTGAACTCAGAGGAATATGAAGCTGCAGACCCTTCCCACTGGTGCTCCATTGATAGTGATGAGGCTGTGTTCTTTGTCCAGTCTCCTGTAGTCCACCACAAGCTCAATGGTCTTGTTGATTTTGAGAGAGTGGTTTTCTCCAGGAACCAGTGTGTTAGGGAATGCACCGTCTCGCTGTAGGTCATCTCGTCGTCATCTTTGATCAGGCCTACCACCATCATGTCATCTGAGAGTACAGGAGTGGGCTGAGAATGCAGCTCTGTGGAGCTCCAGTGTTGAGGGTTATTGGAGTAGAGATGTTGCTACCTATTCTGAGCACCTGGCGTCTGCCTGACAGGAAGTCCAGGATCCAGCTGCACACTGAGCTGTTCAAGTCCAGAGCCCAGAGCTTAACGTCAAGCTTGGAGGGCACTATGGTGTTGAATGCTGAACTGTAGTCTATAAACAGCATTCTCACATGTGTTCCTTTTGTTCAGGTGGGAGAGAGCAGTATGTAGAGTGAAAGCAATGGCATCACCAACACTCATCCATGCGTTTATCTTATCAGCCAATCGTGTGGCAGTAGTACAATGCATAAAATCATGCAGATACGGGTCAGGAGCTTCAATTAATGTTCACGTTAATTTCAATTAATGTGCAAATTAATGTTCAACCATCAGAATGGGGGAAAAAGTGTGATCTCATTGATTTCGACTGCAAGCATGATTGTTGGTGCCAGATGGGCTGGTTTGAGTATTTCTGTAACTGCAGATCTCCTGAGATTTTCACACACAACAGTCTCTAGAATGTACTCTGAATGGTGCCAAAAACATCCAGTGAGTGGCAGTTCTGTGGATGGAAATGTCTTGGTCATGAGAGAGGCCAATAGAGAATGGTAAGACGGTTTAAACTGACAAAGTGTACTGTAACTTAGATTACCGGTCTGTAAAATTGTAGCATCATAGAAGAATAGCATCTCAGAATGATGCTGTTTTGGTGGCACGAGGGGGACCTAGACGATGTTGTGGATGATCAGTGTATATTTTTAATTAAATATGAAAAACTTTCCCCAGTTTCAGTGTTGGTGCAGTTAATGTGTTTTTAAATTGGATGGCAGTGTACATATAGCAGACGCACTTAAATTGATTTGCCAGATTTAAAAATATCTGTGATTTTAACTTATTTTGCATTGTCACTGATTCAAACTGATTTTCATGTGAAACTCAAATATAAGCTGAAATGAGCATTAGTGATGCATCTTAAGCAAAAAAACATGTGGTTTACCTGATATAGAGGAGAGATGATGAAACGTGGGCAGGATGGAGAGAAGTGCAGTTTGATGACATTTGGTTTGCACTGCCATGGCTGAACAGATGGCTCATGGCTGCAAGTGTGCAGTCGTCCCTCACAGCGCTTGCTGTCTTTGTTTCTGTGGAATTTGATATGGGCTTTGCCGAGGGTATTTACTCATTCTGGAGGTGGAAGAATTACTGCTGAACACATGGCCCAGGTTAGTCCCAGACCGGAGGAAGTGTGCTGATCCTCCTAGACTGCTGGGATTAAGCACACCCCTGACAAAACTGATGAGTGTTTAGAGTCGAGTCAAGAGTTATATGTGTCATATATTACACAGTCTTGTGTTTATTTTACACTTATGTGTTGTAGTTTGCATGGTTGTTAATTTCATGTGGGATTAGAATGCAGAGTGTGTGTATTTTGAACCAGCACCACCACAAATTATAAAGGTAAAAATAATAATAATAATAATATATATATATATATATATATATATATATATATATATATATATATATATATATATATATATATATACAGTATTTACTGGATTAGACCTTTTTGCCATTTCTGTTTAATCTAAATGTTTCTCATTTAACATTAAACTGTATTATCAGTTTATATTGATGGTTACATCCAGTTAATTTAATTTGGTCAAAAACTGCCTGATACAGTGGGGCATCCCTACAGATAATATTTGAATAATTTATTTTGACTTTAGTACAATAACAATATAAAATCTTATTATTTATATTGTCTTCATAATATCACACTTTAAAAAGTTTGAAAACTCCTGCTTTGTTGTTTGCAGTGTGTATTGTTGTACTTTGTACCAAGAACAACCATTTTCTGTAAACAATAACCATTAAACTTTTGGCCATAACAGAGTTGAACTACTTAGCTTGACAAGGCCAATGCAAGTGTAAACATAATTAAATACTGAGATAAATGTAAAAATGTATCTTTTGTGTCACAGCATTACAAAGTGGAACACGAGATAAATTCTACGATATATATATAATATAGTTCTGAGTATAGATACAGGTTTTCCTATTTGATTTGATTCTGATTTACAAGCTCTCGATTTGATTCCGATTTCAATTCGATTCTAAATCGATCATTATGGGTATATTCCAGTTACAATTTTGAAATATGAAAGAAAGCTCTCCCAGGTTATGCTGTTAAATACAGCGGACCTTCTTACTATGTACATTACAAAATAATACATTTACAAATTATATCGTTTTTCATGATTTTGGTCACATTTTAGTATTTTAAAAATGAACAAATTAATTTATTCCATCAATTAATATGATATTATATTGTATATATTATATTTTGCTACACGTTTGATATTCACATGCATAATTTGTACTATTTACAAGTATAAATTGACTTGAACACGCTAAAAAACGGCACTGTCTCTTTAACAAAACCGCCATTTCTGTATAGAGCATCTGTAAATGAGTGCATTTTAAGGAGAAAGACTCTCATTTTTTTTGATTATCTCATTTGTGCTATGCTTGATTAGAATTAAGTGTTTCCATTTGTGTTGTTTTTAATAACTGACAGTAAATAACAGAAAGAGTATTAAAAGAGACATTATTCAATGACAATTGGATTGCGTGGATCTCATCCTTAACACACATTACATAAAACGGAGCTGAACTTCTTCCCCACTATAGTACACAATCGCTGGTAAGTGAAATCTAAACATTTACCAGCCAGTGGCTAATCACAGATAGTTGCATAGTGCAAAATTTGGTTGCTAATGTGAGTGATTTCCTCTCGAGGTGTGCGCATAGAGTAAAAGATTGATTTTTGGATTAAAGAATTGAGATCTTTCAAATGAAGATTGTGATGCATAAGACAAATCTATATTTTTATCTAGTCCTAATGTTAGGGCTGTCAATCAATTACATTTTTTGATCAAATTAATTATATGACATTCTGATTAATTAATCACAATTAATAGCAAATATATAATATCAATATTTGTGAGAAAGGCCCCCAATTAACGATAATTCAATATAACATACATAATAATTCTATTAATATACTGTATGTTATGCTATGTGTGTGTGCAGTATGTACTGTTTATGTATATGTGTGTGTATATATATATATATATATACACATACAGTAATGTATATATCACAATATGTATATGACAACATTTCATATTCCAATGAAAAACAAATATTAAAAAAATATTAAAACAATTTTTGCAACATATGCAATAAAACTTAAAGAGTAGCCTCTTACCCACACCCTAAACCTTACCATGATTTTAATGGGAAAATAACTTTTAAAAGGACAAAAGTACACATCTGGGCTTGGAATGAAAAGAGGGAAGAAGCTTATTGACATACATCAGTCATCTGCATTGCATAAAAATATAAAGTGTTAGATTGGAGGCTAGCTAAAATTTGATCTCTGTATTGATATAAATTTCCTTACTTTATCGAACAAGCTAAGTCATACGATATCGTAAGATTTCACCATCTCGTCCAAATTGTCGTATTGAACCTCTTCCTCAGCAGTGCCATTAGACACATGAACCTGAGGTTCAAACACATAAGGAAGTTCAGTCAAACGTGCTTCTACGTATGTCCTTATATGTGCTTCATGCTCGTGATCGATTTCCGCAATTTTCTTAATTTCATGAAAATCCTTTATCTCCAGCATTTTGGATTCATTTCATTGTTTTGGGGGCATGAGGTTATTTTCTTCTCTCTTGAGTGACCTGCCTGCTCAATAGCATCATTGGGAATCAATTTTCTGCATGGAGAATCTTGACATTCAAACGCGAAAGGGTAGAATGTGCCACAGGCAAGACACCTAACGGGGGACACGCTGACGCTTCTCCAGCACTAAGGGATGTATTCAGTGAGAGTTATCTTCAAGGACCTGTTCTAAACTGTTTCTCAACAGTTTAAGGATTTAGACACCAAAATATTTACTCTCAAGAGATGTGTCTGACTACATCTGATTTGATCTTTCTGATGGAAACCACATAACATGGTGTTCTAAAGTTAAGTCTACTGTAGGAATGCACCAAAACAGATCAGATGTATGCATCGACTTTGTGTCCACTTTATATGCCCTGTGTGCACTTTAAAGGGATACTTCACCCAAAAATGTCAATTATCTTATCATTTACTCACCCTTATGCCATCCCAGATGTATATGACTTTCTTTCTTCTGCTGAACTCAAATTAAGATTTTTAGAAGAATTTTTGGTCCATACAATGCAAGTGAATAGGTGCCAAAAAATATATAATTTTTTTTAAACCATAAGGGGATGGGGATTAGGGGCTGTCAAGCTGCAAAAAGGAAAAAAGCGCCATTAAGGCATCATAAAATAATCCAAATGACTCATGCACTATATTCCAAGTCTTCTCAAGCCATATGATAGCTTTGCATGAGTAACAGACTGAAATTCAAGAACTTATTCTCAGAAAATCTTCCTTGACAGCTGTGGTCACCATTCACTTTCATTGGATGGAAAAAAAGCAACTTGTACATTATGTTATACATATCTGTCAGTGTTCCACAGTAGAAAGAAAGTCATACAGGTTTGGAAAGACATGAGGGTGAGTAAGTGACGACAGAATTTTCATTTTTGGCTGAGCTGTCCCTTTAATATGACTTCAAAAAGCACATGAGACCATTGTGGTAAAGAAGTCTAGTTTTTGCAATAAAACTTGAATGGAGAAGTCTTGGTGATTGTTGATGCCAGGTGCATCTCGAAATAGCTGATATTTGGAGATTTTCATGCTCTTTTAGAGATAAGCAAGATATCCCTTTCAGAGATAAACAAAACCATTTAGTGAGTGTAAGTTCTGTTGGTGAAAGCATCTTGTTAATGAAAAAGAATGTAATGTGTTTAATTAGAGCAGACTGGCAAAATAAAAAACATTTTAAAAAAAGAATGCCATGGTACACAATATAGCTACATGTAAACATGTCCAAAACAACATGACAGTATTATGATACTTTTTGATAATGCAACCTCAAGTTTCTCTTAAAGAACTGTCCCTGCCATTGGGATAAACTATTTGCACCGTATTGTATTTTTGGAGACAATTATCTGCTAAAATGGCCTGCTTGTGACAAAATCTAAAGCTATTATACAAACACATTTCAATGTATTACTTGATCTTGACACAACGGGTGGCTTTTGAGATTCGAAGCTGGAAAGTGTGCGTTTGCTGACATCTAGCGGCTGGTTTATGTAATTACACGAGCGTAATACCAGTTAAAAAGACATTAAATGAACATCTCCGAGTTTACAAGATTTATAATGTGGGTTTTGCGGCAAAATGGTTATAATAAATCAGGAAAACGTAAAAAGTTAAATCATCACATAAGCCCGGATCAGTCTGATTTTTAAAAAGGATTTGTCCTTTTTTTTTTACCCAAGTGTAAGTGTAAGAGCTATCGTCCAATTCCCCTGATCCAGCTAGACGTTAAAAGATTATCAAACATTTTGGCTAACCGATTAAGTAAGGTTCTCTTATACATACAGATCAGGAGGGGTTTATTCGGGGCCGTAGCTCTTCTGATAACATTAGGCGTTTCATCAATATCATGTGGTCAGTGGCGAATGATCAGACTCCGGTCACTGCCATCTCACTTGACGCCGAAAAGGCGTTTGATATGGTAGAATGGTAGAATTATCTTTTTAACATTTTGGAAATATTCGGGTTCGGGAATATTTTTATTGGTTGGATTAAGTTACTTTATAGACACCCAGTAGCGGTAGTACAATTGAATGGATTAATTTAAGATTATTTTACTCTGGATAGGGGCACTCGGTAGTGTTGCCCGCTTTCCCCATTATTGTTCTGTCTTGCCCTGGAACCTAGCAGCCGTGATAAGAAAGGAGGATGATTTTCCAGGGGTGGTGGCGGGAGGTGTGGCGCATGATCTTCAGTTTTACGCAGATTATCCTATATTTTATTATTTGTCTCCACAGAATTATTAATTCCTTTTCTAAAATCTCGGGACACAGATTCAATAGGTCTAAATCAGAAGCGTTGGCTTTGACTAGGCCTACTGCCAGTAACGGCTTTTCAGCCGGGCGCCTTCCAGCGGCCATAACAGGGCATTATTAAGTATTTGGGTATTTTATTCTTAGCAAATTTGTCTGATTTAGTTAAGCGTTAATTTTGCCCCCTTAATAAAAAGGTTTTCGAGTGATGTGGACAGGTGAGCTTCATTACATTTATCGATGATTGGAAAGATTAATGTTATTAAAATGAATTGTATTCCAAAATTCAACTATCTGACAGTCTCTCCCTATTAATGATGTCCCCCTCTCTTATTTCAAGCAATTTGATAGCGTGAAGTCCTTCATTTGGAATGGTAAACGTCCCAGATTACATTTCAATAAATGACACAGGCTGATTGACAAAGGTGGGCTAGGCCTTCCCAACATTTTGTTTTATTATTATGCATTCAGTCTCAGAAAAATAGCTAATTGGTTGCTTCCACCTGAAACAGTGAGAGTGTTTAATTCAGGCATTTATATAAATGTTGCCTAAGGTCTAAAAGCACTAAAAGTGAAATGCAGCCACGATCTGATAAGAGCAAGTAATTTGTAACTCTGATAAGTGCAGTCTCTGTACTATAATGAGGCCTAAATCCTGATTGAAATTGTTCATATATACTATTTCTCTATAGAAATAAATTGAAATCGGTCTATTTTGAAATCGGTCTATAATTAGCCAGTTCTTCAGGATCAAGTTGTGGCTTCTTAATAAACGGTTTGATAACTGCCATTTTCAAGTTTTTGGGACATGTCCTAAGGATAGAGTTAATAATATTAAAAAGAGGTTCTGAGATTACAGGGGAAACCTCTTTTAAGAGCTTGGTTGGTATTGGATCTTACAGACATGTTGTGGCTTTTGATGATTTGATAAGTTTTGTTAGCTCCATGAATGCGAAGGATTGAAGTTGTACGTGAGGAAAATTATTAAACACTGTTTACTGAGGTGCTATGACAGATGATTGCATAATTAAAATTTTATTTCTGATTATTTCAATTTTATCTGTAAAGAAATTCATGAAGTCATTACTATTGTGCTGCAAAGTAATATCTGGTTCTGTTGAGGCTTTATTCCTAACCAATTTAGCCACAGTACTGAATAAACACCTAGGATTGTTGTGGTTATTTTCTATGAGTTTTACTAAAATATGCTGACCTGGCAGCTTTTAGTGCCTTTCTGTAGATACATACACTATCCTTCCATGCACCACAAATTACCTCTAATTTTGTATTCTTCCACTTGTACTCCATTTTCCTAGCTGCTCTCTTGAGAGCATGAGTGTGATCATTGTACCATGGTGCATTATACCATGGCTTTTTTCTTTAATTTTCTTTAATCAAAGGGGTGCGACAATATCAAGAGCTTTAGAAATGTCTGTATTTATATTTTCTGTTATTTCATCAAGTTCTTCTAGGCTTTGGGGTTTACTGAGTGTATGAGATAGATCTGGAATATTATTAGTGAAGCTATCTTTAGTGGTCGAAAAAACTGTTCTACCTGAACAATAGCGTGGTGTAGATTGAGTGGCATTAGCTGATTTCAGTATATGATACAAGATGTCATCGCTCTGCTGCAGAATTTCTATTTTATCAACATCAACTTCATCTAACAGAATTAAATCTAGCATATGATTATGGCGATGAGTTGGTCCTGTTACATTTTGTCTGACTCCAAGAGAGTTTAGAGTATTGATAAATGCTCATCCCAATGTACCATTTTCATTATCTATGTGAATGTTAGACTTGTAGTCAAGACCGCCTAAACCGAGACCAAGACACTACCAAGACCAGAGGGTATCGAGACCAAGACCAAGACCAAGACAGACCAAGTCGAGACCAAGACCGAGACCAAGACAGACCAAGTCGAGACCAAGACCGAGACCAAGTCGAGACTGGAGGGGAAAAAAAATCTGAAAGTTCGTCGTTTTGTCGCTGTGGTTACACACACACACACACACTGTTGGCGGTGCGCTCAAAGTCATCTGTCAGTTGTGCAGTTACCCAAAATCTCGTTACTTAGCATGTAACGTTAGTTACACTCTTCACCAGGTTAACGTTAGTTACGTCCTTAGAGAGGCTTGCAAAAAATATGTCCCTAAATAACTTATACCGTACATGTGAGAAGAACACATGATAAACAACAATAATTCAGCAGATACATGATCTGTTTGGTCATGGGAGGTTGGAAAGGTTTTACCTCAAAGAGTTTGAAAATGGGTAGAGAGCTTACCTTTCCCTGTGTTTACGCTCCAGGTGTCTGGTGAACGTTGAGGTGGTCTCTGTCAAGCAGACTTTGCAGAATCTACATTTCGCCGAATGCTTCTTTTTATTTGACGATGTGCAGAAGAACTCATTGTGTTCTACGAAAGCAAATTTTATGACCAAGGAATTCGCTGACACACTACTGACTGACTGTGCTCTTTACGCTCTACGCTACATTCACTCACTGAGGCATAATGTTATGTGGATGGATGAGCGCCAACGGCTGTGTCACAAAAAAAATACATGTGATTGGTTGCATTTGAAGGGCGCAAAATAATAATACTGTTGCATTATCGAACGTTGTGTCGTCGTGGATATTGTAGTATTGTGTTGCTAAATCCTCCGACCACTATGTCGGTCTGAGACAGCGAGACCTAGACGAGACCGAGAGGTCCGAGACCAAGACAAGACCAAAGACCGTCAAGGCCGTGACAAGACCGAGACCACGTAAAAGTGGTCTCGAGACCGGTCTCGAGACATACATCACTAGTGAATGTTAAAGTCACCAACAATTAAAGCTCTATCTACAGTAACTACAAGACCTGATAAAAAATGTGCTTCACCAAGGAAATCTGAATAAGGCCCGGGTGATCTATACACTGTAGCAAGGGTAAAAGATGACAGTTTATATCTGATGGTGTCACATAAGCATTATTAGTTCAAAAGACTTACATTTATATCCTATCCTCTGAGTAACTCCAGAAACTTCACTGTAAATTGTAGCAACACCTCCTCCTCGACCCTTCAGATGAGGCTCATGTTTATAACAATAACCTGAGGGAGTAGATTCATTTAAACTAATATATTCATCCGTTTTAAGCTAGGTTTCAGTCAAACCGAGCGCATCCAAACTATGATCTGTAATAATTTTATTTACAATTAGTGCTTTGGAAGAAAGAGATCTAATGTTTAGTAGCCCTACCTTTATATGATGTTTATCTTTAACCCTCTGGGGTCTGAGGGTGTTTTGGGCCCTGGAGAAGTTTTGACATGCCTTGACATTTGTGCTTTTTTCAGTTGCTTAAAAACACATTAATGGCTAATGTCTGATAACACTGTATTCAGCACAAACTGAGCTACAATAATATGTGAGCAACATGTGTGTACATGTTTGTATTATTGAGAAAATAACATTTATGTGTGGTTTTTTAAAAAACACATTTTTTAAGTCATTAAAATAAGGCCATATAACACATACTAAACATTTGTCCACAAGACTTTTGGAACTTGTAGCCTAGAGTTTTTGCTACAAAATGATGTGAAAACCATCCTGATCACTCATTCTTTTGTAAGAAGTAGACTTAATGATCAAAATCAAGTTTTAGTAAGTTAAAAGAAGTTACATAAAGACTTTACTTAATTTTATACCTACACTACCATTTAAAAGTTTTAGAAGAAGTCTCTTCTGCTCACAAAGACTGCATTTATTTGATCCAAACTACAGTAAAAACATTGTGTGAACTAATTTAAAAGAACAGTTTTCTATTTGAATATATTGTAAAATGAAATTTGTGATCAAAGCTGAATTCAGCATCATTACTGCAGTCTTCAGTGTCACACGATACTTCAGAAATCATTATAAGATGGTGATTTTCTAATATGGGCATATTTAAAGTGCATTTTACTCATTTAACCTGAACACATATTCGCAAGCATACAATTTAAATACCTGCTTTAGTCAAAACAACATTTACATGTAACTAAAACTTGCTTATTAGGAAATATTTCAAATGTCAATACTCTGAATCCTGGCTGGCAAGTCTGGAAACAGTCCCACTAATTTAATATGTATAAAATAGCATGTTAGCTAATGAAAACTAAATGACTTACTCGGCTGGATCAAGTCTCTCTTCAAAATACAAACGTTCATCGGAGTCCCGGTCTTTTTCTGAGGAAAATGTTAACTCTTCCTTCCTATCCAGGAGTTTCATCGCCTTTGTATTGTTACAAACGCGCAGTAAAATGAATGAATTGTTTACATCAAACCTCTGAACACTGTCTGGGCGTGCACCATTTGCCTTGATCGTCTCAGCACATTAGCGTATGAATGGTGCGCTCTGCTGGTGGTTGGGATCACATTAGAGATAATTAGATGAACCGGTAAAAAATTACATTGCTTTGTTTCAAACAGATTACATTGCAGGAGAATATTTGTTTTAAATTGTAATTGTTTTATTTAAAAGTAGAAATCTTAAGCTTTCTTTAGACATATGTTTCATGTTTGTGTGATAAGTATTAGCCGAGTTTTAGTTCATTTTTGTGATGTGTTTCAGAAATACGCTCATGAACACAGAGACTGCTGAAAGCTCACCTTTTTTATTTTCTTTATTTTACAAAAGCACAAGGTTTTGTTGTTATTGTGAGTGTACACAAATAAAAGTAGACCCTTTATAGTCTCTAATGATGTCTTAAACGTATCTGTATACCCCAAAATGATGGGAGTATTTTAAGTTGTTTCCGCTGTAATGACGAAAGTATCCAGCAGGACGCGCCGGCGCGTCGTCGTCTCCAGAGGGTTAAGTTGTTTGTTTTGTTCAAGTTTGACCTTAATCAAATTTTTCATAAATGATTTAGGGAGAGTTGTGTGTTTGGTAGTTCGAGGAACAGACTCAGTCTCTATGAGATAGCTGGGTGATACAGTCTCTATGTGTTGTTATTTATGTGACCTGTGTGATGTTACAAGGCAGCTAGCAGACGTTCGGTTTAACCAGTTTGACTGCTTCCGTGACCTGGGCCCCAGTTAGTCAAATACTATCATTATTAAGACTCTGAGCCAAATTACTGGAGAGGAGAGTGGCACCTTCCCTGAAGGGAAGAGAGTCCGTCTCTCTTTAGCAGGTCAGGTCTACCCCAAAAACTCTTCCAATTGTCTATAAATCCTGTTTTATTCTTCAGACACCACTCAGACATCCAGCCATTCAGTGACACTAATCTACTATAAACCTCATCACCACGAGGGGGCCAGAGCATTACAGTGTCTGACATAGTTTTTTGCAAATTCGCACACCTTTTTAACATTGTCTTTAGTGATTTCTGACTGGCGAAGCCGGACATCCTTAGTGCCGACATGAATAACAATTTTAGAAAATGTACGTTTAGCTTTAGCCAGCACTTGCAAATTTAACATTTAACAAAGTTTGCATTTAACAATTGTGGCTGGAGTCTCTATTTCCACGTTCCTTACAATTGAATTGCCAATAACAAGGGCTCTTTTAACATGATTCTCAGTGGGTGCATCACTGAGTGGGGAGAAATGATTGTAAACCCTAACAGGAATGGGAGAGTGGTGTCACTTTCTCGCTGAGCGAGTATGCTGCCAAGACATCAATAATAATGCGGAGGGAAACCCGATGTGCGCTGAAAAATGGCAGATGTTAAGGATTAAAGGCTGAAAACAGATTTATATATATATATATATATATATATATATATATATATATATATATATATATATATATATAGCGATGCTAAATCAGCTAGCAGATCCATATCCACAGTTGAAAAACCCATCTAACAGAATCTTAAATTTCAGAGGAAAATGTAACATTCTGAATAATGAATTATCACAACTGTATTTGTTGCCATCAAAAGACAATTCTGAACTTGATATACAACACTGCAATTTAACAATCACATGAAAGCCAAAGAAAAGAGCAGAGATCTTTCATCTTATAATAATACTGTTTTATTATGTCAAGACAAAATGTTTGAAATATTATGCCATTATTGATGGATGATCTCAAGTTTGCATCTTAACTTTAATTAGTCTAGATCTTCAAGGTTTAGTATTTTTTACTTTTCTAAAACAACCTTGATTAATAGGCCAAAAATAAGTTTACAAGCTCTGTTAAAGCACTTAATCTCAAATTAAAATCCATCCACTGATTTGTTACTCTTTATTGGCTGCAGAAGTTAGCATTGCCTTGATACGTTGAGGTAAGGGAATGTACTTTGTACCCTCACTCTGAATTACCAGAGCTTCTCCATTCTTGCTCTCATCTGTCACAAGATCAAGGAAGGCCTTGGTGATATCAGTCCTGTAAATGAAAATACAATTACACATCTGAATAATACTTTCTTCTGGACATTTTAAGACTTGGAATCCACCCTAGAAACAATCTTTCGGTCCAAGTAGCATTCCGACTTTGACTGTTAATCATAGTCATATTATTTGAAGTATATGAGAGAGGATAATGATTTTTAACTCACTCTAGACAGGCGTACTTCTCCATTGCCCCCTCAGTCTTTAACTTTAACTTAGAAAAACGTCCAAAATTGTCCTCTGAAGTTGAGGTGGACACAAGGTTTGTATTCACTAAACCCGGACAGAGAACGTTGATCCGTACCCCAGAGTTGAACAACTTAATAGCAGCCTGTTGACAGATCAAAACAATAATTCTATAAAAGAAACAGATACCAGGAAAAATGTAATTGCTTTCACCAAAAATACTTTAATGCATTATAAATTACTGTTCTTCACCTAAACTGACAACAAAATACATACTGCTATAGCACGGGTGAACCCCACCACTCCATGATTGGCTGCTGTGTTGACTGGTGCTGCTGGCAATGGTTCCAGACCTGTGCCCATAAGGAAAATTTCAGACAAAACATGAGCTCAACCTGAAAGAGTTTGCTCAATTAATAATTTTGATTGATTACAAATTTTGACCACATTGACATAATTCAAGGTAGCAGCCAGCAACCTTTTCATTCTGTCTTGTTTTTGTCATAATACTCCTGAAACTAGAGACATAGATTTATGTAAGCACACCAGTTCCAAACCTGCAATGGATGAAATGTTGACAATGACTCCTTCGTTAACACAATGTTCTTTCATATGTTCTAGAGCCAGATATGTTCCCCTTACCACTCCACCCTGTAACGGCCACATGAACAACAAAACATGAATTGATGGAAGGATGGATAGATGGATGGATGGATAGATAGATCATACCAGGTTTATTGCAACAGCATTTCCCCATTCATTTTCATTCAGGATCCCTGCATTGTTGCACACAATATGTATGCTGCCAAACTTTTCCACAATTTTCTGAAAAGCTCCTGTACAGAAAAAAACATTCTGAGAATATTAACAATATATTTCACTGTTTCTTAAGTCCAAAGTCATGCATAATGCTGCTTTATGCTGTTTGTCATCGATATGTGCAATCTGGCAAACCACAGAAGTTACTGAATTATTGAATCTTTTCCAGACAACAGAACATCTCTAACAAGACCTGCAAATTCCTTATTTGATGAGACATCAGCAGTGTAAAATTCAACCCTGTCTGGTCCATATTCTTTCTCAAGTGTGATCTTCAGCTCATTTCCCAGTGATTCATTCACATCGATGATGGCCACCTGTAATCAAAATGAATCAGTATTAGGCATTTGACATTTGTACCCATATTATCCAGCAGCAGTTTCAATAATAAGAAAATAGTCAAGAATCAAATTAATCAAGATTATTTTCATAAAATGTACCTTTGACCCATTTTTCAGGAGTATTTCTACAAAGCTTTTGCCCAAACCCTGAGCTCCTCCAGTCACGACAGCAACTTTATCTTGAATATCCATCATCACTCCTGTGAAAGACAGCACCTATGAGCAAGGAAATCCAACAAAACCACAAAACAATATGCTTCTGAAATCCAATTGCAGGGTGATACTGTACATTAAATCATTGATGGTACCTGTGCACCCAAACGCAGACAACCAACGAGATGTTTAACTCAATGACTGGTGAAGAGCAGGAGTTTCTGCTATTTATATTGAAAGACTCCTGCTTATATAGCAGATCTTCGATGAGGAGGTTCATTAGTAAAATACAAATTTGTTTTAGGGTTTGCATGGTAAATATGTCTCAAGGGGACTCTGCAGTCTTACACTAGAATGATCTGACAGATCATGACAGACAGACATGAAGAACAAACAGTTCTAATGCACAGATCTGCAAAATAAGCACTTTTTTGTGTGTAAAAGCCATTGCATTAACCACTGTAGTAGACATTTGTTCTTGGTAATCTTTAGGACCATAAACGTTACTTAGATAAGTCTTCAGTAAGGGTGTAAAAAAAATATTGTATTGTATCGTATCGTACAATACAATGCTCAGTATACAATACCATATGTATCGTACGATACATAGACAAACACATTATTTTGTAATTAAAAACAATCTGAGCAATATTGAGAGCAGGAGAACAGTCTTCTCCCGGAGATGCGGTGCTGAGCTTTCACAGGAAAACAGAGCAACACACTTCCAGTACATTGGAGAGAAGATTGAATGCAAACGGCAAGTAGATTGTCCTGTAGTGGTACAGCTTGTTGAATTTGCCAAACAATGGTGTCATGTCCTGGTGCAATAGTAAATATAGCACCAGGACAAACATCGACATCACCACGCAAATCGTTGGATTTGTGAGGCAGAAGCAGAAGACTTTAAGTCACCTCTCCCAGTCGACACTGAGCGTGACACTAATAGTTATAAGTTACGAGTCATGACTATCAAAAAACAGCTTATTCAGAAAACCAACTTCATAAGAAAACAGCAATCACATGAGACTTATTATTATCTGCTTTTGACTTCAAAATGTCTCACAGCAAAACTCACAGCACTTGTGCATATGTTATTAGCTAGTAATGATGGCAGTAAAGTTTACATGCAAAGTGAAATGGGGAAGAGGGCAAAAAGATGACGTGTGCCGATCGATTTTTGCTTAAGCCACAAAATAATATTGGATTATGTACATATATCGTAAAAACAGAGGTCAGGTTGTTTTTGTTTTTCACCACTAAATAACATTGAAAGGAGTTTTTTGTCACTTCAGTCACTTCAGCTTGTTCACAGGGGCCTTTCAAACAACAAGGCATGATTTTCTATAAAGCTGCTTTGATACTGTGTTTTGTGAAAGTGCTATACAAATATAAATGACCAGAGTGTAGACAAACTTATTTTCTCAAGAAAAACTTGAAAATTGTGAGTTCATATGAGTTTTTCTCAATAATCAAACAAAATAAATTCAGCGCTGTTGTTTAAGATACTTAGAGCTCTGCTTTATGTTGTCAATGTCTGACACTTTTGTGGCATTTATGATTTAAAAGACATTTATGTCAAATCAGTGAATAAGTTTGAGTGAAACATTTTTGGGTGTTGTATGGTATCAGAAGGCTATGCATTGTATCGCATTGTACCATATCGTGAAATGTGTGTATCGTTATATGCCTAGTCATCAGGTAAAACAGAGGAACACACATGATCCAAGCCATCCAGATGAGAATGTTGCCAGAGGAATGTAAATTGACTGCCAATTTTACACTATGAAACTGCCCACCGAAGGGCAAATTCGGTCTGTGCTTTCTGAAATTTGAATCACTGCCCCCAAAAGCTTGATGTGTTGTTGAACGTATGAGCATGTGTGAGCTCCAGTTTCTGGGTGAAATGTCCACAGAGTTCCGTTAAAAGTAAGTTGTATTTTGAGTTGCAAATGATTTAATATAGTAAACTGGAATGTATTTTATTATCTAAACCCAATCCTATACCTAACCGTCAGTAGAGTAAAAGTATAATTTTACATCTAAAGTGCAACCACTGAATTGCACTCACCATTGTTTATGTAAACTTGATTACTTTCTGGTTTCCACAGGACAATGAACTTAACATCATTGAATCAAACTAAATACATTAGTTTACACAGATAAAAACCAATTTAAGGGTTAGATCAGGTAGAAATGGCTCCTTATAATTGTATTCTCATTATTATTGGGAAGAACATTTTTTATTTTAAGTCAATGGTTGACAATTGCACAGCTAAATCCCCATTCAGATCTTCCAGACTGTTAATTTATTTGGGTACTTAAGAGCTCCAAAGCACAAAAATTTCCCTTTACTGTATTACGTTTACATAGTCATCATTTACATATCTGCTGAGGGGTATTTTTATATGTATGTGAATTCTCTGAGGTGATAATCTACTGTGAGAAATCACATGAGTAGCAGTTCCAAGATGTGTTCCATATGTTCTACTACTGTGTACTTCTGTAAATAGAAGATATTTTGTCTGATTGTAAAAAGTAAACAGAAAATGCATTACAATGTTATTTATTCATGATTCATCTTAAATATTTCATAACAAGTATTACATTGATTTGGATTATTTTTCAATTCAATAATTTGAGTTTGTGAAATGAAAGACAAATGAAATGGCTTGATGACAAAGTTCTTTCAAGGCAAGTCAGTCCACTCAGCAGCCATCTTGGAAATGCTTCCAGGAAGCTGTTTTTTTGATAAGCGGCACAAAAGTACAGCTCCTATCTACTTGAATAAGGAAAGATCAAAATCTCTTAAACGGTTGGTCAAGATAATGATTAAATTCACAGATTTTAAATCAGCAGTTGAATCTGACAACAATGGTATCTTAAATTGTGCTTCATTAGCTCAGAATACTCTTAAAAAAAAAACGTCAGGGCGGTCCAGCTAATGCGCATGCATATTATCATGTTAACTGAACTGAACAGCTGATGTGTTTGTCTAAAAGGTGATTGAGGTATTCAGAGTGCATCATAGCGCGATTGGAGAAAGGTGCCTTAAGTTGTTACTGGCAGACTTCTCAGCCTTACAGGCTCCATATATTTAGGATTAGGGGAGGGGGGTTAGGGCATCTGCTGCCTGCCAGTAACATTTTTGTACAATGTGGTGTGTTTGTACAATGGTTGTATAATGGGAGTGGGTGGTCCTTGCTGAGCTTGTTGGTGTGGCTTTGCTGTGACCCATAGATTGGTGGATCTTTCTCTTTGTAGGTCACAGGCAGCCTAGTTCTTCAAGGAGTTCTGCTATTAAACACAAAAAACACAAAAGTTAAAAGAGCGTAGATTGATGGATTAAACAAATCATATACTAAAATTAACAACTCTGTGCTTAAGGTAGATGTGTCTTTAAAAGCATATAAGATATCTTTAAAAATCAGTTCATCTATGGAGAAAATGAATGGAGTTTTACTTCCAGAACTAGACTGTTGCACTCTATTGAGGTATTACTAAAGTGAGTTGAATTTGCCTGGCCATGTGATCTCAAAATGACAGCCCCCATGAAGCAACCCACTCCATAGAAAATAAAATGCTTTTATTAAACTATAAACAATAAAAAAACAGTTAAAATCTTAAGTGAGTGAACATGCATTTAAACATTTATTAATTGCACTGTTAATTTCTTTAGCGGTCAAACTTTTTAATGAGGAAAATAATTACTGAGTGCACCTTTTAGTAGCCGTTATATGCGGCTTTAGCATAGTCACAGCCAGGAACCATGATTTGCTACTTGGTGGTTTGTTGCAGGGGGAGGGATATTTTCATTCCAGAGAGCATTTGATTGGGCAACAAATCGAGTGACATGAGGTTTTTTCCCCTAAGTTGAAGGATTTTCTATTAAGTTCAACGTTCAGCTGGGTCGTTTATCTTGTTTTATTTAAATAAAATGTTACTTGATGTTACGTTGATGATGCTGAGAACTAATTAGTCTTTTAAATAAATGTTAATGACTAAAACCTATGTTTTAATCTCTCTTATCGTTAGTTAATTGTGAGAGTCTATCTGAATAATGGTAAATATTAGCATAATTTCTGTTCCTATGAAAAAGACAAACTAGGACTTTGTAATCAACAACAGACAGAAAGTTAAAGTAAGGAAGCTGAACTAGTGGATGAAGAACACAATGGGTGGACAGTTGTTTTGGAAACTGAAATAGCTCCAAGACAGCAAAACATTTGCATTATGCAATATTTTGTAATATTTACATACCATATGCCATATGTATTTACATAGTTTACATACACTTAGGTTGAAGTCATTAAAACAATTTTTTTTACCACTCCACATATTTAATATTAGCAAACTATAATTTTGGCAAGTCATTTAGGACATCTACTTTGTGCATGACCCCAGTCATTTTTCTAACAATTGTTTACAGACAGATTATTTCACCATTGATTGACTGCATCACAATTCCAGTGGGTCAGAAGTTTACATACACTAAGTAAACTGTGCTTTTAAGCAGCTTGGAAAATTCCAGAAAATTATGTCAAGCCTTAAGACAATTAGCTAGGAGGCCTACTCAGTGACTCTTTGCTTGATATCATGGAGAAAAAATAAACAAAATATCAGTAAAGACCTCAGAAAAAAATGTGTGGACCTCCACAAGTCTAGTTCATCCTTGGGAGCAATTTCCAAATGCCTGAAAGTACCACATTCATCTGTACAAAAATAGTACGCAAGTATAAACACCATGGGACCATGCAGCATCATACCGCTCAGAAATGGAGACACATTCTGTCTATTAATCTATGAGATTAATGTAGTTTGGTGCGAAAAGTGCAAATCAATCCCAGAACAACAGCAAATGACCTTGTGAAGATGCTGGAGGAAACAGGTAGACAAGTATCTGTAACAAGTAAAAACCAATCCTGTATCGACATAACCTGAAAAGGCTGCTCAGCTAGGAAGAAGCCACTGCTCCAAAACTGCCATAAAAAAGCCAGACTACAGTTTGCAAGTGCACATGGGTACAAATGTATTACTTTTTGGAGAAATGCCCTCTGGTCTAATGAAACAAAAATTTTAATTGTTTGGCCATAATGACCATCATTATGTTTGGAGGAAAAAGGGTGAAGCTTGCAAGCCGTAGAAACACTATCCCAACTGTGAAGCATGGGGGAGCAGCATCATGTTGTGTGGGTGCTTTGCTGCAGGAGTGACTGGTGCACTTCACAAAATAGTTTGCATCATGAGGAAAGAAAATTATGTGGATATATTGAAGCAACATCTCAAGACATCAGCCAGGAAGATAAAGCTCGGTCGCAAATGGGTCTTCCAAATGGACAATGACCCCCCCAAGCATTCTCTCTACAATTATTCTGACATTTCACATTCTTAAAATAAAAGTAGTGATCCTAACTGACATAAGTCAAGGAATGTTTTATACAATTAAATGTCAGGAATTGTGATTTTTATTTTTATTAAATGTATTTGGCTAAGGTGTATGCAAACTTCTGACTTCAACTGTATAAATGAGGGGTGAGCATAAATAATTGTTATTCCAAAAATCCTTGTGATTGAGCATAAATTTAATTGAACCCAGAACATTCATTTAATTTAATTTCTCAGAATATAGATTTCCACCTAAAGTCAATGCAGAAGGCAGATTTTAGGCAGTGGAGTTTTGTTATTGGCTTTCCAGTTTATAGAACTGCAGATTATCAGAGGCTGTTGCACCAGTAATCAAATTGGTTCGCTAATTATTATTATTATCTTTCCAGGCCCGTGAGGAAGGCAAAGCTTTGTTGAGACAGATCTCTGCTGTGCGAGAACAAGCAGAGCCTTCACCTACAGACCTGTCCTTACCCTGTGTCTTCAACCCTCTGTCCAGCAATGCAACTCCAGTTAGAAGAGTGTCTCCACTAGATCGGTCTTCTGTTACACCCTAATGCATGTAAATCAATGATTGGGTGATTTTTCTGGTTAGTCAACTCCACAGATCCTGTGGAATTCAACATTCTGACTAGATATTTAAAACTTTATTTAATGCTAATGTTGAAGAAAAAATACAAGCAGTCGATAACTGCTTGTATAGACAAAAGTGTCCAATATACCAAATGTTTTGTGTTTTTGAAAAAAAACAAAATCATAAAATGAACAGATTTCAGTGTAATCGTTGAGACGAAATAAGCAGGAGCACAACTAAAAATCTCTTTGAGTATTGGTTGTTTTATTGCAAAGCTCACAAATCTAGTTCTGATCATATAAACCGTGAAACAGAAACATGCAGACATTAAAAAATGACAAACTGTAAAAAACACACACACCTCCAGCCATGCAACCTTCCCAAACTTGTGCAAAACAGCAGCCAATGCAAGAACGTAGAGCTTTAATCTATTCATTTGTCCACTTGCATTAAGCATGTTTATTTGGTAATGTGCAGAGTAACACTAAATTCTTCCAGAACAACTCTTGTTCTCAAAAAATAAATAAAAAAGCAGCTCCCGTTAACCACACATTTCAAAATAATAATTTTGAAACCAGTCTTGACAGAAAAGACAATTAAAAAAAAAATAGTAGAATCAGGCCATCTTATTATAATATGAAAGCTTAGAATATGAAAGAGTAATATGTACATTTAGAGAAGATATAAAAGCTTAGGTTTGAACTTGGTGTACAGGTCCTCAGGCTCTTAATATTTGACCCATAGCTGGATGGGAGAGGACTGAGGGGAATGCTGCTGTGAGCGTAACACTTAGGTGTAGGGCGTTGTGGCCTCGGGCCGCTGTCGAGTCTGCCGGCCGGGTGTTTTGGACACCGTGCGTGAGGGGAACAGGGAGCGGAAGAAGGGCCGTTTTTCTGGAGGCTGGTTCTCCACGTAAGCTACCGCTGCACCGCAGCCTCTTTTCTTGCAGGATCCGGGTGTTATGGGGGGCTTGGGTGGCTGAGTGCTCTGCAGCTTTGCTAGCATCTCATCTTTCCTGCGGAGGTCTGCTTTGACTAGCTGCAGGCTGGTGTGCAGCTCCACCAGCATTTTATTCTAGCAGACAGAGAAACGGGAAGGAGAGGGCAGCCAACAGGGTTAGAGAGGCTAGAGGGCAACAGGTGAGGGTGGAAACTGGAGTTGAGTAGTGTGGGATTAATTCTCAATTAGATTAGAAGGCAAACAGGATACAATAAAAGACAGGATATTACAGAGAGGAGAATATAAAACAAGGCATGTTAGTAAAATAACAGCAGAGTTAAGAGGTCTAGAGGAAGGGATAATTCATGTATCATTCTCAAGTCATTATTTGGATTTTATTCTTGGCAAGTATTTCCAAAATCTAAACCAGGGTGACAAGTTTTAGGGGGTTAACAGAGAATATAGGAAGAAATAAAGACAGGAAAAGGTGTTGGTGCAGGACAGGATATGCATCTAGAACATTTGTTAAAGTAAAATATGTAAACTTAAACTGAATCAGAATTGCTTGCAAAGCTTCTTAATGTGTCTTGCCCTTAACGTTACCTAAAAGCTCAATGTTTGCATATGTTACCTGTTTTGCGAGTTTGCTGTCTGCTAATGAAAGTGCATGACGAAGTTTCTCCTTGTCCGTGTTACGGCAGCATGCCCTCTCTCCAGACTGCAGCTTCATGCCTAACATCTGTAGCTCCATTCGCAGCTGCTTCAGGTTCTATCAATCCAACAGATTTAAACAATTAGATTAGATGACCTTTTTGAAGCTTGGAAGTGTTGACTTGCATTGAATGGCTATGGATAGTTCACCAAAAAATGAAAAATCTCATCATTTACTCCCCTTATGCCATCCCAGATGTGTATGACTTTTTCCTCTGCTGAACACAGATGAAGAATATCTCAGCTCTGTAGGTCCATACAATACAAGTGAATGGTGACCAGAACTCAGAAGGTCCAAAAAGGACAACGACAGCAAAAAAGTAATCCATATGGCTAATCCATAATCCATATGATGCATTAAACAGTGATTTAATGCATCTCTTCTGAAGTGATATAAGAGTGATAAACAGATAAATATTTAAGTTTTAAGTTATTTTTTACTATAAATCTACACTTTCACTTCTACATTCTAGTGTGGACGTGACTTACATTTAACCAAGACTTACAACCTACTAGTTGGGGCTGGTCAAATGTGGAGATTTATAATAATAATAATAAAAAAATGTGTTAAATATTGATCAGTTTCTCACCCACATTTACCATATCACTTCTGATTATATAGATTTAATCACTGGAGTTGTATGAATTACGTTTATGCTGCCATTATGTCCTTTTTGCACTGGAGTTCTTATCGTCATTCACTTGCATTATGAGGACCAACAGAGCTGAGATATTGTTCTAAAAATCTTCATTTGTGTTCTACAGAAGAAAGTCATACACATCTCAGAAGGCATGAGGGTGAGTAAATTATGAGAGCACTTACATTTTTTGGTGAACTATCCATTTAAGCTTGAGTCCGTGGAGCATTGGTATAAGCTACTGTGCAACACTAACACAGAACTGTCTATTGAAGCGTTTCTTTGAGAAATGCAAGTACAGAAATGCTCACCCTCTGGCCCTCCTCTAGTTTGCGCTCAGTTGTGGTTGTCAGAGTACCCGTGGCACCTCTAAGAGGCATGTTCTCCTGGAGACGCTTCAGTTCTGGGGAAGAGTGTAGAATTAACCGCTCTTGTCACTTAACATCTGTCTGATCACAAGTCGTTTTAACAGTTTAATGGTTTCCAGAGTCTACACCCCTTCTCCTTTTAGAACAAAACTTACCAAGCGTTTTCAGGTGCAGTTCTGTTTGTTTCAGGTCCAGCTCAGCCTTACACTGTTCAAGCTCTGCTTTACACTGCATAAGCTCCATGCTTCCGTGTTCAGTGTCCCGCTTGTGTGTTGAATTTGAAGCCAAACGGCGCGAGCGCCGTGGACCATTGGCATCGCTCAGAGGTGGGAACATGGAAGCCAGGGCTATATTTCCCTCTTCCATTTCCTTAAGAGCTGCAGTAAGCTCTCTGACCTCCTCATCTCTCTCCTGCAAAACAAAACATCAACATTCAATATCTTTCCTTACAGGAGTCACTCCTATTACCAGTGTTGGGTAACGTTAATTACGTTATCAAGGTTATTTTTATGGAAAGTGAAGTGTTACTTTTGCATGTTTACTTTTTTCTCACAGCCACTTTCTGTTCTACTATGCATTGCATACAAGAGACACTACAGGTCTTCTAAGTTTTCCAATATAAATATCTAAAACTCCTTATATAATGAAGTACATTTACATTTAAGAGCTATACTGCAGAAGAACAAATTTGTTGTCTGAGAATGTTGAATATAATATTAAATATTTTAAAATATCTAAAAATCCTTAAAACAACATACATTTACCTAAAGCAACATATATTTAGTCTTGGTTTCATAGAATATATCTTGATTAAAGTATATTTGGACTTTACTGCACTAGCAGATGTATAAACAAGTGAAAAAATACACTTATAATATTTAGACTTTAGAAGTTAATTTTGTGTATATATATATATATATATATATATATATTGTTTCTCAAGTAAATGTATCTTGTTTTAAGGATTTTTAGATATTTTTAATTGGAAAACAAGTCAAATGATTAAAATGAGTTTTTTTCAGTGATTTATTTGTACTTAATTAAACTTAATTTCCTTTTAATTAAAAGGATATCAATTAGAGAATATTTTAAATGATGATTTTATCCTCAGAAGTATGCACATTTAGTACAACCTTTTAAGTCAAGGTACAAGAGCTAATGATTAATTGTTGCAATAATAGACCGAATAGTCAAAAACTTGTTACATTATTCGATTATCAAAATAATCATTAGTTGCAGCCCTATTTGAGAGGTGATGTCTGTATCTAAAAGGTGATTGGTATTTTACCTGCAGGGCAGGATTTTCTTTCTACATCCATTGACTGTTGGGTGCAAGAGCTTCTTGGTTGGGTGTTCCAATTTCTCCCATTTATTTAAACAGGCATGACTCGTCTCTGCTAAATAGTCTCTGGTCTCACACACTATAGAACTACAATGACAATAATTCACTACTTCTCCTCCCCAAAATTTGCACACTTTTACTCCTGTACAGTAGATATGTACAAAAGCAACACATTACTTTATTTAAAAAGTAACTCTGATATTATGGTCTAAAATATAAAATATTGCATTACTCGAAAAAGTTATCTGATTATATAACATGTATTACTTTTATCTTTGTTACCTCCAACACTGCCTATTACTATGAACTCATCATGGTCAGTGTAGTGACAAACATAGCAACGTCAAAACAACAAGTATTTTTCAGGTGCACAAACCTCCAACTCATGGCTGTAGTATTTCTTCAGGCTGCTTTTCAGGTTGTTGATTTTGTTCTCACATCTCTTCTCCATCAGATCCCTCTCACTCTCCAGTGTCTCACTGCACAACGAGGGAGACAGCTTAAACATCGACTTAAAATGAAACATATTTGAGGATCTTATGCACCATGAAATGGGTTGAGTACCTGAAGTCTTCCTGCATGTGACTGATGACCTCCATCATCTCCATGCAGACCTCTTCTCGAACCTTGGCCTCTAGTTCCTCTTTCTCCTGCCGCTGTCGCAGGACCTCACGCTTCAGAACATCGATGGCTTTCAGGAGCGCCTGACAAATGCAAACAGATCCAGCTATAATCCCTTATAACATCTGTAACAATAATGACTCCACAAAGTCTCTTCCAAAACCAAAAGAAATTCCACTGGTGTATACATAGGCAGACATAGAGCCTCTTAAAGTTCAAAACAGTTAAAAACAGTTCACCAAAACATGAAATTGGACGCCAACATCATTGTCTGACCTTACTGATGCTCTTGTGTCTGAATGGGAGCAAAATGCAGCTATAAAATTCCTATTGTTCAAAGGGCTGCAGGATTAATTTTAAAAAAGACAGCTGCTCCAATTAACTAATATTGAACGGTGTTAATTTCAGAAAGATTATCGATTAAGATCTACTCCTGTTGAATTAAACAAATGTTTCAGTTTTCCCCCATTCATCCATTATGCAGGTCTTCAGCTGCACAATTGTACGGGGTCTTCGTTGCGGTATTATGCATTTTGTAATGCGCCACACATACTCAGTTGGAGACAGGTCAGTACATGTCACAAGAGCACAGTGACAACTCATCCAGGAGGTCAAGGACAACATCCAAGGAACTGCAGGCCTATCTCTCGTATCAATAAAGGTCACTGGTTCATGACTTTACTATCAGAAAGAAAATGGCCAAAAATCCCATCCATGGAAGAGCGGCGAGGCGAAAACTACTGCTAACCCAGAAGAACATTAAGGCTCGTTTGAATTTTGCCAAAACACACATTGATGATTTGCTGCTTCAGGGCCAGGGCAACTTGGAATAATTGAGGGAAACCTGAATTCTGCTCACTATCAGAAAATCCTAAAGGAGTATGTCTGATCATCAGTCTGTGAGTTGAAGCTCAAGCACAAATGGATTATGCAGCAAGACAATGATCCAATGCATAGCAGTAAGTCCACCTCTGAATGGCTCAAAAGAAGCTAAATTAAAGCTTTTGAGTGGCCTAGTCAAATTCCTGACCCGATTGAGAGAGACTGTGACAGGACCTTAAATGGGCAGTTCATGCTTGAAAACCCTCCAATGTGGCTGAACTAAAGCAGTTCTGCAAAGAAGAGTGGACCAAATTCCATCTCCAGTTATCGGAAGTGTTTGGTTACAGTTATTGCTGCTAAAGATGGCAGTTAGTTTTTCCACATGGGTGACATAGATGTTGGATAACTTTTTTGCTGTCAATAAAAAAATATATATTTGAAAACTGTATTTTGTGTTTACTCTGGTTGCCTTTTGTTTTATATTAGATCTCCTTTACACACCGATATTAGACCAGATTCCTTCCATCTTTTAAATATATTGCTGCGCTGTAGAGGGTGAAATGAACAAAATCCTTCTAGTTTGTCTTAGGGGAACATTGTTCTCAAAGTGCTGGAATATTTGCCGATGCACCTGTTGACAAATTGGTGAGTTTCGACCCATCCTTGCTCTTGAAGGACTAGGCTTTTTTTTTTAGGCTCCTTATATACTATGACACAATTGCCTCACCTGTTTAACATGTCCTATTTCACATCATTCACCTTGGTATTTCATCATGATAGATTGTTTTTAGTCCTAAATTTCCCATCTCATCTTTTTTGGAGTGTGTTGCAATCATCCAATTTTAAGTGAGTGTGGGTGTGGGTGTGTGTGTGTATATATATATATATATATATATATATATATATATATATATATATATATATATATATATATATTACAACAACAATAAAATTCACTTAGTAAAAACATCAATTAATGTGTTGTTGTTGTGCTTTTAATATAGCACATGGTGAATCGAATTTACAAATCACCCCTTTTCATTTTTATTAGCATTTTCTATACTGTTCCAACTTTTTCCGGAATTGGGGTTGTAAAATGACTGAAGTTCTTACGATTGTTCTTTTTAATTAGAAAATGAACTAGATTTACCTCAGGATCAAACATGGTAATGTCTCCTTCCTCATCACTCTCCTCCTCTTCCTCTAGTAGAGTAGTGTTGTTGGTGTAAGTGGGCTGTTCACGAAGCAGAGACAGGATGTATGCCACACGTGTCTTACTGCATGGGCCATGTACCAACTGAATGATCAAAGATTTGACAGTGGTGAATTTTTTAATTGTCTATGTGCAAAGAATAAAATGATCTGCCAGAGAAAGAACCATCTTATCACCCGTGTCGCAATGGCAGAGAACTTGAGTGCTTGAAGTGTCTCATCATAAGTGGAGGCACAGGGGTTGATGTTGACCACCATGCAAGAGCGCCCATGACCACAGAAAAAGCTCTGAAGAACCCTTGTTAACTTGCTATCTCTGAATGGAACAACCAGTTGAGGCCGAGACCTGCGGCGATGCGAAACCAGAAATCACTGTGATTTGCGCTGTAAAACTTCCTGGGAATATGCAACCATGCATGCAATGCTTCAAATCAACCCTGTCAGCTTATTTGAGCACAAACCTCAAACTTAACTAAATCATACACCCACGCTCACCAACAACAGTGCATAATCACAGGAGTTTCGGTCAGAGGAAAAACGACAGGTTTAATATGCCTCAGTTACAACAGGCAGATGCAAATGGTGAAGTGTTGGCACTTACTTATTGGTTTGGTTGTGTCTCAGAGCAGTGATGCAGCGCCCCAGTGTAAGCAGAGATGTGTTGATGTTGTTTGCCTCTTTCATTCTCTCTCCATTCTGCTGGTCTTTACAGCGCTCAGACCCCGCCAAATCACACACTGTGAGCCTGCCGGAGGAAAGAATTCACAATGCAAGTGTACAAATCCCCTATCAAATCCTTTATATCTGACCAACCTCTTGGCTTTCTTTCAATAAACCTCTAAAATAATAAAAAGGAAACAAACAGAAAGTTGTAAGGTCTGAGACTTACTCGCTGATTCGAGTTGCCTGTCCCAGCTCTGCTTGTGGCTGGACATGTAGAACGCGGACAGTAAAGATACTGTGACTAAAAAAGGAGAGAAAAACTTAAATTACTGTGCAACATCTCAAGACGTCTCATTTTCACCTAAATACCATGTTGTCTTAAAGCATTTAAGGCAATGATAATGCTCCATGGCATCACCCATGCTCCTGTAATGCATTAATGGGTTGTAAAGCAGTCAATGGAAAGGAGGAGGCGAGAACCGGCTTGACGATACAAATAATATTTTAATAATAAACTTAAACAAAGGACACAAACACACACATGACGGACATGTCCGTAAACTCTCTCTCTCTCTCCTGCACAATCCTCTGCAGTCTGCCTTTATCCCTCTCGGAGGATTGATTAGCCTGATAAGGGACCGGGTGTGTATGATCACGACCCGGACCCGCCCTCTGCCCCACCACATGGGTATTATGAAGACATTTAGCAGGCACCTGCGGCTGGAGTTGTGGTTTAAGTGAGTGCTGGCAAAACTTTGGTTGCGTCGTCCAACTTTAAGCACTTTCCAGGCCTCTTCTGCACTTCGTACCTGAATCCAGGTCAGATCTAATGAGAAGACAGGAATGATTCAGTGAACACTTTATCTACAACAGATATCCAAATCCAGAAATCTAGCCCAGAAACATGCCTCAAAGCAGACACCTATAGAAAAAAAAAAAGCACTTTTTAAAGGGTTTTCTAACCAAGACAAAATTGCTAGAAAAGTAACTGGCAATGCCATTTATTGTGGCACACCTAATTGTCAAAATGTAAATGGTATATTAGCTGAACTTTGCCTCTGTACGATTCTTACCCTTCACATAAGGGTTTCCGTGTTTGTCATCGCTAAGTCGTAGAGTGGCTCTCTTGCGGTACTGAAGTGAAGGTGGAGCATCCAAGAGATCGTAAAGAAATTCGTTGTAGATCTCATAAAAAGAGACCCACACTGAGAACTGCACCCCCTCTGCCAGATCTTCACCACCACCACTGAGGGACAGGCCATTCGCCTCCAGACAAACACCATCTGAATCTGATGCACAAAAGACACCAGCTTTGAAGAACTTCAATTTCTCAAAAAACTGTTGTTTTGAACATAAGGATTGTTATAGGAATAGTTCATCCAAAAATAATAATTATCTCATCATTAAACACACTCATGCCATCTCAAACTCGTATGGCTTTCTACTTTGGAACACAAACTAAGATTTTTTTTTGTAGGACACGTAGTGTTTTTTTGTCCATACAATGAAAGTCAATGGGGTCCCAAAAGGTCAAGCTCCAAAAAAGGACTAATACAGCATAAAGGTAATCCATACAACTCAGGTGGTTTAATCCATGTCTTCTGAAGCTGCAAGACCAAAAATAAGACTCCTTTGTCACTATAAATCAGCAGTCACCTGCGTGAAGTATAAGGAAGTGTGAACAAGCATCATATGCCCTTATGCCCTTTTTGGAACTTGAAAATGTTGGACCCCATTGACTTGTATGGACAAAAACATAATATATCCTAAGTAGAATCTTTCAAGTCAAGTTTAAAGTCATAAGTTTAAAATGCTATAAGGGTGAGTAAATGATGAGACTGAATTATTTTTGGGTGAACTATCCTTTAAAGAGGAGCTACAAAATGTTGGCTCAGCCAATGGGGTCTTTGAGAAAGGTATGGTAAAAAGCAGGAGTGTTTAAAAGTTGTCCAAAAACAGTCATTGTTTTAGCAATTCTCTTTGACGGCACGATCTGTGCAGAAAGTACCCTATTACCCAGCTTTAAAATCTTTTAGAAACTGTGTGGATTGTCAGCAACATTAAGAAAAAAATAAATACATGTACAATTTTTCCAGATGGCTCTCTCATGGAAAGCAATGTCGTACATGAATGACAGATAGATCCTCACCCTCCAGTTGTGTTGCTATGTGAATGGTCACTGAGAGTCCACTGATGCCGCTGTCCCAGGACAGGCCTGCACGCAGCCTAGACTGATGTCCACATGAGATCTCCTCCTAAACAACAGACCTACAAGTGACTCTCCAGGAAAAATCAAACACTTAAAGGGATTGTTCACCCAACAATGAAAATTCTCTCATCATTTACTCACACTCATGCCACCCCAGATGTGTATGAATTTCTTTCAAGTGAATGGTGGCCAGAAAGGCAGCATAAAAGTAATCCATAAGACTCCATATGATAGGTGTGGGTGAGAAACAGATCAATATTTAAGTCCTTTTTTCCTACAAACCTCCAATTTCACTTTCTTCTCGTTTTTGGCGATTTGCATTCTTTTTGCATATCGACACCTACTGGTCAGGGAGGAGAATTTATAGTAAAAAAAAGACTTATATATAGATCAGTTTCTCACACACATCTATAATATCACTTCTGAAGACATGGATTAAACAACTTTGTTGTATGGATTACTTTTATGCTGCCTTTGTGCTTTTTGGAGCTTCAAAGTTCTGGTCACCATTCACTTGCTTTGAGTGGACCAACAGCTGAAATATTCTTATAAAAAATCTTAATTTGTGTTCAGCAGAAAATAGGAAGTCATACACATCTGGGATGGCATGAGGGTGAGTAAATTATGAGAGTATTTAAATTTTTGGGTGAACTATCCCTTTAATAATAATAATAAAAAACATTGACAGTGTACTGCTGATATTAAATGACAGCACTGGGACACTTCAGTCCGTTTGTTCCACTCTGCTTGTCTGTGTTCACTTCATAGATTTCCAATTCTATAGTTCACAACATTGTAACCAAACTATTTCCATATTGGAGTAAAAATGAAGTAGCTTGCCATTATTGTCCAAAACAAATTTGGCTACTTGTTTATAGAACAGTTGGATTACTTCTAATTCTTTGTTTCTTTGTTTCTTTACCTCTTTCAGCAGAGCTTCACGACGCACTTCCTCAGCACGGACCTCACCACGGTCCAGCTTCCTGACCTCCTGGGTAAGAACAGGCTTGAGATCCATGGCAGAATACAGACGCCCAGACAGCTTGAGGAATACAGACACTAAAGCCCGTGGCAGCAGACCTGCCTCTCCACCTGTCCCTGTTGAATTAAAGTAACAACAGTATTCTTATTCCTAAAACCTCATGTATGCCATCAAAGTTTGCTTTTACAAATTATGTTAAAATTAAATGCTGCCTAGATGAACTCAAACTGATATGCTGAACAGGAGAGCAGTGTGTTGCAGCTGTCTTACCCTGTATGGTGTAGGTTTTGCCCGAGTTGGTCACACCATAGGTATAGAGGAGCCGATTCTCTCCTTGCAGAACATCTCGCACCATCTCACGTATGGTGTGATCATACACCTCCTGCTGAGAAGTTTGTGGTCCAAAAATCTGCACAAATGAAACTCTCTTCATTAGAACAGTGAAATAACATCTTTAGTGCCTACAATATCCATTTTTTGTGATTATGTGTCCACAGTGAAACACTTGTTTCTGACAGCACCATGAAATGGCATATTAGATTACCTTAGTGAAGGTAAACCTGTGCAAGCTTTGAGCAACCCCTCGCTCTACACTCTTCATATTGTGGGAGTCCTTGGGTGCTCTTAGGAGAAGACTGTCTTCAGACTGCACATTCACACAGCCCTGAACAGAGCATTTCAAACAAATTTCAACAAAATGGATAGTTCCCCCCAAAATTACAATACTCATAATTTACTCACCCTTATATCATCCCAGATGTGTATGACTTTCTTCTGCAGAAGAAAAACAAAGATTTTAGAAGTAATTCTCAGCTCTGCAGGTATATACAATGCAATTTAATGGTGGCCAGAACTTTGAAGGTCTAAAAAGCACACAAAAGGCAGCATAAAAATAATTAATATCACTCAGGTGGTAAAATCCATATCTTCAAAAGTTATATAATAGGTGTGGACGAGAAAAAGATCAATATTTAAATCTATAAAACACTTTCAAACAGCTCTGGAAAATTTGCATTCTTTGTGCATATCGCCACCTACAGGCCAGGGAGGAGAATTTATATTAAAAAATGACTTAAATTATTGATCTGTTTCTCACACAAACCTATCATTTTGCTTTTGAAGACATGGATTAAACCACTGGAGTCATTTGGATTACATTTATACTGCCTTTTTGTGTTTTCTGGAGCTTCAAAGTTTGTCAACATTCACTTGCATTGTATGGACCTACAGGGCTAAAATATTTTTGTGTTCAGTTTGTGTTCAGCAGAAGACAGTCATACACATCTGGGATGGCATGAAGGTGAGCAAATGTTGAGAATTTCCATTTTCAGATGAACTATCCTTTTAATTGTTTGCCAAACAGGTTATTCCTGATGACCTTCTAAAAGGTCTTTCAAATTCCTGTTGTGACTTTTACCTGCTCCTCTCCCCGCTCCTTCTCTGCCTCTGTAAGAGGACGGATCCGTAGGAAAACCTTCAGCTTCTCTGCTCCATCATCAGCGCTGCCTCTTCTGCTCACATCACTCTTAATCTGCACTGACTGATGGTCAGAAGAACAGATGAAAGAGCCATTAACATCACAGCAGTGAATCTGAGATAATTTATAAAGCAAGCAGTTTGTGTTTACTCAAGGACAAGTGCATAACTTGTTAGTCCTTAATGAAAAGAATAATTGTTAAGGAACCGCTTAGACTCAAGGGGAGACTAAATAAACAGCAATCCAAAGCCTGAGGCAAATGTCAAAGCACAATTTGACAAGTCACCATCTATTTTAAAAGCATGCACACATTTCCATCACTTTGCTTGCACTATTAAAAGGCTAAGATTTAAAATACTTTGGGGCATAATTTTAAACAATATATCTATTGTTAAATAATTACAAAACTAACATCTTTTCATTAACTACTTTGCTTGAAGGTGTGCTTATACTAGCTTTCCTTAATATAAATGTAATTAGATTTGATGCTTTGCTATCTAATGCAATGACACAGCCATACATTTTAAGTGTGGCTTTTAATTTGGGATTGAGTGCCCAAATACATTTTGAGGCAACTGTGGCCTATTTTCCAATGAGCAGGAGTTCAGTGAACACTACAGTGACCATCATACCTCTTTAATAGGAGTGATCGAGTCTGCAGCAGGGGTTATGACTGAGATCTCAGGCAGTGGAGACACAAACCGCTGAGATATCATGAGACCCCCAATATCAGCAGCTGTGGACTCAAACACAGCTCCACACCCTTCCTCGTCAGACAGAACCCCGCGCGGAGACGCCAGAGCCATTACACCAGATCTACAATTGAAAACATGTCAAAATCACACCTCAGCATGAAGGATTTCCAACAGTGAGGTTAAGATGTGACGTCAGGATGTTTACGTATGTTGTAATGCTTATTATTTTGAATCTGGAAACAGTAAATGGGCTGCAAATAGAGCAGGGAGAAAGCCTAACAAAACATAAAATTAATAACTGAAGAAAAATAAATACATAGCTGAAGTTACAAATATAAAACAACAAAATATATGTTTATTTGTGTAAACCTACTTCATAGACAGACACAAGTCATTCTGTTAGCCAGCTAGCTGCATCTCAGTTTGCCGAAATCGTTTTTTCCTAGTTAGTAAACAATATCTTTGTCATTTAGCTATGCATAATAACAACACACACAAAATAGAAGTAAATTCTTGGATTAAAACATTTATTACATTATTCAGAAGTTGCGTTTGCTGTACACAGCATTGTATTTGAAAAGACTCGTGTTTAATTTATTCTTACCTTCTTTGTGATGTCATCTGGGGGGAAAGGTCCTTCCAAAATGTAATTTAAGCATATGAATATATTCCTCCTAGAGTTAATCTAGATATCTGACTGCTTTTACACTGTCAGTACTATAACTGAATGTATACCTCACTCTGAACGGTTAATGAGACAAAACATTCGAACAGTGCGCCCAACGCTCCACCAATCACCGCGTAGCAGAGCTCCACCGGCTGACCAATCAGACACGCGAGAGAGAAAGCTTTCATTGTTGATTGGCAGTGTTTTCTTTGTTTTTTTTTTGTGATTGTTAGTGTTGGGTGAGTTACTCTAAAATAAGTAATTAATTACTAACCACTAATTACAAATTCTACAGTGTTCTGTGATAATACCAAAAATATTGAGGATGTTGTGATCATGCATTGAAGAAAAAAGAAAAAAATCTTATGAAGGATAATATATTGACCAGTGGGTTGTTCATTTGTTTTGGGTCAATGACATTCCTTGTGATTAACTGCACAATTATATATTTTGTTATTCCCAATGATGTGGTAAGAAACAGTGTCATATTAACAGTATGCTATTTTAACATGAACAGTGTGAGTAAAAACTGTATTTTATGATTTTATAATTTTAATGTCTTTTTGATACGAATGTTTACACTTAAATGCCTACAATTAGTTTTGTAGGCAAATTGCCTATGTATGACATTTTTTCCTTACAAAACTAACAAGCTTATTTTTAATGTAAGAATTGGACTAGATAGTGCTGGAAAAGCAGTAACCAAGAGACTATAAAATAAATAGTTGAATTTTTTGTTAGTGCATTACTTGCATCCATTTTTATTTAATCGTTTTGATGACTTTACTATCATTATAAAATGTGAAAAAGATTAAATAATAAAGAATGAAAGTATGTGTCCAAACTTTAGACTGGTACTATACACTGTAAAAAATAATGGTAAATAGTCTGGCATCAAAGTTTCCAGATGGATACAGTCAAATTACAGTAAATAACCATACCACAAAATTACATGCAATGAACTGTAAAAATACAGAGCAGATTTCACATTCAAAATGTATTAAATTACTGTATATTATTATTATTATTATTCTACATCAAAAACAACTACCTTTCAAGTTAATCTCTGTAAATGTAGGGCTTTTATTGGTTACTTTATGAAACTGCCCAGTCAGTGATTTCCTATTAAAATATTGTTGGTTTTTTTCATGTACAATAACAAAGAAATATCGAAACGCAATAAGTACATAAAATCAAAGTATTAATCGGTCGTTTTACAGAACTATTATATTTTAAAAAGTTGATTGGACAGTGGAAAAACAAGCATAGTACATCAAAAATAGCTAAATTTATGGCCAATATCTGTACATTAAGGGTATTTAGAAGTTACTTTATTCAACTGGCCCATCTACCTACAGTTATTTCCTGTAAGATTTTAGTTTTTCCAAGTAAAATTGGTATTGAGGTCTCTCACAGCCTGGGGGAAGCCTGGGGGAAGAAGCTATTGAGCAGTCTGGTAGAGCGGGTTCAGATGCTCCGGTACCAACTTCCTGACGGTAGGAGCTGGAAGAGACTGTGGGAGGGATGGATGGTGTCCTTCACAATACTGGTGGCTTTGTTGGAGCATCAAGCAAGGAAAATGTCCATGATAGAGGGGAGAGGGACACTGATGATCTTTGCAGCTGTATTTACTTTTTGCTGTAGTATTTTGTGGTCTGTGGCGCTGCAGTTCCCAAACCAGACAGTGAGGCTTTTGGTTAACACACTCTCAATGGTGCATCTGTAAAATGTGGTGAGGATGGGTGGAGGGAGACAGCGGCGTAGGAAGTGGAGGCACTGCTGGGGTCTCTTTGATACTGATATTGTGTTGGTGGTCCAGGTGAGATCCTCTGTTATGCACACCCCCAGGAATTTACTGCTGCTGACTCTCTCTCCACGGTCGTGCCGTTGATGGTCATTGGGAGGTTAATCCTAGATAGGGTTTTCCTCACGTCGGCTGCAGAAAGGCAAAGCACCTGATCATTGGGAGGTGTGAGAATTTTCTCTGCAGGTGTGTCATTCTGCATTTCAACCCCTGTATAGAAGTGGTTGAGTGTGTTGGTGTGGGATGCGTCAACATCACAGGCATGTGGCAGGGGCTTGTAATCAGTGATGGTCTGAAAGGCTTGCCATAAACTCTGTGTGTCTCTGCTGTCTGTGGTTGTTGATTTTTGTGCATGCAACTGTTTTGCCGTCTTGTTGCCACGAGACAGATTGGCTCTCGCTGTATTGAGGGCTGCTTTATCTCCTGATCTGAATGCATCATTCCGGGTCTTTAGCCTCCCATGGACCTCTGCTTTCAGCCATGGCTTCTGGTTGGCACATGTGGTGATGGTCTTTTCATTAATGTACTTTCTGATGTAAGCAGTCACTTTTTCAGCATACTCTTGCAGGTCTGTGTGATCATTGTTGGTGGCTGCCATCTTGAACATGTTCCAGTCTGTATCCTGGAAGAAGTCCTGGAGTGTTGAGGTAGCATCCTCTGGCCGTACTGTGATCCATTTTTTAACTGGTTTGGTGAGTTTCAGAAGTGGTCTGTATACTGGGATTAGCATAACAGAGATGTAATCTGAGTGCCTGAGGTGGGGGCGGGGGACAGCCTTGTATGCAGTTTTCTGTAATGTATCTGCAAAACTCTGCATGTTAAGATTCTGTTGGGTGTTTGTCCCAACGGGTATAGCCATGATGACTGAGCGGATCCCATACTTCACTATATAGTGCATTGACTGGATGACACTATGAAACATTTTAAGCTTGGTATAAGTAGAAGTGGTTGCAAAGCTGTTACAAGGTGATTGCTAAGCATTTGTAATGCAGCACTTTTCGTACCACTGTCTTCTTAAGATGAATCACTTGCACTGTGATTTCAAGTGGTTGCTAGGGTGTTTGTAATGTTTATGGCAATTGGGGGCAGACCATAATAAGCAATACCTTGTCCATAGCAATCACAGGATAGACCATAATTACAATATAAAGCCCATAACAACCATAAGATCTCCCATAATTATTAATATCTAGCATATAGAAAACAGGGAACATTCCATATTTATCAATACAGAGCCTACAGCATGCACAAAATATATGCAGCACATCAAATTAAATGACCTTAATTACTATTTCATCAATCTGTAGCCTTTACAAAGCAGATTCGCAGAGCAAAATTTGTGAATTAGCCTTTGATTCAAAGCACTGTCACAACCCAGTCTGTGGCAATTCTCACAATTTGTCACAGTATTAAAAAATAAAACTATGTAAGAAAATCAATTATGAAATAATTTTTGTTTTTTTTACAGGGTAAGATGACAACTTGTGCCCTCTCCAAAAATTACATAAATCCATAAAGTCAAGTTTCTGTAATTTTACATTCATTTCTTTGTTATCACGAACAGGACAAATCTGTAAAATATTACTTTACATTTTATTTAAAATGTCATTTTTTAATCTGATAAGGACAGTACAATAAAATGCCATTAAAAGACATAGTATTGATGGAATCTCAAATTATGGTTAAATACCTGTAATTTTAAAGGGACCATAACTACGGCAAATATCTGTAAACAACAGGCATTTAATTGTTTTATGGAAAAGGGAAAATCTGTAAGAAAAAAAAGAAGAAAAATACAGAACATTTCCTGTAAAATTTATATATATATATATACATATACATTGTATCTGAGAGAAGCCTTGGGACAAACCCAAGTGACAAATGCTTTGGACATGTGCATGACTCCAGTCCCAAGACTGATTGGTATCTTGGGGGTGCCATAAAAGGAGAGAGTATTAGAAGTGTTAGAAGTCAGTCAGGCTCCGAGTAGCAAAGAGACACCACAGTGTCAATTCAGATAAGCTGAGGAAGGCCATCACAGTTTTTTGGAGGAAATTATGTGGATGTAGTTTAGAGAGTTGTTTCTTCTTTTTTATTGCAAATACAGAGACAGGTGAGTTTGAAGGACTAAACATCTTTTCAAGTTCGACTTTAAACTAAAATAACTGATGACTTTTGGTGCATTTGCAACTTTGAATGCCTCTGTAATATAAAGAAAATCACTTTTTATCTGTTTCTCCCCAGATTGTTTGTATAATTGAGCCAGATCAGACTGGTGAGTGAGATATTCTGTCCTCGGCTAAACTTAGTTCTGACAATAGTTTCTGTCATGGTGGTGTACGGTTTCAACACAGAGTGTGCAGCAGTTGTTGTACAATAACTATATATAGATACATGAAAGTGCTGACAACAAGATGAATGTGTAAAAACTGCATTTAAACTAGTTTGATCAAACACCTGTTGCTTCATATTTTAAAGGTTTCAGATTATGTAAAGCAGGGGTCTGGGGCCTCTTACCAGAAGGTGTTCTTCATCAGATCTCTATTAGTTATTCTAACTGTGATGATTACTATTCCATGAGACCCCTCTCTTCTTGTTGCCATGGGCAACTATAACTCTGCCCTGACTGCAGGTAAGAAATCTCTAATCTCAAATCTCTATGTCTGGTCCATCCATGTTTCATCATTAATTAAAATTATATTTGTGTCCCATGTAATATTGTTAACAATTCAAAGTACTGTTGTGTTGTGTTTAATTACACTTCTGCCTTCTTTATAAAAAAATACAAGATCGTTTTCTTTTCTGTTGTGCTTGAAATATGCAAATCCATCATTTGCATTTATGTATTTCTTCTTTAATGATATTGTTTCACCTAAACAAGGTAACATATCTTGGATGTACATTCAATTAAGTGTGTTTTGTTTTTCATAAACAATAACACGTTGAAATAATATTTTGTGATGCATTTTTTCCACATAATTGTATTAAAAGTATAAATACTTAAGTATCTGTGCTCCAAGTTTTTATACTGTCTTCAAGAGACTGTCATTTAGTGTTTATATGGATTTGTGAGATTCCAAAAAATAAGATTGAAATTTACATTTTCCATTATTTTCCCATTTTGTTCATCCCATCACAGATGTTGAAGATTTCAAGTCCATTGTGTCAACTTTTGAGAGCCAGTGTACTCTGATTGAAAACTACAGGCTGGAGAGGACACTATCAGTTAATCATGTCAGTAAGTGAATTATTATGTATTAAAATATTGCATGAACAAGCCATGAGATCTGGTATCATGCATAACATAAAATTGTCCAGCTTTAAGTGAAACATTCAACATTTTTACTCATATTTAAAATATCATGTATGATTAAAAAGGGAAAAATTATATTTTTCTCTTATTTGTTGACAAAGGAAATCAACCTCAGTGGTGTAGGGTAATTGTCAGGAAATTGTGCTTTTTAGGCCTGAAATGCCATTATTATATATATTTTTTTAATGTTTTTGTTTGATTTATTTAATTTGAATAGGTCACTGCAGAACATTCAATAAATATTTTTTTTTCTACAAAGTACTAGGACCATAACTATAATAGACATTGGGGGACCACCAGGGGCAAACAAATAGGTCTAATCAATAATTCCATTATTCAGATTAGTCATCAAAATGGATTTGACCTCTGACTCAATGGCTTATTCTTAAACAAATAGTCCCAGTCCTAAAAATAGTATGTGATTACATCCCTGTTGTTGTTTATTGTTATTATTAACCCTACAACACATTATTTTAGCCCTGACACAGTAAGTTCGGGATTCAAATTGGAATTTTAATAGTTTGACTTTGGATAGATTCAAGTTTTATTTTAAAATCTCCTTTGTATTACACATTAAACAGTTCAATCTATCAAATAATAGGAGTATATGATGTAAAGGGGTAGTTTACACCCAAATATAAATTATCTCATCATTTACTCACCTTCATCCCTTATGTGTATTACTTTTTTCTGCAGAACACACACAAAGATGTTTAGAAGGTCCATTTAATGCAAGTGAATGGTGACCAAAACTTTGAAGCTGCAAAACACACATAAAGGCATCATAAAAGTAATCCATATGACTCCAGTGACAAAATCTATATTATCAGAAGTGATACGATAGCTGTGGGTGAAAAACAGATACCTTTTTAATTCATTTTGTATAATAAGTTCTTCTCCCTACCCAGTAGGTGGCGATATGCATGAAGAATGCATTTACATTTATACATTTGGCAGACCCTTTGTCCAAAGCAACTTACAAAAGAGGAATAATACTTCATAAGTGATTCATCTTAAGGAGACAGTGGTACGAAAAGTGCTGCATTACAAAGTTTCTCTAGCATCAGAATAGTAATATTCATGACAGATTAGAGAGCAACAAGTTTTGTATTTTGGTTTTGTTTATTATGAGTGAATGGTGAAGTGCTCATGGAAAATATATATTTTTAGCCATTTTTTGAAGACAGAGAGTGAATCTGCTTCACGGATGGAGTTGGGAAGGTCCTTCCACCAATGTGGTACAGTGAAACCGAAAGTCCAGGAAAGTGTTTTGGTGCCTCTTTGTGTTGGTACAACAAGACGCCGCTGCTCATTAGCTGACTGCAGGCTTCTGGTGGGAATGTAGCTCGGCAGAATTCTTTTTAGGTATGCTGGAGCAGACCCAGCAACTGTTCTGTATGCCAGCATTAGAGCCTTGAATTTGATACATGCATCAACCGGCAGCCAGTGAAGAGAGACAAGGAGTGGTGTAACTTTGGTTCATTAAAGACCAGACGTGCTGCTGCATTCTGCTGAATGAGAATCGCAAAAACAAAAGAAGACAAATGTCCAAGTGAAAGAGAATTTCCATTTTAGGGTGAACTGTCCCTTTTAGGGAATGGTTTGCATTTCAGAGTATGAACACAATACAATAGATTTTGAGATTACTTTTGGTCAAAAGACATGCTTACCAGTGAGTGTGATATGAGTTCATTTTACTGTTGCTCCTGGGAGCGACTGAACATTTGTCACAGTAAGAGACTGTGTCAGGATGTCCTTGAGTTATATTTAACATTGCTGTGTTAATTAGTGCAGCAGTCACAAACATATACACACCCTAGAACATTCTAGCAATTCAATGACTAATGCACTAATGGCTCCATGACTGATTTAATTAAATTACACGAATAACTATATTTAGGATGAAACTGTGTGATTTGAAATTGTCACATTTACAACTTACAAGACTTATTTATGTCTTTTATGAAGGCAATTTAATGTTGTTGTTTTTTTATGACTGTTCCCTCTACAGGCTACTGCTGAGGAACAGGAAGGACAGGAAATGAATGAATTGCAGCAGGAGCCAGACCTCAAGTTTCTGTATAGTAACACCAAAGACATCACAGTAAGTCTATAGCAATCTGTGACAATCTTTGATTTAAATGTGAGGCATTTATTTTTGGATTTCCCCTTTAAGTGTAAAGACTTTGTATGTAGATATTTGCTGTATAAAGCCAGTGATTGCTAGCAGAGCAAAAATTCCACATTTCACATTAAAAAGAAATTTAAAGCTTGCCCTATAGTGATGTTTTTCTGACAAATAAATGTTTTTGCTTCATTGACTAGTGTGCTGTTTTAGCAAATAGATTTGTTTTAGCGATAGAGCATTAACCTTTTCTGTTTGGGAGAAAATTTGACAGATTTTTAGCACCACACAGCAGACATTTCTCTTTGGACCTGCTGCAATACATTTAGCCAGAGGGGAACTGGCCCCCATAGTGAGTCTGGTTTCTCCCAAGGTTATTTTTCTCCATTAACCAACATCAATTGGAGTTTTGTGTTCCTTGCCACAGTCGCCTTCGGCTTGCTCACTGGGGTTATTAATACAATTATTATTTCATTACTTATTTTTATAAATATTCATAATTGTATTTTATCAAACTACACAATGATGAATCCTTAGACTTTATAGATATTACGGTTTAATTGTCTGTTAAAGCATGATTTTCTTTAAAGAAAATGTAAAACAAATGTGTGTTGTGAAAAGCACTATAAAAATAAAAATGACTTGACTTGACCAGTGAACCGCGGAATGTCTTTTAGCAAAGATGTCGTCACAGTCACATAATTTTCATGAGACCAGGGTGAATAATTGTCATATTCCTCTTCCATTTTTCAGGAACCTGTCAACAACTGTTCTTCTGCTCCAAAGCCAGTGGTTTCCTCTTCTTCGTCTTCATGTTCTGGGACAAATCTGCCCCAATCTCTCAACTCTCTTCTCTCTGCTGCCCTCTCAGCATCATTACCAGCTAAACCCAGAGCGAGCCCGCGGGGCCCCGTCACTATGGAGCAAATGAAAGCGGATCTCCGAGAGTTACGGGATGAACTAGACCAGCTTAAGACTCAGCATAAGTTAGTGCAATATACATGCATGCTATCTAAATGACAGTTTGCTTTTTCTTGTTCTAATTGTCTTTTACTGTATCTTCCAAATGTGGTGCAGTATTGTGCAAACATTACTCATCTCTTTTTCCTTTGCACTTTGATATTAGAAAAAACTAAAATCAGTGATGGGCTATCAAACACAGTCAGAAAATCAAACACAGGCAGAAAATCATGAGCTTATTTTGGGCTAGAGGGACAGAAACATCAGTAATACTTTAAAAATAATGTTAAATTTGTTAATATTAGTTAACAACATTAGTTAACATGAACAAGCAATGGACTATACTTTTACAGCTTATATTAATCTTGATTAAAGGGATAGTTCACCCAAAAATTTTAATTTCTCATTATTTACTAACCCTCATTATATCCTAGGTGTGTATGACTTCACCAGAACATATTTGAAGACAAACTTAAAAATGTCATATCTCAGTAGGTCCTTAAAATGCAAATGGATGGAGTTTATCTTTTGAAGCTCCAGAAATCACTTGAAACATTTGAAACACTTGAGAACTGACACACTTGAGTCACAGCTGGAAGAGGAATGCTGTTTACAAGCGAGGAGGAAGACTGTACAGTGGCTTGGTTTGTTTTGGTTTAGATCTGTATTTATCTGTTTCTTTACTCACAGTGGTACGTTTGAGTGCTTATCCTTGATGTCTCAATCAAGCTGAGGACTTGAGATTTCTTCTGTATCATGGCAATGGAATACATCACACGAGAGACCGCTTGGACCAAAAGTGATCATATCTAGGGCTGGACTGGTAATCTGACATACCGGGCATTTTCCCGGTGGGCCGACGCACTTTGGGGCCAATCAGGGGCAGACCTGCCATCGGGAGAACCGAGCTGGCTGGTGGGTCGGCCACGAAATGGGCCGAATTGGCTGTGATAAGCTAAAATGAGCCGCAGCATATGCAGAACTGATCACTTATGGGCCGAAGATTGACTCTAGACTGATGCACCGAAACATCCATACTCAACAATCCTATCTTATCCCTTTTCTGCGATTTTTGTTTAGACCAGTATTCTTTATTTAATTTGTCAGATTATAATTTAAGATTTTAACAGTTAAGAATAGTTTCTGAGATACAACCCCTGTTCATTATCTCTTTCTTAATGTTATGCAATTGTTGATTGTGTTTCAGAAAAGAGATCACACTGCTCATGAATGAACTGGATGAGGAAAAAAAGATGCGTTTGTCACTGCAAGTAAGTACTAATATACATGCATTAATAAGGGGCCATCAGTCTGTTGATTGAACCAGAAAGACTTGTTTGGGAAAAGTCAACATATTGAAGTGTCTGTGACCTGCTTCAATAAACCAATTAAATTTCACAGATAAATAGACACACCCACTCATTCTTTATTATAACTATTTACCACATTTTAGAACAAAAACGGATGTATGTAGTGACCAAAACAGGTCTTTTACATACTTTATAATCTTTAACATTCATGTTTATAGATTATATTTCACCCTAACTCACTTGTGTTATTTATTTTACTAATTATATTATTCCAAACCCATATGACTTTCTTTTTTCAGCAGAACACAACAGGAGGTATGTCAGCTTCAGTCAACATTCACTTTAAGAGCATCTTTTGTTCAAAAAATGAAAGTGAATTCTGACTCAGACTAACATTCTACCTAACACCTCCTTTAGTGTTCCAAAGAAGAAAGTCAGTCATTTGGGTTTAGAGGGAGCTGAATTATGACCTCAATGTAATAATCAGTGGGCATTTCCAAACCAGGATGAGCGTTTCTGAATTATCCAAAGAAAGTATGGTCTGAGTTTGGAATGGCTACCCATACTACTTCTGCCATATATTTCTATGGCACAAATGGTATTTTTATGGTAGTATGAAATTCAGAACTCATCCATGGTCTCTCAATGTAGTAATTAGTAATTTACAATTTTACAATGTAGTAAAAAATAATTTAAGGGGTTGTAAAAAGCCCATCCCAGTTTGAAAACACCCACTGTTTGGAAAATGCCTATTTTTGTTCTGCAGTCTCCTTTAACATGAAGGTTAATGATTGTGATGGTAGATTTTTGATAGCCTTAGCTCATTTAACATTTTGCTGTCTTTCATCTTAGATTGACGTAGAACGCCTTAAGAAACACATGTCCAAGTGAGCCCGTGCTGAGGTAATCGTCAACAAATCACTGTGACTCTGAATGGACAAATTCAAGTGTGGAAATGAAAACAGCAAAAGCTTACAGAAGAACTCGGCACTTGAGAGACTCTGTGAAATACATATTTATATAACGTCAAATGTCTGGATGAAAGATTATTTCATATTTTTTAAATTCTTACAGTTGACTGTATGACTAGTAAGAGACAATAAATGAAAATAATGTATATAGTTAATGTTTGGACTTCATTGTTTCAGAGCTAATATTCACTTCCATCTTTATTATGCACCTCATGTTGTTTATGGTAGCAACACAACTGAAAACCTTTTTCCATTTTGTGTGTAGCAGGATTCAGAAAAAGTAATATATATGAACCATAATAAGGGCAGGTATCACATGCTGTAATCTTGCTTGATATTGACAATAACTTCAGGAGTAAACTCTGACATTTTTTAATCACGTGTAAGAGATGTAGATTTTAGATAATTTAAATCCCAGAAAACTGAGGCAATTCCATAAATATCATTGATATGAAGGAAATACAAAAATATATATTTACATTGTTTTTCTATGTAAAGTAGTCCTGCCAAAACTTCATGGAGTTAAAAAAAAAAAAACACAGCAGGACTTTGACCCATGAAAAAAAAAATATTTGAATCTTCAGATTTTTTTTATTATTATTTTATGATTTACACATTTATATTTCAATACAAAAATCCATCAAATTGAATTAGTAATCTTTTTATCAAATCAACCAAAGTTATCAATTTCATTACACAACTGAACTTTGTTATGAAATTGAAAGGTGTAAATCTTACAAATAGACTAACACTCAAGAAAATATGTAAAGACTACAAATTAATCAAAAGACACTATTATGCAAGTAATTTACAAAAAGAGGTAGTGGTTTTTATGTGTACAGTCAAACTAGCCATCAAAACCCTCTGGATCAAAAGTTGGAGTCTTCACATGGAATTGGCCTGAAAGTCACATCTTTATTTTCTTCTAGTAGAAGATCATAGCGACAAAGAGGCCTGTTTGAAAGCAAAGCAGCAATTATGCATTTATTTTTTCCCAATGAAACCATAAAACTAACCTAATTACCCATTACAAAAAGCACTCAAGTAACCTTCACAGTGACAAACTTTGACATGAATAAAATGCTCAGTTGAGGTTTTACTGAATGATTGACACTAAAGTTTTAAAATACTGTTAATGAAAACCGACTTTGAGATCATACCGGAGATTGTTCTGTAGAGGAGTGAGGCGTATGCGGAGCAGTCGTAGTTTCTTACTTGGTTGTAATCCTTTCCATTTACAGAACTTCACTGTGATACTTATAACGGGCTGAATGTCTTGATCAAATTGAGCAAGAAGGCTGGTCTCCACATACTTTGCAAACATTATGGACTTACTGGAGTAAAGATGAGAAAGCAATTACATCAGTCCACATGAACAAATCTACAACCGTTCTATAATGAATGTCATGGGAGTGGGAAAGTGTACGTGAGAGATGGGAACGTTTCATAGACGTACTGGTTGAGTTCAACTTTTGTCTCTTGTTTTCCATCTTCTAATTTAATTGTTAAAGAACCCCACTGTGTTTGCTGGTTCCATGTCACAATATCAACCTTGTAACTGAACTCTGGGGGAGACAAAAATCACTTGTAATGAGAGGGGGCACCCCCCACAATCAACAACTTTGGGGGCTTTCTCATTTAGAATCACATACCACCCTCCCACCTCTGGTCAACAACTTTGGGGGCGTTGAAGCGGGTATCGCCCATGGCACCAAAAAAGCAAGAACCGCTACTGCAAAGATGTATCTGAGTTCTTTCTTCATCAAAACAGAATTGAAGATTTTTAGGATTTCATTTCAGGCCTCCTTTTTTAAACAACGCAAGTGAATGTGCTCAATTTTTTGACGGTCCAAAATGCATAATTAGAGTGCATAGAAATAATCCACAAGACTCCAGTCGACAAATAAAGTTCTTCTGAACACAAATTATTGATTATTTTTAGAAACAAAACTTATATACTTTTTAACTACAAAGTTCACTTCTGTAAATCTCTGTGTCGTAAGCTCGTTGGTAAGGTCTCGCGTCACGTGGAGGCGGCGGCAGGAAGCGCGTCATTTCTGTCAATTTTGATTGGATGAAGAAACTCTGATACATCTTGGATGGCCTGAGGGTGAGTAAATAATCAGCATATTTTTATTTTTGTGTGAAATATTCCTTTAAGTGAGAGTATTCAGTAATACCAATCTTTCAACTCCTGTCATGAATATGTAAAGCCAATAAACCAATTAACTTGCACCACTAGAAGTCCCACCACTAAAAATGATGATTAAGACAACACTAATGAAAAAGGACAAGTCAATATAACATTTTCTGTGGAAACCGACAGCATACCATAGACTCAGTCCAAGTTGTATTGAACCCAGAATATTCCTATACTTTTGGTATTTTGTATTTACGTGTCCATAAAATTCAAACAAATTATATTAATAAACATAAATACTATAAAATGATGCCCACTGCAGTACGGAAAAGCATTGTTTGTTTGGAAATATGTTCTTGTTTGTTCCAACTGCACCAGTGCCTCCTTCCATCGAATGACATCATAACCTACAAAATGTAATAATGATGTGATCAGAATGCAATGGAACAATAGGAAATTTATTAAAGGGGTCATATAATGCCATTTTTGTACAAGTTAATATGAATCTTTAGGGTCTAAATGAAAACTTTGTAATATACTTTTATTAAAAATTCTCATTAGTATTTTAAGAAAACACTAATTTTACCTGCTCAAAAACAGCTCTGTTTTCAGCACGCCGTTTCAGTGCATATGACTTTAAATGATAATGAGCTTTGGTCACCCCGCCCCTCCGTAAACATTAGCCACATTCATGTGAATCGTGCAAGCGATTTGCGAAGATTAATATAAAGGTTAATAAAACGTTACACTTCTTCTGGAGGTGCAGAGGGAATATAAATAGTTGGTACCGAATCTTTTTTCAGCAGCAGCTTCTTAGCAAAACCAGCTTTATACTGACCCTCGTTTATAAAGCAGTCTGGTGAAAAATGATTCGCGCAAACATGAACGCATTGACGTTGCTCGTGGGGAATATTCCCATCGTAAACAAAACTCAGCCACTGCGTCTTCAGCGGTTCAGATTTAGGAACATCAAAATGACTGCTGTGTTCGTTATTACACGAAGAACAGAACACCACAATCGCTAGGCGCCATTCTGCTCCAGTGTATCAACAATGATGACGGACTATGATTGACAGCTCGCTCACGAGCGAGGGCGGGTCTGTGTTGAAACACTGCTGTCAATCAACAATCCTGGAGGGGCGTCCGACCGTGTGACGTCACACGGTCGAACGGCTCGATTTGAGGCAGGGTAAAATATATAAGGAGATTAAACAAACACACTGGATGGATTTTTATCATAATAGGATGGTTGTGTACAGGCACAGCCAACACACATTTCAGTACAATCAACTTGAAAAAGTGCATGTACCATTATATGACCCCTTTAAATTAAACACACACATATTGTACATTGCATATACTCAAGAGTTAAGTATACTTTGAGTTTACTCAGTGTTTGAAACTTACCAAAAACAGGGCATCCAGCAGACCCAAATATGCCACAGTCCATGCATTTCCCATCCAGGAAGTCTGTGTAGGAGTCACAGGGGTAGGCAGTAATGGGACAAGACCCATTCACAGAGCTCATATAGAGAAATACTGACCTCTGGTGGTCACACTTGAAATACTCCGATCCTGTGATGTAAGAATATTAATGACAAATGTCTTTCATTTAAAAATAAAAAGCACACAGGAAGTTTGTAAGGAGAACAATCCATACATTGGACATACATTATAAAACAAAGACTTCTGCAGCATATATGAGCATAAATGTAGATATAGGCAATGTAGATGCAATATTGATGTAAATAGTTGTATTTTACGAGAATGTTGAACACTGATTGACCAAGTATGGCATAAGCAACTGAAGTTTATTCCATATCTAAAAATGTGCCTCAATCTCATTGACACAAGTCAGCTTTAATTTGGCAAGCATGTTGTTAATATGCTTCATTTATAAAAATCAGAGAAGCTGTGCCATCCAATGATTGAAGGAATATTTTGGGTTCAATACAAGTTATGCTCAATCGACAGCATTTGCGGCATATTGATTACCACAAACAATTATTTGTGTAAGTATAATTAATAAGTAGACTTGCCCCTCCTTTAATTGGAAGAAAAAAATAAAATAAAATACATTTCTTGCATTGAAAGTGAATGGGGGCCAATTTGTGAATGTTAAAATACTCACTTTTTCAAAAGTAAAGCCACAAGACAAACAATATACATAAAACCATTTACTAACCTTTTCTGTGTAAAGTGAATTTTACAACTTTGTTGTCAACAAACCCTAAAGCCATAAAATGATGATTTAAAAGAACTTTACAGCTCAAATAATACACGAGTTGACAGAAAAATGTATTCAAGTGCATTTTTTTTTTAATTATAAGCTCCATATTTCGGTCTTTAAACCCTCCAAAAATTGGCCCCCATTCACTTCCATTGTAAGTGACAATCTGTAACCTTGATTTTTTTTAAAGAAAAAGGAAAGACGAGTCTAAATTAAGTTTCGTGGTATTCAACATTGCCACAAATGCTGTCAATTGAACATATACATATACATATATATATATATATATATAAACAATACGGATATTAAAAATGTATTGAAGATTGATTTGACCCTTTGACAACATTTTTAAAAAGGAATATTCCTTTTAATATTCCTTGTATTTAAATACAAGTTTAGCTCTATGGACAGTATCTGTGGCATGCTGTCATTTACCAGTGTTTTTGCCTTCAATTTGTAAAAATCAATAAAACTTTTGATAGTTGTGCTAGGTAGATATGCAAGTTATTTTTTTTTTAATATACAGTGTGTGGGAAAATGTATATGTTAGGTCCTGCAATTCACCTTTTATTTAAAAGATATCCACTATTTTAATAACCTTTTTGCCTTTCAGTAGTTCATTTTAAATGGTTTAGATGGTTTTAAAAGTTCAAATATTCCATGTAGTCTCTCAAATTATATGAGGTTACAAAACTGCATATAATAATCAAGGAATTTTGTGTAAAATATGTTTAGGTAGCTCCATAGACTTCAATTGTAAGTGCAATTCTTTAAAAAGGTTTGCTAGTTGTTTTACAGTCGAAATTATTGTGGTAATCTGCAGCATGCCATTTTCCATACAGCTCAACTTATATTTAAATTGCTTTAAAGGGGTCATGACACGAGGAATAACATTTTCATTTATCTTTTGGCATCTTTTTAATAACCAAGCTGCCAAAACAACTCATTCTCTACTTCCTCCACATTATGATGTCACACAGTGGTAGACAAATGCATCTGACCACCTCCACAACAATACATCAATGCAGACTTCACCTGATCACTTCTGTAGCCCCGCCCAGTAGTGGTGAGCAGTGAGATGGCAATGAGTGAGCAGGTCAGTCAAGAGCAGAGACAATCATAACAGTGGGCATTTACTCTCAATTAGGAGGAGAAGCAGCACCAAGACATAGCATTTCCGACAGAGGGTTAGAATGAGGGTGGAAAATTATAATGTTTTACAAATATATGGCACAAACTTTACTAATATTATAACTGGACCTCAAGGAACATTAATATAATTAAAAAAAAGGTATGCCATGGCCCCTGCAATGTCACTTTTTCACCTAATAATAAAATGCTTAAGCTGACCTGAAAAGATGGTCTTTGGGCATCCAGGTTGATCTGCTCCACCATTTGCATAGTAATCGATGTGACCCAGGGGGTTACTGTAGCCTAATGCTACAAGAAAAGGAAAACAAAATTACACTGTCCAACGCACTTGGACTGAACACAAGGCATGTTTAACGGCAGTAATATTATTTCATAATATTTCGTATTATTTGCAGTCCTATCTGCTTTTTTTTTTTTTTTTTTTTAACAGCATGCAGGACATACAGAAGAAAAAAAAAATGCCGTTTGAAACAAAATGTACCATCTATATCAGTGTGTAGTGCTTCCACAAACTGGGCATCAGAGGAGTCTAGGCGATCACTGATAGGCTGACCATTAAACTGTGGTCCTGCTGGATCCAGTGCTGAGTAAAACATTACATGCACATTTCTGTAGCTGGAAATCTCACAAATGACACCAGTTACTGGAATGATAGATGGGTGAATGCAGGTATCTTACCGGTTATTCTGCCGATTTCACCATTAAAGTTGGCCCCAGTGAATCCTGAAATGTGGGCCCCCAGACTGATGCCAATCATGTGTATAGAGCCAAGTGCAGACCCATATTCCTGCAATGCCAAACACAGGCAACTTAACTTTACTTTTCTGTAGCAGACTGGCAGAATCATAACTTTAAACTAGAGCAAACGTACTGGTGAGCATTTTATAGTAGAATGAATTAATGTTTTAAAGCAAACTAAAGAATGATACATTTAGGAATGACATTTTCTTTGTCATTTTTATTTAGTTAGATTCTTGCTATTAGGAATGACTATTGTCAACATAACAAGATCTACAATATAAAGACGAGTGTTTATTCTAATGCAAGTGTCCATTTGGCCAAGTTAATAATTAACATGTCATTCTAAATCCTCTGCATATTTCACCTGTGAACAGACAAAGCTACTGCCTACATTCTTGTTAAAACTCATTTTAATATCCTTTATATTGTTTTTGCATTGTGACATGGCTTTCATGTGAAATTAATCCCTATATTCTCATTACCATAATGTGTCTGGACATTTTACTTAAGTAAATTGTTCTGTCATTTTTGTACAATTTGTGAAAATAATGGGAAATTGATAATGTTTTTGTATTTATCAGCAAATAAAAACAAAACAAAAAAGCAAATAATAAATAAAACAAATGCTACTATAGTGTATAAATGTTACAATTCAAATAAATATAATTTCAATGAGGATTTTTTTTTTTTTTGCATTATGGTTATGAGAATGGGGAAAAGCACTTAATGTTTATGAAAATTAAAAAATATGAATATGGACAAATAGGCCTCATTCTCTTTATACAAAATTTAAGTTAGGTCTTTCTTGGTCTAGGTTTGCTCTCATCATTTACACACTCATAATATCCCAAATGTGTATGGCTTTCTTCAGCAGAACACAAAAAGGTTTTAAGAAACATATTTCAGCTCTGTAGGTCCATACAATGTAAGTGAAGGTGATCAGAAATTTGTAGCTCCAAAAATCATATAAAAGGAAACATAAAAGTAATCTAGAAGATTTCAGTGGTTAAATCCATATCTTCAGAAGCGATATGATAGGTGTCATAAGGACTATGATAAGTCCTTTTAAAACTCAATTTTAACTCTTTAAATCTCACATCTAAATGTCACATGTGGTGCCCATTTAGTTTCACTTTCACATCTTAAAAGTAAAAAATTAAGTTGAGGTTTAGAGTAAAAAAAAAGGACATGTATATTGTTCCGTTTCTCACCTACACCAATTAAATCACTCCTCAAGATATGGATTTAACCACTGGAGTCATATGGATTACTAATGTTTCCTTTGTAATTTTTGGTGTTACAAAGTCTGGTCACCGTTCACTTGCGTTGTATGGGCCTACAGAGCTGCAATATTTTTCTAAATATCATTCATTGTGTTCTGTTGAAGAATGAAAGACGTACACATCAGGGATGGCATGAGGGTGAGTAAATGATATAATAATTGTTATTTTTGGGTGAACTATCACTTTAAATCTGGATCCTTTTTTGCATCAAATGTGATCATTTTGCTTTAGAAGACATTAACAACTGGTGTCTTATGGATGATGGATGCTTACTGTCTGTGATTTTTTTTGAGCTTCAAAAGATTTGATCACCATCCACTTGCATTTTAAGGGCCTGCTGAGCCAAGATATTTTTCTATAATTCTTAAAATGTCTTCTGCTGAAGAAAGAATGTTATACACATCTGTGATGGCATGAGGGTGAATAAATAATGCGATTTTGAATATTTGGGTGAAATATACCTTTAATATGTAAACTGCATTTTAAAACATGCACACATAAAAAACAAAAAGGCATTCTATTTACATTGTCCCAGTCAAAGTATTCCTGACAACCTCCCAAGTTGTTCAATATCAATTTCCAGACCATCTTAAATGTTGATGTCTAGTACACTGTCAAATTCGACTCATCCATAAATCAATTTCCAGTATTTGTATTCTGGTTTCAAGATTATTATATTGACCAAAAAGATATTGACATCCCTTATGTTATGTAACCCTAATTCTGTATCCCAGATTCCACAGAGGAAGTTTGATTGTACCTTCATTTTATGGATGAGATCAATAAGCTTTGCAGCCACCACACGCGTGTTCTTGACAACTTTGAGATAGTTGATGTTGGTGGCACCATGATTCCAGTCCACCACAATAAGGTTCATGTTTCCTCGGTTCAGAAGAGACTCTACAAACTGGTTCATCCACAATGAGGGGGAGCCAGTGGGACGGTAGCCATGGATGAGGAAGGTGGTGAGACGGCTGAGGTCAAAGTGAGGATTACTAAAGGGCTGTTGGTGGGAGAGCAGCTGGCCGCAGGATACATTCTCCCGTGTGTACAGCAGTAATCGAACATTCACAGCTGTCCCAACAATGGAATTTTGAAGGTCAAGATCAGCCATCTTCTCGCATTCCTGAGCTTCAGGGAGAAATATTATGCATCAAAGCTGGTTTCTCTGTGAAGTTATTTATTAAAAGATTTTTACAAATGAAAATCGACAAAAATATGACATTAAAAATGGACATTAAAGCTGAATTTTAATTTTTCAACCATAATAAATTTGTAGGTTGATTTCCCCCAAAACACTGCACTGTGGCGCTATTAAAAAAAAAAAAAAGTTGCTCTGTTTGAGCACCCTGACCAGACAGACACTGCAACATTGACTCAATGGTGTGAGTTGGGGACGGGACGATCCGTTTGTCCGAACAATGAAAGCTGGTGCATTTGGAAAAGCTGTTTGAAAATAATGTTTATTCCATTTGGTGACGCTAGTAGTGGTACAGAAATAACACACCTCCACTTTAAAAAGTTAAAATCAAGGGTTATTGATAGGGTACACTTTTATATTGCACATCCCATACACTGAGATCAGGGTGAAGCTTATCTGCCTGGATATAGATAAAAGGGGTGGTGTCAGAGACAGTTCGCTCTCCAACGTGCCATCAACCAAGGGCCAACCAAGAGAGTGTAAGTGTGGAGTGAGCGTGCCAGTGTGAAAGGAAGCCAACCTTGGCAAGAGACGTGGGAAGTTCGGACATGTTTGATGGAACACGCCAGATGGATGTCTAACTGCGTGTCATGTCATAGTTCTAGTTTTTGGACTGTGCATACTTTTTTAAACCCCCATTTGACGATGTTGATATAGACATATGTAGAATTAATTTTGAATTATTTTGGTAAAATTGTTGCCTTTTCTAAATGACTGAGTGTTCAGAACTCTCTCAGTTTGGCACAATCACAGAGCAATGCAAATAAGCGCAACTCTGAGCCCTTTAAGAATAGCGCAGCTAGAAGCAGTACGCAAACTGTGTAAACCAAGTGTGCCGCACAAGCACTCAAAAAGTGAAGCCAAAATGTCTCGATCGCCCCCCGGTGACTGGTCCTAGTATAGGTCATAAACCCCGCCTCCCCCATATTATTCAACGGGACGTGAGACCAACTAAACAATTAAATTAAACTTCACATATCTTTTTTCCAAAAGATAGAAACTACAGTAAATTACAATCACGTTGATGTAATTTCAAGTGTTTGTTTTCAAAATAAGTTTGTTTTTAGTTAGTTATTTGATGCTATAAAAACGGTGCTGTGACATCATGATTGACAGCTGTGATTGACAGGTTCTCTGAGCGAAGTAGTCACTGAAGCATCAACTGACTTTTTTTCAGGATCTTCGGAGGACTGAGGAGATTGGAGCTTTAAATTTAAAATTTCTATAATTAATTATTTCACACCGCCATAAGTCAAAAGTGCAGAGGCATGTGCTTGCGATTGATTCAGCGAGAGTGAGGGCGGGGCCTTGATTTCACGGCTTTACTTCCTGCTCACTACTGCACAGGTCTGGTCCCGAAATCGCAACTGCGCAGACTCAAGTCCCAAGATGTCAGCGCCATATCGGGACACTGGCGGCTTCAGTGCTCACCAATGGAAGAGCGAAGGGGTGTTGTCCATCTTTTTTTACAGTCTATGGTGTAAACTAAGTAGTTGCTGTAGATATAGCGGCATGCTGTGACAGATTTGCGCTTAACGCTTTAGAAATTTGTTCATGATTGCTCATGTTTATATGGACAGTGTATGGACATCCACATCATTTACATTATTGTTTGATTATATTAATGCCATGGATGCTTTAATGTAATAGTCACGTTAATATAGCTTGTGTTGATATTCATTTGTGAATCTGAGCATGCTGTGGTATATGGCGCCCTATTTTTAGAGCACTAGTGTTAAGCACAATGCTATGCTCCAAGTCAAAAGTGCTATGTCAACAGGCATGGTCATGAAGTTTTGGTATAATTGTGCAAGCATGCATCAGATATAGGCGGAAGTGGGTTTTGGCGAATTTGCATGCGCAAAGCGCAATTCCGAGGTTTTTCTCCGGTTACTGCCGCGTCAGTGTCCCATTACAGCATTCAAGCACCAGGGGCCTCATGTATAAAACTCTGCTTAGATTTCGTTCTAAAAGTGTGCGCAAGTACAAAAGTCAGATGTTGCGTAGATTGGAGATTTATAAAATCATGTACAAGAACCTGCGCATAGTTCCCTTAATAAATCCCATCTAGTGGAAGATTGTGTGTGTATGTGCATGAGATTCATACCCCACACAGTCTCCTCCCCAAAATAACCATGAGTGTAGCCTACAACGGCAATTTTTACTATTCATATCCTCATCTGCATACCGTAGGTTACAATTACCATACAGACACTGAATTTAATGGTACGAGAAACTGTATTATAAGAAAAAAAGACTGTAAATGTCACATATAAAAAGGTTAGATACCGCACCGTGAAGAAACATTATTTATTGATATGAACTTGTTTTCAAAGAATATATCCATAGAATATATTAATATATTGAATATCCTTTGGCAAAATGTTTTTTTTTTTTTTTTTAATCTTTGCGTGGGTTTTTATTAAGAAATGAAATATTTAGTACTGGAAACAAAATTTAAAAAAAAAAAAAAAAATTGTGCATTTCACTAGTGCTCTTACAGGTCCCTTAATATGAAAGTGGAAAGTGAAACAAGAGTGTAAGCAACAGAAAAACGCGAAATAACGTGCAAAATGTGAGAAAGACTGTGTAAAAAGACAACGCAAAATGTTACAGGAAAACTGGGAATATTGACAATTGGTGCCCACATTAAATTACGTAACAATTTATGATTAAACTTTATAGTGCACATAACTGAGACGGTATCCACAATGCGCAAAATAAACTAGTTTTATTAAATCTCTCAGCTGACTGGGTCATGGTGTGGAGTTGACTCAACAATGTTTCGGTTAACCACTGCATGCTGGGAGCAGCAGATACACAGCGTCAATGGACATTTCGTAGGTTTATGTGGTAAATATATTAATGCGTAATAAACTGACTCTTAGCAGAAATCCATATTTGGTCTCTTGGAAGATTGTCACGTGGGGTTTCAAACTCATTTTAAAACAAATGCTTGCTTTTTAAAATGATGTTTCAGGGATAGTTCACCCAAATAAAAATTATGTCATTTATTCAACCTCATATGGTTTCAAACTTGTATGATGTTCTTCCATGGAACAAAGAGATGACGCAGAATGTTAGCCTTAGTCAACGTTCACTTTCATTGCATAATTTTTTTCCTGCCCAATTTCAGCAAATGGTGTCAGAGACTGTCAAGGTCTAATGTTTTGCCTAATATCTCTTTGATAAAAACATGGTCAAAACATGTTTTTGAAACAACTTCAGGGTAAGGATGACAGAATTTTCATTCGGAATGGAAAAATATAGGCCTATATATATCCGTTTAAGACAGCAACATTGGATTTGCATTACGTGCAATGTTACCTGTATAGGTGTCAAATAACATCAGAATCATGTATAAGAGCCCCCAAAAGAACATCCCACTGACCTACAAAGGCACAAGGGAAGATGATAAAAGATCAGAAAATATATTGTACTCCAAATCTACAGCAGTAACATTAAATAATTTTTCACAAATCTTTGCAGCTTTTTCTCTTCTTCACACTTTAGTGACAGATTTGTTTTATATAGCAGTGGAGCAACATTCTAGATTGTTTCTCTTCCAGTTATGCTATTCTTTAAATTTCTTTCATTTAATCATTATTATCAATTTCTGAAACCATGTTGCAATTTTGCAGGTTTTTGGACAACCACACATTATTTACTCATGATGAAACCACAAGTCTTTAAATGACACCAGCTCGCACTTACATTCAGTTTCCATGAAACTCATTACTGTAAAATAGGGTGCGTGTGTGAATGCAGGTTCAGCCAAACATTCCCCACAAGAGTAGTGAAACCTGAAAACCCTCATGTTGTTCCAAACCCATGTGACTTTCTTATGTGAAACACAGGAGATGTCAGGCAGAATTATAGCATCAGTCACCATTTACTTTCATTAATACAAATTTCTTCCATACAATAAAACTGAACAGTGACTGTCATTCCGCCTAACGTGTAATTTCTTTTTGTGTTCCATGGAGAAAAAAAAAAAAAAAAAAGTCATATGGATTTGGAACAACAGAAAAGGTGAGTAAATGATTAAATAATGTTTATTTTTGGTTGTAATATCTTTATAATTGGAATGCAAAAAGGTTTGTGTGAGGAGTTTCAAAACATCATTAGCTCAGGATGAAGAAATAGAAGTCAAGGAAAAGTCTCCACCATGACAGAAAACAAGTGTGTGTATTGTAATTTGTGATCGGATACATGGCCAAATAAAAGCATAAATAGTTTATATATTTGTACAGTACATATTCAAATTCCACTAGTAGGCCTATTTGGGAAATGATATGCTGCATATACGTACAGTATATGAAAACGAGTCATTTCAGTGGTATTTTGAAATAATAATAATAATATATATATATATATATATATATATATATATATATATATATATATATATATATATATATATATATATATATATATATATTGCATACATTTACATGTAACCTTATCAGTGAGGAGAAAAAAAAAAAAACACATGAACATTTAAATGGGTTTTGCATATATTACTATATGCATCTCAATACATTTAAATGTTTAAGCAGTTGATTTTACTAAACTGTTACCATATGAATGTGCTTTCCAAACAAGCAGAACAATCACTTTAACATTTACAACACCTGAAATTTCCTCATTTCAAACTATTCTGAATTAAACAGTATGCACCGAATGCGACAAAACACATCAATGTAAACAGTCAAACACACATTCAGCCATGTGCACATGTATTAAGCAATGGACATTTACATATTACATACAAACAAACTATCTGCCAAAAACAACTTGATGACAGAAGTAATATATTGAGGGGTGTTTACAGGGAAAAAAAAGAGGACATCTTACCATGGTGGAGAAACCAGACTTGTAGTCTGACAATAAGGTGTTACTAACAAATCTGCTGAGGCTTAATTTGAAGTTAACAGGAAATAGACTGGGACACTTAAAGAGCAACCCCTCCTTGACTTTTACAGGATATGCTCCACCCACTATTCCTACAAACAATCACCTACAGGTGGCACATTCCTGAAATCTGATCCTGACTTTCTTTGGTTAACTGGTGTGAAAAAGAGCAGAGCTCTCATGAAAGGGGGAACATGTCTGTGTGGGCTGAAGCACTAATGGAATGCACAAATGTAGTTTAACTGACTAACATTACTTTCCAAAACTTTAAAATGATAATAAAAGAAAAGTGTTATTTTGAAAAGACATTTAACAATAACAATAATAAAATATTTTAAGATTTACACATTTAAGTTCCAAAACAAAATTCCATCAAATGGAATTGTGTCATCTTTAATAAAATAGTATGTAATAATTTTTGTTAACTGCGCCTCAATCCGGGTGGCGGAGGAAGAATCTCAGTTGCCTCCGCATCTGGGGACCAGCTTGTGAAACAGAAGCAAGTGCTCCAAAAGATGGCCTTTATTTTTGCAGCTAATTTTGCTATTATTTTGATTACTTGAATCTTTAAAATACTACAAATATTAAAAGTAAATAATATGTATATATGAATATAATACTGATATCATACTTATATATAAATATATACTGTAATATATTAATACTGCACTGCAAGTGTTGGGTCTGTGCGAGCCATCTACTGACAGTCCCCCTAGCTGTGACCCGAATAAAGAGTTACCATTACCGAATTTAGCCCTTATCATTCTAAAATAAATACATAAATGTATTATAATGAATATATTCTAATGTAGCCTCTAAACTACTTTATAAGAACTTGCGATTAATTTCCGGAATTCGCAGTTAGGAACGAATATCGTACAAGGAGAAATCAATTTGCAAGTAAGATTAATACAAAGGCCTTAATACATACGAAATTATTAATAACCCTATATTACAAAGGAAATTAATAGCTTTTCAGGAGAGATCACCACCATTTATTGTAAGAATGTTTATTATTGTGGGGCTTTAGTCAGGCTTCTTGCTATCGCTTGTGTGCCAATAATTACCACACTGCGTGCCAATGGTGGCACACTTGCCATAGGTTCCCCTTCTGTCACTCACTCGATGTTGTGTCGATGTAGTGACACTTGGGGTCGCTCTTGAGAGCCCTGAACACCTCCCATTCTTTGAGAAAAGGCCAATGAGAATTGGCGAGTGGAATTTCCATGCCACTTCCCCCGGACATACAAGTATAAATGAGCTGGAATGCAATTCCATTCAGATTTTTTCTTCGGAGCCAAGCATCAGTGAGCTGAATACTACTGCTGTTCCATTCACCTCTTAAGTAGCAATGCTGTTGGATATATGCTGCATTTTCAGCTGCTTTCTCTCCTTCTGCATGTCGAGTGCAGATTTCGCCCCTGGGTGCTTTGACAGTGCTAAAAGAGTGTAAATTCCTGCTAAAGAGTATATTTTCTCTATTAGAGCACACGCATTGACGTTGAACATCTTTTTAAAGACGCATCTTTATAAAGAAGCATTTCCGTATTTGTGTGATTCCTGGATGTGGTCATTATCTCTGCGCTTCCGATCGCCACGGGAGCTGCCTCACGTGTCTGGGCAGCAATCACACTGAGGCAGCGTTTGTGGATGGTTCATGTTCACATTGCAAGAATATGACCATGGCAACATTGCGGTCGTGGCTTTCCTTCTTCAGTGGGAAAGCCACTCTAGCCACCCCCTCACTGCGCCTTCTACCCATGGGTATGAGGCCGGCCTGGCTGGTGCTGGAGGCGATTTGGGGAGTTCTATGGGCGCTCCCGTCAAGTTAGCTCCCATCCGGTCCCGAAATGAGACCAGCCTGCCTCACGGTCAGCATGACGTCTCTTTTGGGGCATGCGAGCAGAATGAGTCTTTGATCGTTGCATCTGAGAGCGCATTGGTGATGTCGGACGGCGATGACTCAACTGGGCTGCCACCTTCGGGTCTGCCCGCCCAGTCTGATTCTGACGCAGAGCTGACCGCCATGCTTGCCCGGGCCGCCATGAGCATCAGGTTGGACTGGAACCCTCCACCCTCCCCTGAGCACTCGCGGCTTGATGATTGCTTCCTCGGTTCAGGGCGCCGCTCAACTTTCGCTACCTGAAACAGACTTCTGGGTTCGTCCACTCTCACAACCTTAGATGGCGGGGTGGTCCATCTATACACAAAGGTCCCTCAGGTGGATAAAGTGGTTGCGATGCACCTGTGCCCGCAAAACGCCGCCACCTGGCAGGATTGACCGTCACTCCCCTCCAGAGCCTGTTGAACTATGTCGTCTCTGGCAACCAAAGCCTACAGTGCCGCTGGACAGGCCGCCTCCGCTCTGCATGTCATGACCATCCTGCAGGTACACCAGGCCAAGGCACTAAAAGAACTGCACAGTGTGCAATGGGCAAGCTGCCACCGGTTCCTGGTCAGGACCATGACTGGGTTGACTACCTAGAGTTGCTGGCTGTACTACTCGCCCTGCGGAGGCTATTGACATTGATCCAGGCCAAGCATGTGTTGGTCCGGTCTGACAACACAGCGGCAGTAGCATTTATAAATCTCCAAGGCAGCATACGCTCTCGTCACATGTCGTAACTTGCCTGCCATCTCCTCCTCTGGAGTCAGCAACGGCTTTCCGAGCTGAAGACCACCAGAGATGCGCAGTTGTGTCAGTGCTTTCCTTCCTGCAGGAGAGGCCGGAGGGGTGGCTGTCCTCCTCCACCTTGAAGGTATACGTTGCCACTATAGCCGCACACCACGATGTAGTGGATGGTAAGTCCCTAGGGATAAATGACCTGATCATCAGGTTCCTCAGAGGCACCCGGAGGGTGAATCCTCCCAGGCCATGCCTCTTCCCCTCATGGGATCTCTCCATGGTCCTCTTGGGCCTTCTGAGAGTCCCATTTGAGCCGCTAGATTTAGTCGAGCTGCACCTGCATCAGCAGTTCACATAATACGGTTCAGTTTTTATATATGGACCCCTAGTGTAACATCGAGTGAGTGACAGAAGGGGAAAGTCATGGTTACTGTCGTAACCTCCGTTCCCTGATGGAGGGAACGAGATGTTGTGTCCCTCTTGCCACAACACTATACTAGCCGCTGAAATGGCCGGACCTTGTCTTGGCTTCATAGCACAAAACCTGAATGGAATTGCATTCCAGCTCCTTTTATACCCGTATGTCCGGGGGAGTGGCATACAAATTCCACTCGCCAATTCTCATTGGCCATTTTATTTTCTCATTTTTTTTTTTTTTTACTTTTCTATATTGTAATATATATATATATATATATATATATATATATATATATATATATATATATATATATATATATATATATATATACACTCACCTAAAGAATTATTAGGAACACCTGTTCAATTTCTCATTAATGCAATTATCTAATCAACCAATCACATGGCAGTTGCTTCAATGCATTTAGGGGTGGTGTGGTCAATCTCCTGAACTCCAAACTGAATGTCAGAATGGGAAAGAAAGGTGATTTAAGCAATTTTGAGCGTGGCATGGTTGTTGGTGCCAGACGGGCCGGTCTGAGTATTTCACAATCTGCTCAGTTACTGGGATTTTAACGCACAACCATTTCTAGGGTTTACAAAGAATGGTGTGAAAAGGGAAAAACATCCAGTATGCGGCAGTCCTGTCGGCAAAAATGCCTTGTTGATGCTAGAGGTCAGAGGAGAATGGGCCGACTGATTCAAGCTGATAGAAGAGCAACTTTGCCTGTAATAACCACTCGTTACAACAGAGGTATGCAGCAAAGCATTTGTGAAGCCACAACACGCACAAGCTTGAGGCGGATGAGCTACAACAGCGTAAGACCCCACCGGGTACCACTCATCTCCACTACAAATAGGAAAAAGAGGCTACAATTTGCAAGAGCTCACCAAAATTGGACAGTTGAAGACTGGAAAAATGTTGCCTGGTCGATGAGTCTCGATTTCTGTGGAGACATTCAGATGGTAGAGTCAGAATTTGGCGTAAACAGAATGAGAACATGGATCCATCATGCCATGTTACCACTGTGCAGGTTGGTGGTGGTGGTGTAATGGTGTGGGGGATGTTTTCTTGGCACACTTTAAGCCCCTTAGTGCCAATTGGGCACCGTTTAAATGCCACGGCCTACCTGAGCATTGTTTCTGACCATGTCCATCCCTTTATGGCCACCATGTACCCATCCTCTGATGGCTACTTCCAGCAGGATAATGCACCATGTCACAAAGCTCGAATCATTTCAAATTGGTTTCTTGAACATGACAATGAGTTCACTGTACTAAAATGGCCCCCACAGTCACCGGATCTCAACCCAATAGAGCATCTTTGGGATGTGGTGGAACGGGAGCTTCGTGCCCTGGATGTGCATCCCACAAATCTCCATCAACTGCAAGATGCCATCCTATCAATATGGGCCAACATTTCTATAGAATGCTTTCAGCACCTTGTTGAATCAATGCCACGTAGAATTAAGGCAGTTCTGAAGGCGAAAGGGGGTCAAACACAGTATTAGTATGGTGTTCCTAATAATCCTTTAGGTGAGTGTATATATAAAACATATAACAAAACCCTTCATCAGCTAATTAACAAGGACAATTGCACCTATGTGAACTTCTGCAGTTAATCCAGGATGGACTTCAAAGACATTAGTCATTAATATTACAGTTCAAACAAAATCCATGTTTATACACTGACCCTTAACACTTACTTAGTTTAATAATTTTAAACCATGACTTTAACTATACAAGTAATATTTACATTATATTCATGATGTTAGCCAGAGGAGACCTGGCCCCCACAGTGAGTCTGGTTTCCCCCAAGGTTATTTTTCCTCCATTAATCAACATCTTATGGAGTTTTTTGTTCCTTGCCACAGTCGCTTTCAGCTTGCTCACTGGGGTTATTAATACAATTATTATTTAATGACTTATTTTTAAACACGATAAACAATCGTATTTTATCTAATTACCCAATGATGATTCATCGACATTATAAACATTAGTTTTATCGTCTGGTAATGTCTGATCTTCTGTAAAGCTTCTTTGAAACAATGTGTTTTGTGAAAGGCTATACAAAATAAAATTGAATTGAATTGAATTATATATATATATATATATATATATATATATATATATATATATATATATATATATATATATATATAAATTACAATATATAAAAAGTAAAACTGAAGAAAAGGAGAGAACCGAGTGGTCTCTGTTAACAAATGATGCAAAACATTTTCTCAGAACAAACTTTTGTCACTTCACAGTAGAATGTGTAATGTGTGGTCCCTCTTTTGGGGCTAAAAGAAAGCTGTCCTCTGGCACCATCTGCTGGAGGAAAGCAACACTGCGTTGTCGTAATTTATTTTTTCATTACGACATACCAAACCATCTTTTCAAATAGAGCTTGACAAGCGATTACCGGCTAACCACACAATTTTCCCATTTTGAAATATAAAAAAACAAACAAACACCTGACAACAAACAAAACTGTTTTTTTTCTCTCCAAAGAATGGTTGAAATGTACAGTGATCTCGTCAAGACCATACTAGTGGGAAACATCCACAGCTGTGTGACGGAGGAGATTCTGTTTGAGTTATTTCTGCAGGTGAGCTCATCTCAGATCATAAGTGCACTGCTCAAGCTAAACACAATGCTTTTGTCATCTTGAAATCTGATTTTGCATTACCAGTAATTATAGAGTTCACTGATGTTTTGACAAAGGGTCATGTTAAGAGTGGTGCATTTAATTTGAATACTTAATTACTGGAATTGACTTTCATTTATAACTTTTAAAAAATCATCTATGTTGAAAAAACTAGTTGTTTAGATGTTTTTGATTTTTATCTGTTGTAGAACTAGAAATATATCTATATCTATATATATATATATATATATATATATATATATATATATATATTAGGGCTGTCAATCGATTAAAATATTTAATCAAATTAATTACATGGTGTTCGATTAATTAATCGCATATACAAATATTTGCTGAGAAAGCCCCTCATATAACAATAATTCAATATATAATGATTATACATATTTATATCAATATATAATTATGCATAGTTATCTTTAAATATTGAAAAATATATATATATATATATATATATATATATATATATATATTCAGATAATTAAAATGCATTACTTTCTTGTGGCAGAAGAGTTAATCATTGATAAGACCATACAAAAAGTGGCTTTAGAATACAATGTATTGTTTACTACCATATTATTGAACATAAGCCAATCATTGGCATACAGTTCAGAGCAATCCATTTCACAAGTGAATTTGTCAATCAGTTGGAGATTTATTATGAGGGCTTGTTTAAGGACCCGTCAATTTCAACAAGCATCAGACATGTTGTGTAGTGTCTCGGGTGCGTTGCGTCATAAACATAAAAGGTCACTGTGTCAAGTTAAATATAGTTTAATACTTAGAACACATCTTGAGATCCCTTAGTTGGAATTTGCACTCCATCAAATGTTTTGAATGCAAGAACGTAACGAATGTCTGTTTTGTGTTGTCTGGTTGTTTTCTTCATTGTATAAATTGCGTGTTGCCACACAGCTGTAAACAGGAGTAAACAGGTGGTACTACAAGCTTGCATTTCTCAGGAATCTTCCTTATTACAGTCCGGGGCATTGCGATTAATTGCGTTAATTTTTTTAACGCGTTATTTTTAATAAAATTAATCACACTGAATTAATGCGTTCTATCGATAGCCCTAATATATATATATATATTTTTAAGCAATATCACATGAGTAAGAGTGCGATATGGCCCTGCATCAGCACTGCTGAGATTACATTGCTGGTTTAAAACTAATGATGCGTCCAAGACTTTGTTAGTGATTCAAAAATTTCACTTCAGAAATAGTATCATGGCTTGTGCTGTTTCGAACAATTATTGGATAAACAAGGATGGCTATGTGTGTGTGTGTGTGTGTGTGTGTGTGTGTGTGTGTGTGTGTGTGTGTGAGTGAGTGAGTGAGTGAGTGAGTGAGTGAGTGAGTGAGTGAGTGAGTGAGTGAGTGAGTGAGTGAGTGAGAGAGAGAGAGAGAGAGAGAGAGAGAGAGAGAGATGCTCATATTACACACAGAAATGATCTTTTGCCACAACCTGCTGGCTAACAAATGTAATGTCAAAAAAAAAAAAAAAAAAGTGCAAAAAAAGACAAACAGTAGTAGTGATACACACAGTGAAGCATTGGAGTGTTGAAGGTGTCAGACCATCAGTTCTCATGGAACTTCTCTCGTCCAATCACATTCAAGGACAGGAACTAACTGTTGTGTATATATATATATATATATATATATATATATATATATATATATTATTTCTACAGTATATTTAAGAAAAATTGGATATTGGGAACAGTTTGAATGAGAAAGTGTGATATTTGTTCATACATAATTCACTCATCAGGCTGGGCCAGTGGAAAAGGTGCATATATTCAGAGATGGACACCAAAGATCTTATGGATGTGTTTATTATAAACATGCTGAAGCTGTTCCCTATGCAGTAGAACTCCTCAATGGAATCTGGCTGTATGGACAGCCAATCAAACTGCAGTGTAAAGTTGGTGGGTAATTTTGTCTTGGACTTTCTGTCAACAAGTCAAAAATGTTATCTTTAATGCACTCAACATCATATATCAATAACTGTGCTATTTTTAGGTGGCCACTATCAGGGTTATGTCCTGCGGTTTGGAAACATAGAGAATGGAGTGATAGCAAACAGGTGTGTCAGATTACAATAAATGTTACACAAAAGTTACATGCACATGCAAGTGGTAAACTATTTTTGTTTAATTGTAGTTGCAACTGTAATTGTAAAATGCACTTAAGTGTTTCTATGGCAATTTAGATCTCCAAAGTTTGTTACATGATGCCTTCTTCAGCTTCTTCATTCTTTACAAATGTTGGATTATAGTATTTATTTTCTTAGAAAGGTATATAGCATGATTCAACATTAGAGTTTTGTGACTTTTAGTTATGTGTTAAAGGGATTGTTCACCAAATATTCTCTCATGATTTATTCACCCTCCCGGCATGCCAGATGTGTATGACTTTCTTTTTTCTGCAGAATACAAATTAAGATTTTTAAAAGAATATTTCAGCTCTGTAGGTCCATACAATGCAAGTGAATGGGTTCCAAAAGTTTAAAGCTATAAAATCCACATAAAGGGAGTATAAATGTAATCCATACGACTCCATTGGTTAAATCAATGTGCTCTGAAGCAAAATGATAGGTGTGGTTGAGAAACAAACTAATTTTTTTTTAATCATAAATTCTCCTCCTTGCCCATTAAGGGGGATATGCTCGAAGAATTAACATTTATACCACTCTTATGTGGATTTTTGGGCTTCAAAATGTTGGCACCCATTCACTTGCATTGTATGGACTTATAGAGCTGATAAATTCTTGGATGGCATGAGGGTGAATAAATGATGAGAGAATTTTCATTTTTGGGTGAACTATCCCTTTAAATGCAAGCGTACTCCTTAAAACTAAAAATGACAGATTTTCTCTTACAGGAAAGTAATTTAATTGGGTGACATCTTATTTTCTTTGTTATTTATCTTTTCCCTATAGTAAGGATGTCGTGCTCAGGGGCAATATGGATTTGAACGGTAATGACTGTCCAGTTTTAAAGAACCAATCTAATGAAGCACATGGATGGAGCAACATGGTAATGCTGAAAAATAAATAATCTACATTTTCTACAAGTTTTTATCTCTTCAAATGAGGATAACTGAGCACTTTTCTGTGGTAAATGGTTCCTTTACAATCGAGGGCAACAGTCGGTTCCATGAGAACATCTCATGCATTTTTGTCATAGACTAATTTATTATTAACTATAACTTATTAACCTTTAGACCTATCATGAGCTCTGAGGTTGTTAATCGGTCCTATTTGTTTCAACTTAAGGTAAAAATCATGTTAAATAGCTGTAATTCTATTGAATTCTAGTCAGAGAGTCGCGGCAAACAAACCACCGCAAAAGAGCTCTGCAGTGACTGTTCATGATGCTCTCTGATCACGTCTGTCTCCCTAAACTCTTAAACTATTTTGTATTTATCTGAATATTTTGTAATAAAATCTAAATATACTGTATCGTTTCTAAACATATAACGTAAAATCAATAGTTTTGCATATTTCCATCATTTTTCATTCGATTACATCATCATGAAATTTCCATAGGGATTTTATGAAATTCCTATGGAAAATATACTTCTGGAACCAAGATGGCTGAAAATTTGAGTGGGTGCTGTTGGAGAAAAATAAATAATATCACCTCTTGCCCTGATTGATCAATTTCCTAGTTGACAATAACACAGGAACATTCAGATCAACACATAGGTAACCAATTTTGTTATTAATTTTGTTTTTTTATTTTTTTAATATTTGTTTTTAATGTGTGTTAGGTACACAACAGAGCTCCTGATATGTGCTCTTCAGTTGTGCCGCCTGTTGTGTGGTACTGTCCACCTCTGCAGCAATGGATGAACTCTGGTTACCCCCCTTGGACATCCTATATGGAAGAGAACTCCCTTCTATTTAGGTCAGACAACACCACGGTGGATTGTGCAAATGTGAGTTTAGAGTGGAACAAACTTGGTATTGCAGAAAAAATATGCAGTCCTAATGGCAAACTTAAATGCAAATCCTATTTTGCTGGATCCGATTCACATTAAGGTGAAGTGTGTACATTTTTTTACATTAAAATACTTTCCCTTATCCCAGCTTAAAGTTACTTTTACTTAAGATTACTACAAACATTTATTTTGACTCTTCTTTAAAAAAAAGTGAAAATGGAGGTTCCAGGGAGGCACTTACAATGGAAGTGAATGGTTTTAGGTTTTTTAAACAGAAATGTGAAGCTTATAATTTTATAAAAGCACTTACATTAATTCTTCTGTTAAAACTTGTGTATTATTTGAGCTGTAAAGTTGTTTAAATTCGAAATTTTACAGTCATTGTAGGGTTTCAGTGTTTATTGACATTACATCATCATGGCAATGAATTTGACTCTAAAATTGTTTTATGTCTTGTAGCTATACTTTTGAAACAGTGAGTATTTTATTGTTCATAAATTGGCCCCATTCACTTCTATTGTAAGTGCCTTACTAGAGTTTTGCATTTTTTAAATAATTGTTTGTGGTAATCAATAATATCCCTCAAATGCTGTCGATTGAGCTTAACTTTAACTGGACTCGTAATATTCCTTTAACATGCAGAGACTACTAAAAGTATGCCATTGGTAGGTTGATTTCCCTGAAAAGTGTAAACACTGTGGCTCTGTGGCACTTTCAAAACATTGCTCTGTCTGTTTGAGTTTACCAACTAGTCAGGCACAGCAAGATTGACTCAACCAATGGTGTCGCTTTGGGACGTGACCATCCATTTGGGCGACCAATGGAAGATGAGAAGAGTGTTCAAACATAATCATTATTTTTGTGATTGCATTGGGCGCTGATAGAGGAACAGAAATAACACACTTCACCTTTAAAAATGTGAAGTTTGATTCTAAAGCCTAAACTTCATATTGACTATTAAATCCAGATATATGTTTTTCATTTTCAGAGAGACCGGTATACGCATCCTAAAACATCTTGCACACAGAAAAATCCACAATATATTCCACCGACTGCTTTTGATCATACTGATTCAGATTGTAAGCTGTAAAGCATTAATATCTGTAAATGATCTCATGTAATAAAGCCATTGAAAGCACTTTAAAGTTTCATGAATTTACAAGCACAAATCTGATTATCGCAAAATCTTGTTTTGCATTAATGTTCAGTAGGACTTTGTATCTCTTTTAGTTGTAAAATAAAATGTGGCAATAGCAAAAATGACTAATTGAACACTTAGTCTTGCACAATGACATATTCATTGTGAAATAAAAGCTAAATTGTCATATTAGATGATAATTTATGAACAATTTCTGAGAGCAATTCCAAAAGTCAATTTACTGGAATAGCATGTTGTGGGCAGGACAGTGCAAGCCCCTCCCACTCTTGAGAGTAGCTGTGCTTGATAAGACACAATAGCTTTTATAGGTTATTAAGAATTTAGGTTTTAAGATTTCACAGCCACATTTCTACACCTGGAATACTGTTGGATTGTGGGAATCTGGAGGTATGATCAGCTTTGAAACTGATGGAAAAAAAGGCTTTATATTTTTGTTTTCAACTTTCATTTGTAGCCTTGCATCTTACAATCTTGCCTACTCCCTTGGTTTTACACCTTATAGAAATGCTGATAAAATTGTGCTCAGTAATGCCAATCAACAGTGTTAGTTGCTGTTCAATAAAACTTTATTGCCAGGCTATATAGCAGTCAGAAGGGGAGAGAGGAATGACAGAAGCTTTGGAAAACACTGACTCTTCTCACTTTTGGAGTAACTTGAAAGACATCTGTCATTAAGACATGTTCCAGACAGTTAAGAGTAATATTATCATTAAATAAGTGCCAACTGCCAATCTACAGTTAGTTGCTATCAAACATTTTGAGGAAAAGTGTAAGTCTACATTAGTTAGTCATTCATCCAAATAATGTCTAGAAGAGGTTGTCGTTTGTCATCAGCGGAGGTGCTGTTCTTGACACTTATTGTCATGCTGTTTGTGGTATGCGTGGGACTAATTGTCCTCTCTTGGCTTGCACTGGACAAAAACGGTATGAAACTCTTATTTTCTCCGTATCAGTTATTTACATTCTAAATAATTATGAATATATGGATGGTTGACATTGAATACTTTTGAGAAGTGGGCGTGTCCTGCATTGTGACTTGCTAAACTATCTAAAACTATTTTAAACAGCATTTAGAAAATTATTTTATTGTTATTATGCATGCAGTGTTATGCCCATATTTAATGAGAGACTAGTACATGGAATATTTGTACTTTTAAAAATTCATTTATTAGACCACAGAACCTTTAAAAATTAACTAGTGAAGGCAAAAGTATTAAGAGTGTTGAATTTTTTTTTTATTTTGAAACATATGTATGTTATGTATAATATATGTTATTTTACACATAAAACTTGATGTTTAAAAAAGGTTAATTGACATTGTATCAGAATACCATATATATATATGCTATATTAAAAGCACAACAACAACACATTATTTGATGTTTTACTTTGTGAAATGTATTGTTAGAGTTGGTAGAGGCTCACCAATTTGCCAACAGATGCGTCAGCAAAACATTCGGCACTTTGAGAACAATGTTTCCCAAAGACAAATTGGAAGGATTTTGGACTTTTCACCCTCAACCTCTAATATAGTTAAAATATTAAAGGAATCCGGTTAAATCTCTGTGTGTAAAGGGCATGACCGAAAACCAGTTCTGAAGGCACGTGATAAAATAAAAGCTTTTGATAAAAGTCATGTCTGAATGTAACTATCTTAAAAACTGTATTTGTTTTGCAATGGATGTCATGCACATTGGCTTGGGATAAATTGAGTAAACCTTTGTCAGGCAACACCATTTGCCTCTGCATCCACAGATGCAAGTTAAAATGTAATTATGCAAAACAGAAGCTGTACATCAACACTGTCCAAAAGCACTGCTGACTTCTCTGGGTTCAGTCTCATCTGAGATGGAAAGTAGAACAATGGAATCATGTTTTGTGTTCCAACGAGTCCTCATTTCAAATAGTTACTGAAAAAGACAGCCGTCGTGTTCTCTGGGTCGAAGAGGAAAAGGACTTGAAAAGGACCATCCAAGCTGTTATCAGCGTCAGGTCCAAAAGCCATTGTCTGTTATGGTGTGTCATTGCCCATGAAGGATATGTACAAACTTTGGAGCAACATAGGTTGCCATCCAGATGCCGTCTTTTTCAAGGACATTCTTCTATTTTCCAGCAGTACAATGCCAAACCACATACTGCACGGATTACTAGTGCATGGCTGTGTAAACAGAGAGTGTGATTGGCCAGCCTGCGTACTGATCTGTCTTCAATTGAGAATGTGTGGCGCATTATGAAGGGCACAATATGGCAATGAAGACCCCTTACAATTGTGCAGTTGAAGACATGCTTAAAGGATGAATGGGGGAAATTCCACTTTCTAAACTTAAACTTGTGTCTTCAGTGCCTAAATATTTTCAATACTGTCCTCAATTTTTCGGATTGGGGTTGTAAGTAATGAACTTTTTCATTATTTTTCTACAGTATTTATTAATCTTGATTAATGTTAATTTATCAAAATGCTGTTGTGTGTGATGAATTTGTATTAACTAATTTCAACACATAACTTTTAATGTAAAAATGTCATAATATTTGTTGATACTAAATGAAATTAAGTATCTTTCATTGTTAGTTCATGTTAACTATTGCTTTAACTAATGTAAATGAATACAGCCTTTTTGTTTAGTTTTAATGTTTAATTTCACCTTGACACATTTCCCCTCTTCCAAAATAGTATTCATGAAGATGCATTTTTTTCCTCCTAATGGTTAGCTGAGAGTTTGTTTCATTTTAGCTAAAGAGAATGAAGGAGGTGAAACAGGCTCAGAGTTTACTGGGACGCTTGTAATTTCTAGTGGAGCCATTTTTACAGATGAACTCCTCAACAAAAGCAGTGTACTGTTTAAAGCCCTGGCTTATGACATTGAGCAGCAGGTAAAATAGCTATTTTTAAATAACTTTTCCAGATTTCTGTGTGGATATCTTTACGAGATGATCATTGGTAATATATAAATCTACTGGAAATAATTATAAGATATAAAGTGTAAGTTAAATACTTCATTATTACAGCTTCTTTCCTCTGAGAGAAAGCCGCTTCATCCGCCCACCGCGCCTCCTTCCTATGGGATTGGGGCCGGCCTGGCTGGCGATGAAGCCGATTTGGGGAGTGCAGCGGGCTCGGTTTCACTTGGTAAATCCCCACGAACCACCCCCCCCCAGCATGCTCGTTTGCTTCCGTCCGGGTCCGACGCGAGACCAGCTCGCCCCAACAGCACCTCCCTAGCAGACATATGCAGAGCGGCGGGCTGGGCATCAACCAATACTTTTACGAGATTCTACAATCTCAGGGTTGAGTCGGTCTTGTCCCGTATTTTCTCAGGTTCGAGCACGTAGAACTCGGTAATGCGGAACGGCTGACTGGGTGTTCTGCTTGCACATAGCGCCCTTCACCTCCACTGAGGTGATCACGTGTGCTCTTTCGCCCAGGAGCAGGACCCGCGTCTCCCTTGGGCAGTCCCTCTCTGCCCCCGGTTGCTGTGTTTGTAACAACTCCTCCCTTGCTAGGTAGGATCTAGCACCGTGCCACTTCCACATGTGGCCTGAAAACCCATGTGACGTATTCGCCAAATTAAACCTCCCCCAGCCTGGGCAGGATGTGGTCTCTGCGGGGTCTTTTCCCCCTGAAAGAATAGGAGTTGGAAAAGAATGCCTTCCCCGATGCGTGTTATAGCATTAAATTGCCCCAGCTGCTTTAACTCTTTGCGAGAAACATAGAGAGAGAAAAGGCACAGCCTGCTCCCATGCTTGGCACGTCGTTTGTTCCCCCACTTCGGGGATGCCGGGAACCTAAAACGTTTATAACGTTTTTATGGGGCATTGGGGAAGGGTACATGCAGTCTGACGCAGCCTGCTGCTTTGGTACACAACTGCCTGCCCGCACCAGCTTCAGCAGTTCATGTACACGGTTCAGCGCATGGCGTGATTGAATAGGGACCCCTAGTGTCGCTTCATTCGACACAATGTCGAGTGAGCGACAGATGGGGAACATGTAGGTTACTATTTTAACATCCGTCCCCTGATGGAGGGAACAAGACGTTGTGTCACCCCGGCCACAATGCTGTACTGAGCCACTGTAATGGCCGAAACCTCATTCTTGTCTCCTCAGTGCAAAATCTAAATGGACAGACGCATGATTCCCTCCTTTTATACCCGTATGTCTGGGGAGGGACATGCAAATTCTGTCTGCCAATTTCTCATTGGCCTTTTCAGAGGTTCAAAGGTAACAGAGGCCTTCAAGAAAGACCCCTAGTGTCGCTTAATTCGACACAACGTCTTGTTCCCTCCATCAGGGAACGGGAGTTACAATAGTAACCTATACATTATTGAAGTATAAAAAATTTTACTCCTGTGTGCCAGACATGGTGGGCAGAATGTGCTTTTTTTGGGGCTCTTTTGCACCCCTAAGGCCTGGAATGTTTACCATTTTGAAACAATTAATTCTAGATTTTACAGAGCATTGTTCCATCTATGTACAAAAGTTTTTTTGTAAAGATAAATGGGCCAAACAGATACAGTGATACATTATACAGTATTTTAGTGAGATATAGAGTAGCTTTGTTTTATATGTGCTTTGCTGCCTGTTTGTAGATAAATGAAGCCTACAGTCGCATTCCCTTCAGGAGCAATTCAAAAATTGCAAAGTGAATGAATTCAGGTGATGCTTTATATTTATTAATGTCCCAGAGCTGTAAAAAGCAATAACATTTACAGTTAGCAGTTTTAACGTGTGTGCGCATGCGTTTAGTTTTTAGAGACAATGTAATTGGATATCAAGAATGTAAATCTTCAAATTTATCGAAAAATGTTTTTTTTTTCTCATTTGGACAAATATCCGTAACTGAAATGCTATGCACCCAACAGAAAGATTTGTTTCTCAAAAATATAAACATCATTTCTTTCATCGAGTGAAGATTGATTTTTATAGCTTTGGTGTGCTGTCGACAGACTGTAGGAAAAAAGACGTGTTCTTAGAACACTTATGCATTGTTGTCTTTTGATAAAAGTCATGTCAGCAGCTCACAAACTGAAGGGAAATTATAGATTTTGGTCTTATAATGCTTAAAACCTCTACTAAAGTCTCTTTATAGATCTATAGACATAACAATTTTAAAGTGCCTTTATCCTTTCAAAGAATTAACATTTTCTTTTAATCATTGATTCAGTGACTAACTCATTTCACACAAGACATTTGATACCACCCTCTGGCATCACCAGAAATGGTCACTGAATCATTAAATCAATCTAATTAATTTTGTTGAACGTGGTCAAAACACTCGAGCCACTTGGATACATTTAATTCCCATAATGTACAAGCATGGAATAAAAAAATAAAACTGTGCACATGCACAATTGTCATTATTGTAACTGAATAAATAATTCATTCAGGACCAGCTTGTGCTCAGTCTTTTATTGTCATGTGTGAAACAGAAGCAAGTGCTCCACAAGATTTTTTTTCAGCTAAAGTAGCAAACTTTGCAATTATTTTGCAAAACTTCAAAATACTACAAATATTAAAAGGAAATAATATGTATATATTAAAATTATACTTATGTCATACTTATATAATAATATACAGTGCACCCGGAAAGTATTCACAGTGCTTCACCTTTTCCACATTTTGTTATGTTACAGCCTTATTCCAAAATGTATTAAATTCATTATTTCCCTCAAAATTCTACAAACAATACCCCATAAGCGACAATGTGAAAGAAGTTTGTTTGAAATATTTGCAAATTTATTACAAATAAAAAAAATACAAAAAACAAAATAAAAAAAACACATGTACATAAGTATTCACAGCCTTTGCTCAATACTTTGTTGAATCACCTTTAGCACCAATTACAGCCTCAAGTCTTTTTGTGTATGATGCTACAAGCTTGGCACACCTATTTTTGGGCAGTTTCTCCCATTCTTCTTTGCAGGACCTCTCAAGCTCCATCAGGTTGGATGGGAAGCGTCGGTGCAGAGCAGTTTTCAGATCTCTCCAGAGATGTTCAATCGGGTTCAAGTCTGGGCTCTGGCTGGGCTACTCAAGGACATTCACAGAGTTGTCCCGTAGCCACTCCTTTGTTATTTTGGCTGTGTGCTTCGGGTCGATGTCCTGTTGGAAGACGAACCTTCGCCCCAGTCTGAGGTCCAGATCGCTCTGGAGCAGGTTTTCATCAGGATGTCTCTGTACATTGCTGCATTCATCTTTCCCTCGATCCTGACTAGTCTCCCAGTTCCTGCTGCTGAAAAACATCCCCACAGCATGATGCTGTCACCACCATGCTTCACTGTAGGGATGGTATTGGCCAGGTGATGAGCGGTGCCTGGTTTCATCCAGACATGATACTTGCCATTCAGGCCAAAGTGTTCAATCTTTGTTTCATCAGACCAGAGAATTTTGTTTCTCATGGTGTGAGAGTCCTTCAGGTGCCTTTTGGCAAACTCCATGTGGCCTGTCATGTGCCTTTAACTGAGGAGTGGCTTCCGTCTAGCCACTCTACCATACAGGCCTGATTGATGGAGTGCTGCAGAGATGGATGTTCTTCTGGAAGTTTCTCCGCTGGAAACACTGGAGCTCTATCCCTGACTAAGGCCCTTCTCCCCTGATCGCTCAGTTTTGCCGGGCGGCCAGCTCTAGGAAGAGTTCTGGTGGTTCCAAACTTCTTCCTCCACGTATGATGGAGGCCACTGTGCTCATTGGGACCTTCAATGCTGCATACATTTTTCTGTCCCCTTCCCCAGATCTGTGCCTTGATACAATCCTGTCTCGGATTTCTACAGACAATTCCTTGGACTTCATGGGTGTGTTTGTGCTCTGACATGCACTGTTAACTTTGGGACCTTATATAGACAGGTGTCTGCCTTTCCAAATCACGTCCAGTCGACTGAATTTACCACAGGTGGACTCCAATCAAGTTGTAGAAACATCTCAAGGATGATCAGTGGAAACTGGATTCACCTGAGCTCAATTTTGAGTGTCATGGCAAAGGCTGTGAATACTTATGTACATTGTACATGTATTTTTAATACATTTGCAAAAGATTTCAAACAAAATACTTTCACGTTGTCATTATGGGGTAGTGTTTGTAGAATTTTGAGGAAAATAATTAATTTAATCAATTTTGGAATCCGGCTGTAACAAACAAAATGTGGAAAAAGTGAAGCGTTGTGAATACTTTTCCGGATGCACTGTATACTGAAATATATTAATACTGCACTGTCCCCCTACTTTTAAAATGACTGCTATGCCCCTGATTTTAAGAAATGTGAAAAAAAAACATGTTGATGTCTATCACCAGCTGCAGTTGTTCTGCCAACACTTTTCCAGTGTTTATGTGCAATTCTTAAATTGTTGACAATTTGGCATATCTGTGAAAAATTAAATACAATTCCTCACTTTTCATCTCTCTTAGTGAGGGCAGTGTGGTTGTGCACTTTGACCTTCTCTTCAGTGGTGTTGTGGATTCAAACACAGCTCAGGATCAGTTAGTAGAGGGTTTACAGCAGGGTGATGCTGGATCTGATGAAGGACTTATGATTGATATCAGCAGCGTGCAGGTCAAAGGTAACGTCATCTCTAGTGATTGTAGATGTCAGATTTCTCACGTATGGATTTTGACTGAAGATCAGCATGTTCGTTTTTAGTTTTTAGTCAGACATAATATTTGTGAAATAATTAGACAACAGCTTGCCTCTGAGAGTTTATTTACACCACATTCATGCAATGTATTCATGTATACAATACCATTTCAAATATATGTCTTCAGATAAAGAAACTACAACACAAAGACCATCTACAGCAAAACCAGGTGAATTATTATTTTTGTTCTATAATTATATATTTGAAGTTGCAATGAATAAAACAGTAAAAAAAAACAACTAAAAGATTAGTTGTTTAATTAAATGTAAAGTTAGTTTATTTATTATTATTATTATTATTATTATTATTATTTTTGTTTTACAAAAAAAAACTCTTCTTTTTTACCCTGCAAGATATTACTTTAGTGACAAGTTTTTAGCTCAATTTGATATTCAATAAATCAACAACAATATGTATTACATCACAGAAATTCAAATTATTAAGTTTACAAAGCATTCAAATAATTTATGAGAGCGAATGTAAGAAATAAGGACAATGCTAGCAGGCCATGTTCCTTTAGATGTGTAGAATGAAAACAGTTGTGCATCTTTCATTAGCCACTCCAGTGAAGTGTCCAGATGGACAGAAGGCATGTGCTGATGGTACAACGTGTGTTTCTCAGACTCAGTTCTGTGATGGAATACACAACTGTCCTGATGGCTCAGATGAGAACCTCAGTGTCTGTGGTATGTATTTGGACATGAAACATATTGTTATTGAACACATAAAAAATAGCATTTATTGTGTTATGATGATATATAGATCATTCATTATCCCTGTTGAGGGAAACAACATCAGGCACATGAAAACCCCATAGTCAGTGAAGCAATGATGGGGACATGTCCCCCAAATATTCAGTGATCGATCAATATGGGTGTCCTAAACAATGTAGCATTCTTGTAGCATGTTAGCAAATCTTTAAGAATATGTCCTTCATGCTCCATAGCAACAGTGTGTGATGGACAGTTTTTATTGGTTGGGTTGACCGGATTCTTTAACTCTAAAAACTTCCCACTGGAGTATGACAGTAACACAGCCTGCCACTGGATCATACGGTACTATGGTGCTTTAAACTGATTTAGTCATCCAGAAACTAATAATCTGAGATGTTTCTGCCTCACACATTTTTTCATTTGATCCACAGAGTGAACGAAGGTTTAGCCATAAGAATTGTTTTTCACAGTTTCTATATGGAGGAAGACATTGATGTTTTGGAACTATATGAGGGCATTGGACCTATGAAAAAATTAACATGTATGTTCAACTATCAACATTATTGTCTGTACTTCTCAAACAGATTTTTGATTTCTGGTTGTGCATTTAGACTTAATATAAAACTATGGCTGTTTGACATATTTTCTCTCTCAGACTCTCTGTCAGGCATGTCACCTGGAAACATCTGGCTTCTATCTCATGAGGCCACTGTTGGATTTTATGCAGACTTCATCAACAACTTTCAAGGCTTTAATGCTAGCTACAGAGCAGAGAACATCAGTCAACTTTCTAGTGGGTATTGTTTTCAACAAAGTAAAAAACAAAAACATAAACTATCAATTTATCATTTATGAAGTTTTGAATCATGATTCTTAATTCTTACTCATCTTAAAGCAGACTAAACCCTTTCACTTTTCATTGAGTGGCATTAATGAGAAAAAATACTTATTGAAGAGGGATGTTCAAACAGGGCTGGAATTAAAATGCATTCTTTGGTGGGGCATGTGTATGTTTATGGGGGGCAACGTTGATAGCTTTGCAGGGACTCAAGGCAAATCTAGGGGGTCAATGGCCCCCTAGTCCACCCTTTGGAATGGCCATGTGTTTAAATGTATTAACGGAATATTCCAGGTTCATTAGAAGTAAAGCTCAATTGACAGAATTTGTGGAATAATGTTGATTACCACAAAAATGTATTTTTTCTCTACAAAAAGCAAAAATTGAGGAAACATTGAGACACTTACAAAGGAAGTCAATATGGTCAATTTTTAGGGTTTAAAATGTGAAGCTTATAATTTTACAAAAGCATTTGCATTATTTCTTCTGTTAAAACTCTAAAACGTAATGTATTATTAGAGCTCTAAAGTTGTTTAAATAGTATTTATTTTACAGTCGTTTTAGGGTTTTAGAGTTTGTTGCATTACATCATCATGGTAATGAAGGTGTAAAATTGGATATTACTTTCCACAGAAAAGGTTAGAAAGTGATTTTATCAGACTAAAATCATGTTTAAATACACATTATGTCTTGTGACTACTCTTTTGAAAAAGTGAGTATTTTAACATAAACAAAATGCATCCCTATTCACTTCCGATGTAAGTGCCTTACCCCGGAACCCGGAACCCGGAACATTCCTATAAATGTATTAAAATCAAGATATACTAATTTGGTATTGTGTTTAGTGATGTCTTTTCTGAGGTTTATGCTCTTTGTCAGATGAAGACAAGATAAATTGTTCATTTGAAGAGGACTTCTGTTTCTGGAGGCAAGAACAGGAGGATGATGGTGACTGGTTAAGAGTACGAGGCTCTACGCATCCACCTGAAACTGGCCCAAGCTTTGATCACACAAGAGGCAACCAATCAGGTTCCATTCAGTATTCCAACTGCTCTTAACTATATATTCAACTAACGTAGGACTTAGCTGCAATTTGCAAATAATTACAGGAAATTGTGCAATATGTTTTCTGTTTCTATAATATTGTTATACTTTGCTAGTATCCAAAGGATTCAATTAACTGATATATTCTGTTTAATAACTTCAAAATGTTTAAACATGTTATTTTCATATACATACCTGATACATTTGACATTGATTTTTCATCTCATAAGGGTACTACTTAGTGACACCTCGGAGCCCTGGAAGTTTGGATAAGAAATTCTGTATCTACAGTGTCCCTCTGTCTCCTGTAAATGAATCTATGTGTCTGCGATTCTGGTTAGTATTTTGATGGTACTCACTTTCAGGGCATCACCATTTGTTAGAAATCCTTCTATTTATGATCTACAACAGTGCTCTTTGTAAAAAAGTCCTTTTATAAATGATGTTTTTTTTTTTTAAATGAGGTATGAGACACTTTCCATGTGAAGGGTACAAAAATATGACCTAAAGCTCTTGAAAATATATATTTGTTTTCATTTTCAACAAATGGTCAATTTAAAATGTGCTTAATGATTAGGAAATGTTGATCGTCAACCTCAGGAGGTCAAAATAAATATTATGAGCTTTTATTTTCCATTCATTTTCCGTGAGATTTGCACCATGTGCAACCAAAATTTGGGTTGCAATTTTTGTCTAAATACAGTTTAAAGTCCTGATTTGTTGTTTTGTAATTTTCTAAGTCCAAACATTAAATAAACATCATTATTCAATCTTAAAAACAAAATATTTAAATTCTACAAATTCTACTTTTCATGCTAGGTTATGGATGTTAGATATTAGTTTATATAACACATAATAGTTCTCAAATAAAAAAAATAAAAAATTATATATATATATATATATATATATATATATATATATATATATATATATATATATATATATATATATATATATATATAAATTATTATTGGCTCTAATGCTTTGAAATAAGTCTTTTGACACCAAACTGTGCCTTGTTTGTGCTTCGAAAGTGGCCCAAATTTAAACTGAAATAGGCTAGAATGATATTATGGTGATATGGGTGTCAAGTAGGCTACATGACATTAGCTCATCTGTAAGCATTTGATGAGTGTGTCTGTGCTCTTTAAGGTATCATATGTTTGGGGAAGAGGTTTCGCGGTTGTCGGTCATGGTAGAGGAAAGGTCAGCGCTCACTATCCTATTTCAAAAAGAAGGGAACTATGGGGACAACTGGAACTATGGCCAAGTCACACTAAACTACAAAACGGATGCTGTGGTCAGTTCACAAACAATTCTGCTGGCTTTAAAGTAATGAAATGCACAGAGTTAGAATTGTAGGATCATTGATTACACCATATTTTGTTTGTCTCTCAGGTAGTGTTTGAAGCACAGAAGAAGGCAGGCTTTCTGAATGATATTGCCCTGGATGACATCAGTATAGTGCCTGGTTCTTGTTTAGATGGCCCCCCTGACCCAACCCCGGTGCCCCCACCCATCACTTCCCCTCCTGTACCAAGTAAAGCATTAGCAAATCTACATACAGTTGTTTTGGTATGCCATTTTTATTTAGGTAAAGGAGATCAATTTAAAAGACAATTCAATTTATCTTCAAGTAACATGATGACTGAAAATAAGTGGACATAATTGAATAGGTGGAAATTGTTACTTTTTTATGTATTCAGTCCCTTAAAGATGCACTTAGTATCTTTTTCTTCTTATAATCATGAACCTACAGTGAAACCTTGTGTGATGCAGCATCATTCAAAATCAATATCAACAGATGCTATTGTAGAAAATCACTATTCACTATTCACACTATTCAGCCATGATTCATTTAATCCAAGAGTGAAAGTGTCCAATAACAGGACGGTTACTTAGATTAAGTAGTATTCAGTGGGTCATGCAATTTTAAAATGGCAGCCCCCATGAGTGCGCCCCTGCCCTATGTAGAATTAAACAGATTTTATAAGGTTACTGATATGACTAGTGTCCTCATCTCATGTGAGTGCTCATGATTTTATACATATATTTCAAAATTACAATTCTTTTTTTTGGAGTAAAACTTATTTAATGGGGAAAAAAATTACTGAGTGCACCTTTAAAAGTTTCATCAGTATCTAGATTCCCAAAATACACAGTAAAAACTGGCCTGGCCTTTTCTATAAATGTTACTTTTTAATAAAGCTCAGTAGCTCAGAAAGACACCAGATAACCAATAACTTTAGTTTAACAATAGTTCAAATGACACCCTTAACAAATTTGTAATATGTTAAATAATAAACATTGTGGTTGGCTGTGGCTCAGGTGGTAGAGCGGGTTGGCCACTAATCTCAGGGTTGGTGGTTCGATTCCCAGCCCACACGACTCCACATGCTGAAGTGACCCCAAGTTGCTCCCAATGGCAGGCTAGCGCCTTGCATGTCCGCTCTGCCGTCATTGGTGTGTGAGTGTGAGTGTGTGTGTGTGTGAATGGGTGAATGAGTCACAGTGTAAAGCGCTTTGAAAACCACTATGGATCACATGAACAGCCGAATACTAGCTTAATCTCAGTAACTGTCCTGTTATTGGACACTTTCACTCATGGATAAAATGAATCATGACTGACAGTGAATAAAGAATTTTAACAATGGAAACTAGAACTAAAAACCTTTTAATTTAGTCAAAAATACATCAAAAACTCAATTAACTCAAAACAATTACTTAAATACACCTCTACAATGCTGAACGTGTTTTCGATATCTGTGGTCAAAGTCATTTTGACATTTTTTTCTGGGCTTAAATGAAAAAAGTAGTGTAACCATCCTGAGACAATAAATAAATAAAGTCTCATTAAAAGCTGACATTTTTTTAAAAATATATTTGATCATAAGTAGTTTGGAATAAAATTATATTATTATTTCATTAAAACCTGCATTACACCATATGTGTTTAGCCTGTGGAGTCCGTAAGGTGCCCTTGCAAAATGAGCCAAACAAGGACACAGAAATGGGACAGATAGCAGGTAAGGTGGTGGGAGGACAGGATGCCCAGGAAGGGGCATGGCCATGGATCGTGTCTCTGCGATGGCAGGGGCGGCACGTCTGCGGGGCCTCGTTGATTGACAGGGAATGGTTGGTTACAGCCGCACACTGTGTTTTTGGGTGAGTGTTGTTCAGTATTCTCAGTAGAATGCTTGCTCTGGAATAACAACGAGGAACATGCAATGATCCTAAATGTTAATGTTTTGATCCTGCAGAATGAATGTTTACCTGTCAAACTGGGCAGCAGTTTTGGGGCTTCACACTCAGTTTGGGACTGATAACTCTGACAGACAAGTCCATTCTGTAGATCAGATTATTATGAACAAGCACTATAACAGGAGGACAAAAGAATCTGATTTTGCCCTAATGCATTTACAGACACCAGCCAACTTCACAGGTACGTAAGCAAATATTAAAGTTCCTTTTATTTCACAAGTAATTCTACAGAAAATGGGCACTACCAGATATATACCAGTATGTAAACCATATTAATGGATTATTATCTTCCAGATTACATTCAGCCCATCTGTCTACCAGATCCTGGAGAACATTTTGAAGTATGGAAGAAGTGTTCTATTGCTGGTTGGGGAAAACTGGCTGAAGATGGTCAGATACATATTTGTGCATTCTCTTTTACTTTACGTATAACTTTAATTCTGAGCATTAAACATTACGCAAACTGTGATTTTAATTTAGAATCTTTGTATGGTTGTGTATGGGCCATTGTTTTTTACTGTGTGTTTGTCTGTTGGATCCTAAGGCTCAGTAGCTAATGTGTTACAGCAGGCTGTTTTGCCACTGTTAAACAACGCACAGTGTCAGGAATGGCTGCCTGAGTACAACATTACAGAGCGGATTGTGTGTGCAGGATATGCTGAAGGTGAAGTGGACTCTTGTCAGGTGTGTACATTTCAAAATTAATATTTAATAGCTTTATTTTAATGTAGGAAGCATTCATATTATGTATTGTGCATGCATACTGTATGTATATGCAATGTTTTTTTATGCATGTCCTTGAACATTGTGGGAATGCTATTTTGTTATCATTGCCTAAATAATATTGTATCACCATGTTTGTGTAATATTCTTATAGCCGTAAATGCGCATCTTTTTTTAATTATTTTTGATGATTCTGTTAGTATGACAACAAACAACAAATTCATTTTCTGATTAAATGCCAACAATCTGAGAATCTTACGTTGTACAGTGTGATATTATACTAAAAATAGATGAAGGAAATTGGTTTGTAATATGTATATATATATGTATCTACAGTATATGAATGTGTTGTCTTATATTATAGGGGGACTCTGGAGGTCCACTGATGTGTGAAGAGGATGATCATTGGGTTCTTGAGGGGGTGACATCTTTTGGGAAAGTCTGTGGACAACCTCAGCGGCCTGGAGTGTATGCTCGTGTCAGTCAGTTTGTTGACTGGGTGGTAGAGACACGACGTCTCTACTCAGACTGGAAGGGATAAAATCATTTAGTATAAAGAGATATCTTGAATTGATAGTTTTCTTGATATCTGTGGGCTTCTGGACATTTGAGGCTTGGTCTAGCCAGTGACATGTTTTCTCAACTACCTGTTCTGGTAATTGCCACTAATGTGGTGTATGCATTTTCTTGTAAGTTGCTGCTAAAAACGTCATTGTGAATGATGATAAAGGAATGTCTTTGTGTCTTGTAAATGGTGTTCAGTTTTATTTACCCAAATTTGAAATAATGTTTTTGCAACATTTAAAAATGTATAATGAATGAAGAAGCTCTTGTAATTCTTGTAATTTTTGAGAACTCGTTCAGTTGTGTGGTAGCTCTAGGTTCACCTGAACAGCTTGTAAAAGGTGAGCTTGTGGCAATCCATGGAAAAAACGACAGGTGACACTGTACACATATTTCTTATGCTGTACATGAGACAGTGCACTTTTATTCTCAGGGTATAAAAATGAAAACCATGAGTGCATATTGAGGCGACTCTCAAAAGCCTGTCAAGAACATGTCTGTGACATATTTCACTCCAAAGGCAAAACAAAATATAAATAATACATAATTAATAGTAAATAAAGCCTATGTTTAGTATTTTTTTAAATAATTTAATTATATTGTGATATTATATTTTAATGACAACAAAGCACATTCTCCACACATCACAAATAATATATTATTTATATTATATAAGGAGAACGGGGTACTTCACCCAAAATGAAAATTCTCTCATCATTTACTCACACTCTTTCCATCACAGATGTGTGAGACTTTCTTCTACAGAACACAAATTAATAATTTCTTTAAGAATATTTCATCCCTGTAGGCCCTCTCAATGCAAGTGAATGGTGGCCAGAACTTTGAAGCTCCAAAAAGCACATAAAGGCAGCATAAAAGTAATGCAAACAACTACATTGATTTAATCCATGTCTTCTGAAGTGATATGATAGGTGTGGGTGAGAAACAGATAAATATATAAATCTTTTTTTTTTACTATAAATCTCCACTTTACATTTGGCAGACGCTTTTATCCAAAGCGACTTACAGTGTAATTATTACAGGGACAATCCCCCCAGAGCAACCTGGAGTTAAGTGCCTTGCTCAAGGACACAATGGTGGTGACTGTGGGGATAGAACCAACGACCTTCTGATTAACAGCCCTGTGCTTTAGCCACTACGCCACCACCATCCCCTTTAACTTTGACATTTTTCCTTTTTGTTTTTGGTGACTAGCGATCTTTGTGCACCTACATAGCATGGAGCTGAAATATTATCGTATAAATATTAGTTTGTGTTGAGCAGAAGAAAGAAAGTCATACACATCTGGGATGGCATGAGTGAATAAATAATGTTATTTTGACCTGAACTGTTTCTTTAATTGACATGAAAATATCACATTTATTAAATGTTGATAATGCTTCATTTTCTTTATACAAAATATAATTTCTTATTTATTTATTTTACGAAAAATTTTTTATTTATTTATCAATTATGTAGATATTGACAAAAAGCTAGGAGCATATCCGGAACTGTTTTTGAAACTCTTCCGGATTTATTTTTGAAGCGCACCGCAGCGCGAGCGCCACGCTCAAAATCCACCCAGTTTCATTTCTTACATGTTATTTTTGACCAAAAATTAAGTAATCCCTGGTCTATAAAACGAGAAAAATGCTAAACCGCTCTATCAACGGTGTTCATGGATTTTTAGCAGTTCTACATTAATGCTTTCTTGTCATTTAGTAGGTTTTCTATCCAGCTTTAGTTGAGAACGAGTGGAACAAAAACAGTATGGTTGAAATGATCTCCCAGAAAAACATTATACACCCTTTTCGACATTTAACAAACATTGCGTTCGCTGTGATCATTATTGCAGTTTTACATCCAGGGGTTTGTCAGGATGCTGAGATAAATCCGAATAAATGTCTTGTGTGGGGTCCTGGACTAAATCCCGATGTTGTTCTGCCTGTCAGGTACTTTTACATTCAGACTGTAGATTCACATGGAGGAAACATCACTGTCTCACCAGGTGAGAATCTAAAGGGAAACATACGTCATATAAAGTGGTTTCATCAATACAACATTACAAAATTCAATCTACAAATACAACATTATATAATTCTCGACATTTTAGTAGTTAATGTAAAAATAAATGAATTAAAGGTTCATTACATGTCTGGTTATTTGGTTGTGCATGATCTGTTTAGCATTATGTAATCAAATAATGTTGAAAATATGTTATGAATTGAAAGAGATGAGTTTATTTCAGATACATATTGCAGAAGTACAATCATATTCTAGAAAGATATTCTAGAAGATATCATGGAAAAAATGCAATAATCAATGCTTACCTAAATGGTTAATCATTATTTTCCATTTTTTAGAAATTGATAGAAAGCAGTGATCGTTTTAAATTATCCCATCTTTCATAAGGCATGTCGCTTTCTCTTCTTGTTCACCCTGTATTTGATTCAAGGCAAAGACTTATTCAAAGTGAAGATAACCTCTTTGGAAAAGGAGTATCTACGTATCCATGCCCCACCACCCTTGGACCGGGGCGATGGCTCACTGCTTGTGCGATACCGTCTCTATGGAAGCTCTGCAAAGGGTTTGAAGGTTGACGTGTTATATCAAGACAAGCCTGTGGCAAAGTCACCATATACTCTTAAAGGTACAGGGAAGTTTTGTGTATGAGACTGCAACATAGTTCCTGTAGGATGTAATGTGTTGCATGGAATGCATGTTAAACAAAATGAAAATCAGTTAATTGTTACTTTTTTCTATCAGGTCCTATTTATCATGAATACTGTGATTGCCCAGAGTCAGATGTGAAAGCCTGGCAGAGTGTTATGCAGTGTTTAGAGGAAGATCCCCAGATTCAGCTAGATTTCAGCTCATTCCCTTCTATTGACCTGCAGCATCTCTTGCAGGAGGTTCCACAACGCTTTGCAAAGCGAGGTGGTCTCATTCACTATACCATCTTAAATAACCAGGTGCATCGACGATCTCTGGGCAAGTACACAGATTTCAAGATGTTCTCCGATGAGATGCTGCTCTCCCTTGCTCGAAAAGTAAGATACAGATGACATTATGTTGGCTTGACAAATTTTGTTTAAAGTATTTTCCTTCTAGAATCTACATATTCTAGAGCTTTTAAGCTACATCCACCAAACGTGGTCCAGACCTTTAGAGTGTTCTGGAATAGTGTGCTATGTCTTTTCTAACTACTGGACTTCCAGTTTTTACACAACAGATGATCAAAAATAAAAAGAATCCCATAGACATACATTGACGGAATGTTTGTGAATTCAAACTTCAACTGTCAAAAATTCAAATGCAAGCAAACCCACAAAAAGCCTTTGACCTGCTTTAAGTTGCTCTCTGTCTTGACAAATTGTATCTAACTAGTTTTTGCTTGTAGTCTCATTTCACTTTTAGACGCTTTAGAAACTTGGAGGTTGTTTGCTAATGGCTTTAGATTGTGTTAGAATGGCTCTTGCATAACAAATCATGAAAGATTTTCTGGGGTGTATTCAATTAGCTGTTGCGCAACTTTTTCCCATGGTCTTTATTCATAAACCATCGCTAATCCAGGTTAACCAGGAGCTTAATATGCTGAAATAGCACTGTGTTGTATTTAAATGTTCATTGTAAGTATTTACAGTGCACACATGGGTCCTTTCTATGTAAAGTAGGCATATTGTAGTATGTTTAATACTAATTCTGATGTGCATCATCACAGTGTAATATGCCAGTTTATGTATATTAACTGACAGTGGAAAATAACTATATAGTTCCTATTACTTCAGGATATTTAATGATTGATTGGACATATTGCTAATTTATTTACTTTATCTTTTGTTATTTCTGTCCTGTCTCCACCAGGTAAAATTACCTGATGTGGAATTTTATATAAATGTTGGTGACTGGCCAATGGAGAATAGGAAAGTGAATGACAAACCAGTGCCAGTTATCTCATGGTGTGGGTCCACAGAAACACGGGACATCATTCTTCCCACCTATGACATCACACACTCAACCTTAGAGGCAATGAGAGGTGTAACAAATGACTTGCTGTCAGTCCAGGGGAACACAGGTGCTGCTTTGAAGTTCATGTCCAGATTATATTAAAATGTTAGTTTACAGGTACTGTTCTGTGTCTCACTCCCTAATTTGTTTTCCAGGTCCTGTGTGGTCGAATAAACTGGGCAAGGCATTCTTCAGAGGCAGAGACAGTCGAGAAGAGCGCTTGCAGCTGGTAACCATGTCTCAAGAAAATCCCGAATTGCTTGATGCAGGAATAACAGCGTTCTTTTTCTTTCGTGAACGGGAGAAGGATCTTGGCAAAGCTCCGCTGGTTGGTTTCTTTGACTTCTTTAAGGTAAGGATGGAAGATAAGGGCCCTAATTATTATTTGAAAAAGCTTTAATGGATAGTTCACCCTAATATAAATATTCTTTCACATTTTGAACAACTTCATTCAACATTCATTTTTATAGTATAGAAAAACGATGAACTGAAAGAGAATGATGAGGCTAATATTCTGCCCAACCTCTCAAAGCCATATAGTTGTGTAATTGATTCAGAATATTCATTTTTGGTGTACTATCCCTGTAAATGTATAGTTAAGTATTCGTTTTTAATTTAAATGTATATTCTATAGTAAGACTAGTTTAATTTTGGTATATACTAGTTATAGTATACTACTATATATAGTATACTACTGGTATATACTAGTTAAAGTATACTACTATATATAGTATAATACTATAACTAGTAGTTTTTCTGTCTAGCTCATTTTGCTCAAAGTGTTTTATTCATAGTTTGCTAATCCAGTGAACGTTTTGTTTCTATTAGTATTTCTTTTTGACAACTCTACTTAATTTAAAATGCATTGATTTTTAGGTAGAGTTGTCAAAAAGAAATGGTGATGTAGTAAACTTTTACTTCTCACAATCTCTTTAGTACAAATACCAGGTGAATGTGGATGGAACAGTAGCTGCTTACAGGTTTCCTTACCTGATGCTGGGCAACAGCTTGGTCCTAAAACAGGATTCGCCATACTATGAACACTTTTACACACATCTGAAACCAGGTGTACACTACATACCCGTGAAGAGGAACCTTTCTGACCTTATTGAGAAGATTAAATGGGCGAAGGTACAAAGCCTTTTTCACAGTATTGAAGTTCATAAACTAACTAAAAACATAAATACCAATTTTACAGGGCAACAATAACAAAATCTCCCATTTATTAGTGCTTTCAGCATATACACCTGTATAACTTCACCTTCATGGTTTAATGTACACAGAGCAATGATGCAGAGGTAGAGAGCATTGCTAAGAGAGGACAATCACTGATGAGAGATCTACTTCAGCCTCACAGACTCTACTGCTACTATTACTCAGTATTTCAGGTAAGAATTTATCACTTACAATTAAACAATTAATGCTGATCGATTGATTGAGGTTAACAATATACAGTGACTGTATATTGTTATATGTTCAAAGTATTTGAACACTTAAATATATTAATTTCATTGCATTAAATAACAAAATATCAAACCTAGTGCAAACAAATGATGCTAGACCTTTTCTTGGAACTAACAGTCTTTTTTTTTTTTTTAAAAAAAACATTTTTCTGCTTCTACAATGTTTTCAGTATGCCTGTTCTATTAAAGTAATTTTGGGATTGATTCCAATTTCTGGTTTCGGAATCGGAGGAATCAATACCAAGATTTCCAATCGATTCCAATTCCAAGGAATTCCAATTGATTCCAGACTAATTTTCGATTTCAGGCAATAGATTTAGAAAAAAAAGGTAAAGTTAAATCTCTTGATAAACAGTGCAATATAAATGTTCTAAGCATTTTTTAATGATACCATGAATGACAAAAGTTCTTGATGTTTTCTATTAATAGGTATATTCTAAAAAAAATATTGGCCTGTATACACATCCCAATTCACGATGCTTCAGTCCCTTAGGATGAATTTGAGGGAAGTTTAGCTGAGCAGATGTGCAGCTACTGCAAATAATGTTAAAAGCAACATTTTGTCTTTAGTAAAAGTGCCTCAGCAGTTGTTCTTGTTTAAAAAGATGTTTGTAATATTGTCCACTACATTTTGTCTCCAAATAAAATGTCCCAACAATACACTACTTTTATTTATATATATATGTATGTGTAATGTATTTACATTTAATTTTATTTCCTATAATAATTTAATGTAAATATTTTATAAAATGTAGGCTAATGAGAAAAGTTAATACAAAAGTTTGTTGATATAAAATCGAGAGCTAACTCTCTACTTCATCCTCATCTGCCATCTCCTGGTTGAAGACAGGTGTTGTGACAAAATTCGATCAAATGTGGCACTTTACTAGATTATTCATTTAATCCAAAGTAAAATGCTGGCAGACTATATTGGTCTGAAAAGCAGCTGTCTGTTGTAGGTGTTGTGAAATTGACCTTTCGCTAAGGGGTAAAATGTCTACTGCTGATGTGTCTATTGCTGGCATGAAGAGATTTTTTTAATGTTAATAACGTTTTAATTATCGATTTATTTTTTACACAAACCTGTCAGTTTGCTTTAACATTAATGAATTGACTGAAGTTATGTGGATTACTTTTATGCTGCCTAAATATGCCTTTTGGACCATCAAACAGCCAGCAGACTGATGGCACCCATTTACATGCATTGTATGGAAAAATAGAGCTAAAATCTGCTCATAAAAATCTTCACTTCGGTTCTGCTGAAGTTGGAAAGTATTACACATCTAGGATGGAATAAAGGTAAGTATATCATGAGAGGATTTTCATTTTTGCCTTTAAGTAAGATTCCATTTAGAAGAGGAGCATACATGTTTAGTTGGAAGGGCACTCCAAACGGCAAAGGGAATATGTGTACATCGATACATCACTTGTTTTAATCAAGTTTAATTTTCCTCAAATATGCTCTCTATGCAATTGTGCGCCAGTGTAAAGTGCGACCGTTACATCCATTACCATGACAATTTGTCATATAACATTTTAAACAACATGCATTATAAAATAACCAAATAACATTTAATTTATACAGATGCTGTTTAAAATAAGTGTGTACACATACACATACACAGTGTATTCAGAAATGATTAGACCCCTTCATTTTTGTTTCACATTTTGTTATTTTGCAGCCTTATGTTATAATGCTTTAAATCTACACTTCACACCCCATAATAACAAAGCAAAATACAGATTTTTAATAACTTTGCAAATGTATTAAAAATACAAAACTGAAATATCACATTGAGACCCTTTGCTATGACACTTGCAATTTCATCATCCATTTCTCTTGATCATCTTTGAGATGTTTCTACACTTTGATTGGAGCCACTTGTGGCCAATTCAATTGATTGGACATATTCTCCACATTTAACAATAAGTGTCAATTTTAGTCAGCATTATTGGACTTAAAATAGCCTGCTTTGGGCTATGTTTATATTACTGTGCATAGTCCACGGGTTTGTTTGTGAGGTGTTCTGTATTTTTATGGAGTCTGTTGCAATTCTTTGGCGGGAGTGTCTGACAGACAATGGAAAAAACTGTTGAATGCCGTGCAATTTATTTCGTGCACCCACAATAATCTTAAAGTTATGCTCTCCAAGCACTTCGGTTACACTGAAGCGCATCATTTTGTGCCCAGGGATGCAGATAAGCAGTGTTGTGCCCTACATTGGAGCGTCTCTTATTATATTCCTCCTATTTATTAATTGTGTATTTAGCAGTTTTCACTTTGTATGGCTAAGCTTGGAGTCCATAAATCTCTAAGAAACACATCCACTAACACGTTCAGTTGTGATATGATATGCCTTTTTTGTCTTAGTGCTGTTGCATAATAAGAAAATTTGCAAACAATCGTAAAACCGATTTTTTTTCTCAGACGATAATCTAACCTTCAAAATCTCACAGCGCGGCATCCTTAGGAGTGGGCGATCTCTCCTGGGCTAATTTCAGAGCCTTTGTTGACCGCTGTTTTCTGATTGGTCAAGCTAGTTTTCAGTGTTTTAATAAACTTTTAAAAATGATTAAAATGTGTTCATTGTTGTTGCCTATTAAAATGGCACCACACTAGCAGACTCTATTTTGGCCGAGGGTGTCGCACATGCAGACTGTTTTGCTGAGATCTCGCGCTCTTCAGTTATTGGTATGACATGCTTGCTGAATAAGACTGGTGGCGGGGTGACAGGCATACCAACTAGTGTTGCCAGATCTCAAAAGAAAAACAAGCAACCTGGTCTGAAAAAACAAGCCCAAAACAAGCGAAAATAATAAATGATCAGTATAGAGCATTATGTAGCCCGTTTGGACTAAACGTCACATTATGTAGGCAGATTATATTTTGTAAAAACTTTTTTCTTTCCCCCAGAGTGCATACACATGTTCTTCTGGAGTTAATAAAGCCCTGAATCAACTTTACACTGCTTTAATGACATATATTGGGATAAAACAAAAGAAAGCACACACTCATTGCTCTTTACAGGATTCCCACTGTCATGGAAGACCTAAATATATCAGGGAATATTGAAATATAATATGTTGATAATGAATATAGTTTTTCTCTACTCTAAATATTTAATGAGCTTGAAATTGTAGAGTACAGCTTGCCAATCCGTAATGGTGTCTCATTGTCACTGAATTGTTCTAGTTAGTCAGGAACCCTGACTCTAACGGTCATAAACCTGCTGAAATTGAATGTGATCACAAACTAAGGCTTGAATAAAAATAAACTGCACAAATTATTTTAATTACAGTTTTCTGCCAAACTCTAGTCAAATCAAATCTGTATTAATGCATTGTATCTAATTAACCAAGCAGTGACTCTGAAACAATGGAGAAATTAACTTTTAACTCTAATATTTTTAATGTATATTTCTCTCTTTGCCATTATTGCCATGATCGAGGAAATTAACTGGTCTGCCCTGTCACTTCACGACATTCAGATGAAAAGCGCGTATACGTGCGTATTCGCAAGACCGCGAGTGCGGAATTCCACCACTAAACATGTCAGATGACTCATCCACTGGCCATGTGTTTGACACCACTGATGTAGAGTGTGGCAAGAACAGTTGATGGGGCTGTTTGGCAGCTGGTGGATCGCAGTTTATTGTGCTCTGGGAGCCCAAGCTTCAGCAAGCCCCAAAATTGTACTGTGGAAACAAGCCCAAAAAACCACAACCCATGACTTTCTATATTTATAAGCGACTTAATGAAAAAACAAGCCCAAATTCACTTATAATAAGCGGACATGGCAACACTGATACCAACTCAGTGCAACTCTCATATAACAACAGGAGTACCCTGTGCGCATAAACAATTGTAAAAGTGGGATTTAGGAAGCAATTCATTCCTTGTGAAAGCATCATTTTGTAATTACCCCCTTAAGGTTTGCTGTAGAACGTGTATGCCCATTTGCAGCTTTCAGTGAGAAAAGAAATTACGTTCAATATAAACAGACTATTGTGCATCTGCTTTCTAATTTCTTTAGTAATTTTTGTATGGAAAAATGCTTGGTGACAGAATCAATATGGATTGCAATCAGTGTTTGTGATGATATGCAGCTGACTGCAATCGCAGATGAAAGCATTCAGATCAGCTTGATGCCTTGTCAGTTCTTCAGTAAAAGAAGAAGATCATTGGTCACGTGAAGAGAACACAAGAGCCTGCCCCTTTGGTAGAATGATTTTTAGGTGATATTGGATTCTTTTTTTCCATTGCTGGAACCATTAACTCAGTAGGGAATCACAACAGTCAAGTGATTAATGACCTCCCACTGAGAGACAATAATGCACGCTTCGTCTCCCTCCACCTGGCTGTTGATAATGTTAATGAAGTTCACACCTGAAAATCACTGGAAAAATAAGATAGTGAGGCACCCTCTTTAGTTGATGGAAATAAATCAATCAATATTTTAATCTACATTTTTAATTGCCTTCACAATTGATTATTATTCAAGGTACCAATAGCATGTGTGTCATGTCATTTTACAGACCTATGCAAATCGTCAGACAACTCAACCTGTCGTTCATCCTAATATGGAAATAGTGCTTCAGCCTTCTGATCACACTGCACTGTGTAACTGTGAGAGACGATCAGTTGACAAGCAACATCAACAGAAGAAGGATGAGCTTTGACAGAGTAAGCAAAAAGCATTGACAACCCTTCACAGCTCCTCTTCCACCAAAGGTTTACTGAAACTAGTTACGAGTTACAGAAATGCACATGAAAGAAATGGAATGGAAAATTGTTTACCAAAATCATTTAAAAAAATGACATGGAGCATTTGTTTGTGGTTATAAACATTAAAAGTGTGGATACTTTTGAAGAACAAAAAGATTTATTGGTTTAATGAGCGTGCCTAGCATGTGTGATAAACTTTGCATTAGGATATTAACCTCACTGCTTAGTTTTGATAAGATTTTATTTTCCATATTCAATACTAGTTAATTTAGCAGATGAGATACTGAAGACTTAATCTACTTTTTCACATTTTACAGAATTTTGAGTGAAATGAACAGTGTTTTTTTTTTTATTTCTCCTTGAATAATCTTGCTAGAATGTATCTACATGAATTCAGCAAAAGTATCATATGTGAGCCACACCGATGCTCAAAAAAGTATTGTGATCTGAGTACTAAAGTTTACAGTACTTTCAATTACCAAGCTCACTACCAAACTACATGACAAAGTTGGACAAAGATTTTTGATCAGAATAAAGTATTTGCACATTGCCATTGTTGCTATCTTGCTCAGTCTAAACTATAATATAATGTACCAATAATATTAAACATAGTTGTCACAGAACTCATTAGAAAAAATGTCTGAGCAAAAATCATGTGTGAAGTTGCCTTAAACTTGCAGATTTTCCTTTGCTTCCCATGTTCGTTTGTGCAAAACAGCTGTTCTTGAGTTGAATGCAGGTGACTGTGATCTTTTATATGCCAACATAAGGATTTCTGAAAGCCATTAGAGCTATGGTTTTTTAATAAATGGTCCCTTTAATCAAGTTTGAGAAATTGTGCGCTGCTTGATGTGGTTTGTGTTGTGTTTTTTACATTTGTTGTAGTAATATTTTCTGTGTATAAATCTATGAAGAATAAATTCACCACACAAAAACTTTGTATTACTGAGTATTTTTGCCTTATTTTCTGGTAAAAATATAATTAAACCAAAAAAAAAACAAAGACTTGAGCAGAATGGCATGAAATATATATATAAGATCTTGTTTTCTGAGAAATGTAACAAAATTTGGTGGGATTTATGCTTAAAACAAGAAAAACTATGTGCCAATCACAAAGGATTCCACTGTTATCCTACAAGGATTTTTATTTTTTGACCACAATAACAGGTTTATGAATGTAAATTTGGGATATCCTGGGAGTATCCTGATGCTCAGGTGTTTGATAACTTACCAATTTACAAACTCCTAAAAAAAGGACTCTCATTGTGAAAAATATATGTGCTCAGATGAGACGCTTGCAGAGGGTGGGATATAGGACAAAGTGATCTCTGAGATTGAGTTGCTTGAGGTTTTCACTTGAGCCCTAAAATGGGTTATATCATGTTGGTGCCCATTCAGTAAATGTCCTTCCAATTAATGAAACACGACAAGGTTCAAGCTGGAGACAACCCTGGCATTAAAAAACGAAATGTGTTTCGATGGGTAGTGGCTTTCAGCTGCCGGCAACAGTGCTGGGCACAGCTGAACAAGGCTATGTGCTTAGGTTTTAAGGTGACTGCCTCTCCTCAATGCCGCTCTGTCCTCCACCTTATTGTTTAGGACTCAATTTTATGCTCAGAGGTTCAATCCCTCCTCGCCAAAGATGCAGTAGAGGAAGTACTGGCATGCGAAGTACAGATGGCTTTTACAGCCATCGATTTTCTGGTTACCTAGTGCGATGGTGGGCTGTGGCCCATTCTGGACTTGAGGCACTTGAATCGGACACTTATAAGTCTCCATTCAAGGTAGTTACTCAGAGACAGATTTTGTCTCATGTCTGTCCACTTGACTGGTTGTGTCAAGTGATTGGCAGATGCATATGTGGAGATCCCCTTTGCTATAGGCTATTCTTGAGATTCGTCTTTAATGGGGACTGCATTCCAGTTCACGGTCCTACTCTTCGGGTTGTCCTTGGCCTTTGCATATCTGAAAACTCTGTAGATGCTCTGTTCGGTCTTCTGATGCCGAGCCGCATCCATGTTTCCTCAGTGATTGGTTTACTGATAGCTCTATCAAAGGTATAAGTGTGCAAGCACAGAAGACCTGTTGCTAGAGTACTGGGGCCTCAAGGACAACTGGACCAAGAGTGTGTGAGCACCCAGTCTGCCACAAAATGGCACTTTGAAAGGTGCACAAACTGTTTGGCACATAAATCACCAGAGTGGAGTATAGTTAATGCACCCAACATTGAACCTGGGGAGCAGAATTGTCCCCTGGATTAAGTCATGTCTCCTACGTGCAAAGCAGTTTCCCGACCACCTGAACAGCAGAGCTCTTTACTTTAGCATCAGCATGCAACAGGACAGTGGAATATAGACACTACCTTAATCAGCTGGTTAGAGCTATTAATGCTTGCCCTTGGAACATCCTTTTGAGGTCGGATCTGCGCGCAAACCGAGGCACGATCTGGCATCTACGGCCAGAGCTGTGGAGACTGCATGCCTGGCCTCTGAACAGGGCTCGTCTGACACAATGGGATTGTCACAACCATTGTTACACACCATACTACAGGTCAAAGTCCAATCAAATAGGCAGCTGTATGCCTTTAAGTGGCAACTATGCTGATTGGTGCTTATCCTCGAAAGAGGACCTAAAGCATTGCACTGTGCAGACGATACAATTTATTATACAAGAGCAGTTGGATGCAGGACTCTGTCCATCCACACTCAAAGTAATTGTCGCTGCCATAGTGACCTCTCTTGACAAATAATTTCTTAGCTTTGGAGGCTGCACAAAGGGTTTGGCCGTCTCCAACTGTCCCACTTGGTCGTGCATGTTATTATGCTCACATATAGGGATACAATGCCCCACAGTCATAAAAGCTTGTTCAAAGAGGAGTATGGCCTCCTTATGTGTATGGGCAAAGGTTGTGTCTCTAGAAGACATATTGTATGTCTGGCTGCAGGTTGGGCTTCCCCTAAAATCTTTGCCAGGTTTTATTTTTAGGTCTTCCTTCTCTATCCAGATCTTTTCAAATTAAGAAGATTGATCACTGGCCAATTGATTAGTATTGGTGTTAGAAATTTGGTCTCCTCATTCAAAATGGTCAAAGAGAGCATATTTGCCAATGTTTCACTACCCTGTTGGTTGGTGTCATGCTAAAAGCCATTGGTCCACTACCCTGTTGACCAGTGTCATGGTAACAAAGCATATGACCAGGCATTCGCTCCGCTTCCCTCATTTCTGCTGACTGAGAATAGGTGTTGAGACAATGCCCCATGACTACTAACTGATGCAGCGTTGAATCGAAATCTAATTGAAGTCTTGAAAGGGAACATCTCAGTTACTACGTAAACCTGGTTCCTTGAATAGGGGGAACAAGACGCTGCTTTGCTTCAGCTCAACTACAGATTTTTCATTGTTATGGACTGAGAGATGTCCTCTCCTTCCTTTAGTCGAAAAAATCCTAATGGTTAGAAGCATGTTTTAACTAATGGACACACACAATATTTTAATGTGGTTTTGGGTACTAAAACAATTCGAGTTTCTGCTACATGGCTATTCAGGCTGCTGACATGCTCCAGACATGCTGGGACATGCATGGTGCTCATGCAAGAGACGGAGGTTTGTATCTGGCCTGTGTCTTTTCCTGATCATACCCCCCCTCTCCCCCCTAGATAATCTCCTTTCTACTTTTCTGTCAGCAAATTTTACCATCTTTAATTTCAAGAGCTGCAGCCTTGTACCTTTGCCCAAATGACCACTGTGCTGATTTTTACAACACCATGATAGCCATTATGTGAAAATGAACCTGTTTGCATGCACTTAAAGTCCCAGTGAATTGCCTTGGCAAACGCAGTTTTCTTTGGTGTGTTGACGTATTTCATACTGAAACATAGACCCCGTTTCCACCTTGTATTAAGATGTGGCTCGGTCTGACCTGATGACATGTGGTCAGGTATGACACATCACTGTTTACACCTGGTTGTTTAAACGCATCTTCTGTTATTTAAATGTGTCTTTTGTGGCCACAACCTGTTTCATGATGACATGCATCAGTCACTAATTCAGTTTGTTGCTGCATGATAATAAACCACTACAAAGTCAAAAAATGGTGTGCTGTTTCTTCCTGATGCAGCTGAAATTTAATCTAAGCACAAAATCAACATTTTGAGCAGACTTGTCTGTTATTTTAGTGGATTAGTTGTATTAACCTGAGCTGTAGATGTTCATGCTTCTCATATGTGTCCCTGTATGTTGATATCAGACACAATGAAGAAGATCTGTTCTTATGATTATGCGATTGTGTATATAAATGCTTTTAAAAATTTTCTGATCGGACTGTTATTTCCTTTTAAACCGCTCTTAAACTGCAAAGTTTTTAGTCCAAGGGTAAAGTCCGGAGAAGAAAAGGTGAACGCTACCATGAGTCCTGTGTTGTGCCAATAGTGAAGCATCCTGAGACCATCCATGTTGTGGGGTTGCTTTTCATCCAAGGGAGACACTGCCATGAATGAAAGAATGATATCAAAACATCCTGCAAGAGCAACTTCTCCCAACGATCCAGGAGCAATTTGGTGATGATCAGTGCATTTTCCAGCATGATGGAGCACCATGTCACAAGGCAAGAGTGATAATGAAGTGGCTCAGAGCTCATTACATTGAAATTTTGGATCCGTGGCCAGGCAACTCCCGGATCTTAATCCCATAGAGAACCTGTGGTCAATCCTCAAAAGGCAAGTGGATAAGCAGAAGCCCACAAATTGTGATCAACTCTGAGCACTAATACGGCAAGAATGGATCACCATCAGTCAGGATTTGGCCCAGAAGCTGATATCCAGCATGCCAGAGCGAATTGGAGAGGTTATGAAGAACAAGGGTCAACACTGTAAATATTGACTCTTTGCATGTATTGAATGTTTTTGCCAATAAAAGCATTTAAAACTCATAAAATGCTTATCATTGTTTCCCAGTATACCATAGAAACGTGAAAATATAATCTACAAATACTGAAGCAGCAAACTTTGCAAAACACAATTTATGTCACTGCCAATACTTTTGGCCATGGCTGTATGTATGTATATACATGTATGTGTTCTGCTTGTGAAAAAAACCTTTAAAATATTTAGTATTTTTACTATTTAATAAAGGTTTTTTTTTTTTATTACAAATTACATAATCAGCATATCAGTTTGAGTTAAAGTTTTGTGCAAAACCAGATGTTCCAAGTTATGCCAGCATAATTTGTGAATGTTCCATAGAGCATCTTGAAAACCTGATCTTTTATACAAAAGGAGTTAACACTACTAGTGTCACAAATTTGCTCTGGCTATTTGATTAATAACATAGAAATTGTGTGCGATCTTAAATAAGTCATTTTGTCATACATTTTTCAAATGCTGAAACTTTGTTTATTTCAGGGTTTCATTCAGACTTTTGAGCCCTCAATGTTTTAATGATTGCTCTTATCTGTTCATAATTGAGAGTCACTGTCATTGTGCTTCAAAGAGTGTGTGTGCAGTCTTGAAAATCTAATGCATTCATATCTTAATATTTACATCAATTGATGTTCAAAAGCAACAAATCAAATCTGAAATGTAGACTGTCATCTGCTCAACCACACAGATTGTTGTGTATTTAAAGCTAATAATGGGGAAAAAGAAATACATTTTTAATTTTGATTTCATGGGGTCCCTAATTCTGATCAAATCTGGTAATTTTAAAGCTGATGATGGAATTTTTTAGGGAGGCCAGCAGGGGGTGTTTACTCTGTGGTTTGTGTGCATCTGTCACTTTACTGTAAAAAGGCACCGTCTTTCATATGTCATGTTAAATCAAGGTCCTGACTCTCTGTAGTTATTAACAATCCCAGATCACTTCTTGTTAAGAGTAGGGGTGTAACCCCAATGGGCAAAAATTTGCCCATTGGCCTCTATCCATCATAGTGTCCTAATAATCCCCTATTCATGAATTGGATACATCACTGCACTGGTGGGCGATCTGGCTCACTATGGCTGCTGTCACGTCATCCAGATGGATTCTGCACACTGGTGGTGGTTGAGGAGATTCCCCAAATAATATGTAAAGCTCTTTCAGTGCTTGGAAAAGCGCAATATAAATGTAAGGAATTATTATTAATTTTCATTTTTGGACAAACTATCCTTTTAGCACACTATAGTTTGTGGCCTGGATCAACAAATATTCTTTACTTAATTCACACCACTGGTTTCTAATCATTTTGCATCACCACACAATAAATCAACAGTAAAATCAAAATAATTTTGTTATCTTTCATGAAGCCTAGAATACTGTGTGATGGATGGATAATGAACAGAAAAATGGAAGTAGTGGATGGATGGAGAGGAACAGTGTTATGAGCGTAAGGTCATGGCCAAGATATAGATTTCCTGCCCACTTCAAGAGACAGACACATCATTCTTTGTTAGGTTCAATAAACATAATTCTGTCTTCAGCCTGTATACACTGTGAACAGTCTGAATGAAAAAGCACTGGTCACTGTTGGGAGAACAAAATTAATCAAGATTTGTTTTTTAAACTATAAGTGAATCTTACAATTTATAGGCCCATTTCTGAACTGACAGAAATTGGATAGCCTTCTGGCACACATAGTAAGTTTACCCTTGTAAATTTAGTCTGTTTCTGAGACTGAGAGCCTACACTAGTGTTTCTTAGTCTGTCTCCTGGAGTTCCCCAGCACTGCACATTGTAGGTGTCTCACGATTCTGACACAATTCAGGTCAATTATAACTTAAAATTAATCACTTTAGTGAGGGGTCCAAACCCCTCACGTTCTTGCTTGTCCCCATCAACAGTCTAACTCATGACCAACAACAAACAACCGTACGGCAGCCAATCGAAAACTTGATTGATTTGACTGACCTTGATGTTTTAATATTGCTTATATATTAATGTGACTATACTGTTTAGGTCTGACTCACACATTTTAACAAATACTATTAATTGATGATCCCTCACAGCACACACCTTAATGGTCCCAATAGATCCTAGAAGCTTAGAATGTTGCATCAGTAAAAAGATAAAATTCTCACGATTAGGTGTCATTGTTCATGGCATTTCTGTGCCCACATATACAATGCAGCTACACATGGTTGTCACTCCCCTTGTTAGTGCTTGATTCCATTTTGTACATGCACAGTTCGGTAATTTACTGGAGTGACGACTGCATTCTACAACCGAATTAGCTCAGGAAAAATGCAGGGTTACACAGGTTTCATTCATGTTACTAGTTCACATGTGTGAGATACTGAGGCTACAGTATGGTTATCAATCTCAGGAGTAATTCCTGCATTCCGTACACACATGGAATTGATAATTTAGGTGACTCACTCCAACATTTAAATGTCAGTCTGATCGCATCAAAGTTCCATGACTATGACAAAATTTTTGTAAAATGACATTACGTGGTTCCATGCATGTATCTGAGTGGCGGTAAAAGTGAGTTACATTTTATCCCAAATGGATGAGTTTTTTTTTTATTAATGCTCTATTGAGTTTTAAATCAACAAAATCTACCTCCCTACCCTATACTTTAAACATAAACCTAACTGATAGTGTCATAAAAGCAAATGTGAGATGAAAAACATTCACATTTGTGGTGCTAACAGTTGTTATTTTGGTCTGTTCTCACACAAAACTGATTGAATTGCTTCAGAAGACATTGATTAAACCACCGGAGTTATATGGAATACTTTTATGCTGCCATTGTTATATTTGGACCTTCAGAGTTCTGGCCACAATTCACTTCCATTGTGAGGACCAGCAGAGCTGAAATATTCTTCTAAAAATATTCATATGTGTTCTGCATATTTGGGATGGTATGAAAATAGAATTTAAGATTAAGTACGCTTAATGCATGCTCTATTTTGTATATCCACTGTAACAGAATATTTATTTATAGCCCTTTCTGCATATTCCATAATAAATTAATTCTGAGACCTACGAGATAACAGGCAGGTTTAATATATGGTATGTAATATGTCAAGCACATTTTTGGAGTGAGGAGGAGGAGAGATTATAGTTTACAGCCCATAAAATATAGCTAAATCAATATACAGATCGTTGAAAGCACAGCAACCCTCTCATATTTAACACTCACCTACATGTTTTCATAAATACATCCTTCAGCCTCTTGTCTGCTGTTGTTGAGGACATAAATAAAAACGAATGATTTGACTAAACCGGTAGCTGCACTCACTTTTTCAGAAAACCTTGCCAACCCACACAAAAACATTTCATGTGAATAAATGAATGAACAAAAAAGTAACTTGAGAATGCGATTTAATTAAATTTTGCCTAATCATATAAGGATATTTCTTGGTATTCTGTATTAAGAGTCCATGTGCTCGTTCTTGTCCACATTATTTTAAGATGAATTGTGATTTATAAAGTGGGATGCATTTAGGAAAAATGTTTCATGTGTAGAGATGTTTTAAAAATTGTTCCTAGGAACATTTAGAAGATTGTTGTACATTCACATTTTAGATCATAAGTGCCTCACTGTAACCTCGATATTTACTTTTTTTTTTAAGAAAAGGAGGAACTAGTCGAAATTCCTTTCTGAGGTAATCAACATTGTCACAAATGCTGTCGATTGATCTTTACTTGTACTGAACATGGAACATTCCTTTTAAATGACTCCCTAAAGCTTTGGAAACATCAGAGAATATATTTCATCACATATTTCACCCCTTGTTAATGTCATTGTCTTGGAAACAGTTCATTTCACATTTAAAAATGAAAAGCTTTTGCAAACAAAACTGCTACACAAATATCTCAGTTAGCAAACTTGTGAGGCACGCCCTTACAAAAATTAAGAGTTCACTGCAAATTTGCCACAAACTTGCCACAAATTTCCTGCAGATAATTTACACATGCAAATTAGCCATTGTTGCCAAAGGTTTGGTGGATGTTCACCGCTACCGGTGAAGAGGTGCAAACTTCTGGCAAACATTTGCGGCGAATCACAAGCTCATGTGAAAATAACAAGCGGCAAGTTTGTTGCTAGTTTAGATTTTTTTGTAAGGGAGATCACCCCCAAAAGAGGCTGGCTGATTGCCAACACTGCCTTGCTCCTTTACATCCAGGTAAAATGGTTTGACAGAATCAAAACTATCTAAACAACACTATCTGCAAGCAAACTCAGCAGTTCAAACATGCACCTGTTTTCTACTAGATGTCACTACCTCCACAATACTGACCTGGGTTTCTGTAGTTACTTTTGATTGTTTGCACACTGGTTACCCATCTCTACATTTGTATATGAAGAAGTGTTTGTCTTTGTGACATTAGCATATCTAAGCAGTCTCTACCAGTGTTTGTAGTGTTTCTTTTTTTATTATTAATTGCCTCTGTTCTTGCTTGTGGCTTTTGGATTGCGAATTGGAGTTGTTGTGTTTTTTGGATTGTGATTGGATACTAATTCTAAAATAGCTATTTTGCAGAGTGCAAGGCAATTTTAAGATTTTATTTTGTCCATTAAAACATGATATACATATATTTTTAATTTATAATTATTTCAAATGATCTATTTCTAATAAGAACATGCAAAAGAGCCATTCAGTTAGGCCATCAATTTATAGGCTAACTCAAAAGGCTAACTGTACACAGAAATACTCAAACCAGCCTATCTGGCACCATCAATCTTCCATGCAAATATCTAATCAGCCAATCATGTGGCAGCAGTGCAGTGCAGGGGGACCTACACAATATTAGGCAGGTGGTTTTAATCTTGTGGCTGATCGGTGTATAGGGAGCCTCCAAAAACAGCCTAGTCATTCAAGAGCAAGGATAAGTCGAGATTTGTAAATTTTCCAACAGATGCTTCAGCAAATAATCCAGCACTTTGAGAACAATGTTCCCCAAAGACAAATTGGAAAGATTCTGGGCATTTGACCCTCTACAGGGCACAATATAGTTAAAAGATTCAAGGAGTCTGGTCAAATCTCTATGCATAAAGGGTCAGATGAAAACCACTTCTTAATGCACGTGATCTCTGATCCCTCAGACGTCACTGTCTTAAAAGGTTTTATTCATCTGTAATAGATATCATGAATATGGGTTTAGGATTACTTTAGTAACCTTTGTAGGTCAACACCACTCGCCACTGCATCCAGAGATGCAAGTTAAGACTTTACTATGCAATGCAGAAGCTGAACATCAACACTGTCCAGAAGCGCTGCTGACTCTCTGGGCTCGGTCTTATCTTAGATGAAAAGTAGAACAGTGAGAGTACCATTAATGCAGACAGATAAATTCTGAAAATTTTTGGAGCAACACATATTGCCATCCAGCATCTTTTCCAGGGACTTCCTTGCATTTTCCTGCAGGACAGCTACAAACCACATACTGCCAGATTACAAGGACATGGCTGTGTAAGCAGAGAGTGTGAGTGCTAGATTAGCCTACAGTCCTGATCTGTCTCCAATTGAGAATGTGTGGCACGTTATGAAGCACATTAGATGGCAACGAAGACCCCGTACAACTGTGCAGCTGAAGACCTGCATAATGGATGAATGGGGGGAAATTCCACTTTCTAAACTTAACAAACTTGTGTCTTCAGTGCCCAAATGCTTAATAAGTGTTATTAGAAGAAATGGTGATGTTACATAGTGATAATCACTCGACTGTCACTTCTTTTTTGGAGTGCATTGCAATCATCTGATTTGAAATGACTGTATATAATTAGAATTCTATATTTTTTAAAACAATGAAATTCACAAGGTAAAACATCATATAATGTTTAGTTGTGGTGCTTTCAATATAGCAAAGGGTGAATATAATTTACAAATCACTACTTTTTGTTTTAGCATTTTTCATACTGTCCCAACATTTTCAGAATTGAGGTTGTACATGAAATTTCTCCACTTGGCTACAAATATATATATATATATATATATATATATATATATATATATATATATATATATATATATATATATATTTTTTTTAAACAATAGTTGATTCACAGTTGTATAGACTTTGAAATGCAAAGAGAGGCTTTTACGCATGATTTATTTTATTCTGACCCTTACAACTGAAACGCCAGCTATTTACATGCATCATCAAGCTGAATGGTTCTGATCATGGTGACTTACAGTCCCAGTAGCATTTTAATTAGAACACAGTTTGGTATGGAATTGTTGCAAACTGTTCCCCACATGGATATCTCAGCTCAGTTTGCTAATGATACTCAAGGCAGGAGACTCACTTGTTAGTTGCTACGGTACCTCCTGATTTTGCTGCTTCAAAATGAAAAAAAAAAAATAGTAACCTGTCAATGAGTTCAGATACAGAGCAGCTCAATTTAGCAAGAGTAAGTGTTTGGCCTGATGATAAAATGCAAGTTCTATCCATCTCCTGCTTTTTGCATGCTTTTTTATGACTTATTTTGGCTTATGAGATATTGCTTTCAATTACCAATAAGACTGTTGTACTCACGGCTCTATTTAAGATCCTGCTTGCATTTACCCTGCAGATTCCCACAGATTACCTCCCAAAATCAGCTCCAAAAATGCATTAAAAGTCTGTAAATCCTACCTTGACCTGATAATTGTGTTGTTTACCTATTGATTTTTTCTCTTACCTCTTACCTTTTTCTCCCTCCATCCCCCACTCTTTTTCAGAGTGCAGGTCCTTAGGTCTTTGGCACTCTTGGTTGCCTTATTCCCATATCCCTAATGAAAATTACAGGCAACCTTAATGATATTTCTGTATCATAGGGACATCAACCTGTTAAACTTAGGTGGTCCTCATCTCTTTTGATCCCGCAGACAAAATACTACCACTGCTGGGTAGTAACGTATTAAATTGAATCTGGATTATGTAATCAGATTACAAAAATGTATTATTTTTAATTGGATTACATTTAAAATACTCATAATTGGACTACAGATACTTTTTATAGATTACATGATTACAAATTAACAAGGCAACTGCAGTAAATGGTTAATAATTTATTGATCATTCTAATCATTCTCTTTTTTCAATCTTTTAAATGTTTCATTCTAAATCAGCACACAACTGATGTTTTTGGAAGAGAGGGGGAGGATTGTGTGTATTGCACTCAGAACTGATACTCACTACTAGCCAGCCAAATGAATTGGAACAGTGTACCTCAGCATTTAACCACTGGATCTATAGAGATTGTTTCATTTTTAAGAATTAAATTATACAAACAGTGTCCATCTCACACAAAAATCTAATTCAGTGGTTACCAACCCTGTTCCTGGAGGCCCCCTACACTGCACATTTTGAATATCTCCCTTATCTGACATTCAGGATGCGGCATCTCTAATAACGAGCTAATGAATTGAATCAGGTGTGTTTGATTAGGGAGATATCCATATCCAAGATATACAAAATGCAGGGGCTGACTGGGAAGTGAAATCGGCCCTGGATTTTACATAGTAATTGAGCAGTTGTTGAGCGGGGGGTTCGGCATATCACAGCGTCGTTTTGTGGCCTGTTCTTTACATTTCAGCTTCTTGCGGTCCATTCGACCCCGCTTCGCGGCCGGCCTATCGGGAAAAGTCCCAGTTCTCCCGATGGCCATTCCGCCCCTGCCAAAATGTGTAGTTTTCGAATACAACTCGACTCAACTCTGCTCTATTTTTGGGGGTTTTCCACTGTGGATAGTACCTGGTACTTTTTTGTACCAGTTCAGTCGAGGTTCCAAGCGAGCTGAGCCGATACCAAATGTGATGTCAAAAGCCTGCAGATCACTGATTGGTCAGAGAAAATCGTCACTATCGGCGTCACTGGATTTACGACACAGGACATCAACCTGCTAGTTTTAAATTTAGCAACAGAGATAGCAGTATCATTTGTTCATGCAACTTTCAAACTGTAAAAAGAAATGGCTGTGCGCAAAAACACATGACACGAAATGAAAAAGTCTTTCAGAAAGTGTCACCAGCAGGACCTCCCAGCAGTGTAGGGAAAAGTAAAAAACATTTTTTGGAAAGTGACAACAGAAACATCAAGGACCACAACAGCTGGAGTGGTTGAAACAGAATAAAGTGGAAGTGGTTTGACCAAATGGAGCTATCTATAGCAATGGGAGGGAGAGTACCCTGGACTCGGCCACAGCGTTATTGGAGTCCACGATGGAGGATGGTACGTTTAGTTACATTAACTCTATATTCTGCTTAAAAGCTTCACTTTATTTAGTTGACCAGTGACTGCTTGCTTCTAAAACAACCAGGACAATTTATCTGTTACACTTGTGTAAAATCACCATGCAACAACTGCTTTATGCAGCACAATGAGCTAGTAGCTAGCAGTTAGCGGTTGTGTTATTGTTTATGGTCAGTAATGTTTGTGTTGATTTTAAGATGATGTCACGGCGCAACTATGATGATCAGCCTATAATCCCACCCATGTTGAGGCGGTACTAAACTGCAGTTGAAAGCAAGCTCAGAAATGTAAAGCAAGAAATGTTGAGTCGAGTCGAACCGTAACGTGCAGTGGAAAAGTGCCATAAGGGTCCTGCCTAGAGGGTACATGATAGTTCAACTGCAAAATGGAGCAAATCCCATCACAAAACTTGACACAACTGTTCCTTGTGTGACTTGGTGAAACTCTGCTGTTTTAAACTATTCTGCTCTTTTAGAATATTCGTGCTGTTCAAAAGATAACATCTTGCACCTCAGCTTTGGCATAGGTGATGGACTATCAGTAAGCAGTAAGGGTTCAAATTGCTTTGAGTTATAAACTTTGGCCATTGCTGTTAGATTGCATGTTTATTTAATTCATGTAATGTTTAATGCACTTTTTATAATGTTATAAAGAGCTCTTTTTGTGAGTCTCTTTTTGTTAGTAATAAAGAATGGAATGCATTTTCTTCCTCTGTACTTTTATTTTAAAATAATTATCCTACTCAAATACAAGTAACCCAAAAGTAATCAGATTAGATTACACCAATAATGTAATCTTCAAGATTACGTTATTGATTGCATTTTTTTGTCATGTAATTTGTAATCTGTAACGGATCACAGTTCACTTAGTAATCCACTTAGCACTGAATACAACACAGATACAAGCACATTGATTAGCATATGTTCATGTGCAACGTAATTACTTCTTCAGACCTCCATTTAGTCCAACCAGTCTTAAGATGTTATTTAGGTCTTTTGTATCACAGCCTTGAGTTAGCCCCTGGGGAATTGCAATAAATAAGAGAACAAACAGGGCCATTATACTCAACAAGTATGTCAACAACAACTGTCAACAAGACTGAATGTCTTGTCTTTCATTATGGCATTTTGTTGGGCCCTATAAGGAATAGAATTGGATGAGACTGCAAAGAACGAAATCAGCAATATTCTGTATGCTTCTTTCTTTCTTTCTTTCTTCTGCTGAACATAAATGAAACAGATCAATATTTAAGTCCTTTTTGTACTATAAATTTCCACCATTGACCAGTAGGAAGTGAAAGTGGAGATTTATAATAAAAAAGGACTTAAATATTGATCTGTTTCTCACCCACACCTATCATATCGCTTCTGAAGACATGGATTTAACCACACTTTAGTCGTATGGATTAATTTTATGTTGCCTTTTTGTGCTTTTTCAAGCTTTAAATTCTGGTCACCATTCAGTTGCATTGTATACACCTACAGGGCTGAGATATCCTTCTAAAAATCTTTGTTTGTGTCCTGCTGAAAAAAGAAAGTCATACACATCTGGGATGACATGAGAGTCAGTAAATGATGAGAGAATATTCATCTTGGGGAGACATTACTTTAATTATTAAAACCAACTTGCATGCGTGGTGAAGAAACTGTCATACAATTAATTCGGAAACAATTAAAACATTTATTCAAAACCATTTAAGACAGATTGTGCAAACAAAATTTTCATGGGTGCATTTTCCAAACAACGATGTAACACTGCTTAACCACCATATATCATTAGAGAAATTACCTAGCTAGTCATGACTGTTTCCCGAAACTGTAGCAACTATGTCGCACATTAGTTAGGCTGGCTCCCTATGACCCTAAACACAATTATTTTTAAAGGTTTAATCTAAAGTAAAAAAAATTCTAATTAAATCACACATTGAGGATTTTAAGACATTACAGCTTCTTTTTCCATTTGACCATGAATTTTTGTGAAACTTCTTTGAAACAATGTTTGTTGTGAAAAGTGATTTACAAATGACAAACTATTACATGCACTATGTAATTAGCATTCTCTTTATCCCAGTATACACGTGGCTCGGTCAGTAAGCAACTTCCTCCACAACAAAATAATTTTACAGATGTCCCACAGTTGCTGCTGTGTTTGTTTACTTAACTTTCCCTTGTGGCCTGTTGCCAGATTGTGCTGCTAAAATGGGATTTCCTTATTACATAATACTCTGGGATTCCCCTGGCACATTTTTAGCACATACTCACATGCGCACTCTTCAGAAACCTATAAGAATGATACTTATGCATTTACAAAAAACCTCTCTTAACCCATTAAGTGGTAAAAGGAAAACCGTTTTTGCAATTTCATTACGTTTATCGAATGCCGCCTCCTACAAAAACCTTGTGAAAAAGCAGCCACTATACTAGATTCTTCTTTTACTGAAAAACTGACGTTAAGCTGATCTGAATGTTTTCATCAGCGTTCGCACTCAGCTGCATATCATTACATTCTTAATCACTCAATAAAAATTGTTTATGCTCACGCAAGTTGTTTTGAGTCTGTTAGTGTGATGCCGGCTTAAGCCACTTTCTAAAGTTCAAGTTTCTTAAAGTGCTTATGTGCTTACTTAAGTGCAAGGAAACTAAATCAAATGTCTTGACAGAATGAAAGATATATATGGAATGCAAGATATAGAAGACTATGATGTCGACACTACAAACAACAGGTGTAGAGCTGTAGTTTCAACCACACAATTGTGATGCTGTTTGCAAATGTTTTGTGGAACTATGTTTCAGGAAACAGTAAATTGTTGCTAAAGATGGAACTAGCAACCATTGCTGGCTAATTATCTTTTTTGGGAAACGCACCCGTCAAATTTTTGGTTCACTTTATTTTTGTTGACTTAAGATGCAAACTGTTCCAGGGATGATTCAGTCTGAATTTGTCAACCGGTTCACCGAAAAGGACAAATTCAAAAAATGATTTGTACACAAACCAGACAGCACTAATTTTTAGTAAGCTCACTTTTTGACATTGTATAATATTATTGAGTGCGAAGAACCTTTTTTCAACTACAAAGAACCTTTGGTTTAACTAGTTCAAAAAAGGTTCCATGGATGTTAAATGTTCTTCATGGAACCACACATCCTGAAGAACCATTTAAGAACCTTTATTTTAAAGATAACTGGAATTTCTCTCTTTGCTTGTTAAACTGTTTTTAAAATACCCTTAATCCCCCATGAACACTTATACAATAAAGTTGAGTTGCATTTTATTTTAAGATTGCAATAATACTTCCTCAGAAAGAGGACAATCACAGTTAGTGGAAAACAGGATGGTTTATTTATTTTCAATTTTGGCCCAAGGACTTAAAAAAATATTGCTGTACATTGTCCTGTTTATCATAAACTTTAATGAGAATCATTTACCTCACTACATTTAAAACATTGAGTCATCAGTGTTGTTGACTGGAGAAGTTTTAGTTAAGAGTCCTACAGGCATCAATGGCGAGGTTTTGTTCACATGTAACATAAACAGATAACCTTTTGTGCAAACAAGCCAACCCGGTATGGTCATTTTCTTGGACATATTTATGTCTTTATACATCACAGCGCAATTGTCTAGTCCACCCACTCATTTGCTTTTCAAGCTAAACTATACGCAAGACTCTATTTAGTGGAAAAAAACCATTGTTGATATGCACATAAGCATTTGTGTGGAAAAGAAAAGATAAAATAAAAAAGCTTTAGTTGTTTTTTTCCTCTTTCCATTATATAATATTATAAAATAATAATACAAATTTAGTGATTTTTGCATTACACAAAAATTTTAATGCAATAAATTATAAGTGTAATTGATTATCTAAATTTCTCTAGTTGCAAGAGTTTTTGCTCATATTTACAATACTTTTGTAACAAGAAAATTATATAGAGAGAGAGTGGTCGTTTGATTGCCTGTCCTTCAGTGGCTCCTGTCTCTGTATGTACCTGTTTACAAATTTATTCATCCATGTGTCTATCTGGATCTTTATTGCACCAAGGGGAAATCAAGTTAAGAAACATCCTTCACATGCAGACTGTCCTGGTTAATTTTTCTGTGCTACTCAGCATTCCTTTCAGAACACATTAAAGGGTAACTAAACCCTAAACCAACTTTTTTTAGTTAATGATCAGTAAGAATGGGGCTTTATTAGTACTGGTCATTGATTCAAGTAATTTTTTTGACATTTGTGTATAAAGTGTTTTAATTCTACAATATATGGTGTAAAAACGTCTGAGTGCTGCCCTCTTCAGGTTGAACGGTGGCTACTGCAGTTGAATTTTCCTATTGGCTGTTTGCGGTACTTCGTGACGTAAGCGGTGACAGCTGACGTAAGCAGGTTCCAGCTCACCACGCCAGATTCATGTACATGTCGTCTTGCGACCGTGTGAGGAATAATAATAACATAGAGTCTGACAGCAGCTGTCAATTAATCCGTCACTACGAGTCTCAGGTGCACCCCCCCGCTCAGCACCGCACTCGGTTCGTTCCCTCTATCACACACAGAAATCTGCCCAGTGGCATCTTTAGGCCTGGGCTTCGCCCCGTGGTCTTTTTGTACAGCCCCGGGTCATTTGATCACTAGCGGATTTAGGTATAGGCGACATGAGCAGGGCGGCATCTTGCCGGCAATGCCGGGGGGCGGCACGGGCCGAAAAATTCGGAATGGTTACATTTGTGCAATCAGTTTTCTATCGCTCATTTGCACGTCACTTCAACGATATCATGTCACGTGTGGGACTGTGGGTCAATTAACCTTGTCGAGTGGGCGCCCTGATTCTAGTTTTTTTTTGTGAGCTAGGCAGGCTACAACCTGGGAAGTTCTCCCACTCAGAAGTACGAGATGGGGAGGGGGGTGGGGGTAGTTCAGGTCTAACCACTGGAAGCCCGAGGAAGGGGGAGCGGGGGAATCAAATAGCGCACCTCTAACTTTGTACAGTACTAATGCAAATCAGTCACACTACAAAACGTTACAAAATAAAACACAATTCATTCAGAATAATGTGAATATATAGTTTCACAGACATATTGCTGCATTTTTTGTATTGCTGCTGGTTTGTGTGAAATCGATAAGGATAATATAAAACCAGAAATTCTGCACACCCCCAAGGTGAATTGGTTGACAGTGGTTATTATTGATGGTTGAGAGTCAAATCAACACAAATGGATAAGAATAGGTCTAAGCCATCAGGTGCCCAGTTTAGGAAAAATTGGGTTCTCTTCTTTATAAGTGTGTTATTCTATTTGTGTCTTTGTGTGATATAGGATTTGTGCAATTTAGTTTTATTTGTGTGTTTTTTGTTAGCAATAGGGTAATAGTGTAATAATTCGATTCTCTTTTTTATTTTTATCTATATACTACAATTTGTTTCTATTTGTCTTGGTTACTTCTTCTTTTGGATTCTTATTTTTGTATATATCTTAATATGTATATAGTTGTAAATGTTTTGATAATTTGTGTTGTTCCAAATGTCTGAATAAAAATTAGTTGCTAGAACCGCCACTACTTTTGATCCAATTCCAATAATATATTTGTACTCCGATTATTTACAATAACGGCATTACTGCACGATTATATACAGACGTCTACTTGCATGTCTTGTAATCATACAAATGCACTGCTTACTTTGCACGACTCCTCCGCACGCACGCACGCACGCACGCACGCACGCACACACACACATAAACACACACACAGAGCCAAAGCACCTGTCAGTCCAGATAGAGTTGTGAATGCTCTGTTATCGCTCAGTATAACGTTTGTCAAGAGTAGCATAAGCATAATAACAGGAAACAACTCAATTAACGTACTACATAAACCACTTAGCTAGAACTTTATATCATTGCTGGTTAGTGTATGTATACACACAACAAGACATTTTTGTTTAAATCTAAAACAGATTCCTTTTAGTGACAAAATGTGTTCATATAAAAATACGTTGAGAGATTTCATTCAGTTCAGACACTTCTATTCTATTCAACCATTGTACTGATCAGCCAATTTAATCTAGCAATTTGTATTTGTGAGCAAATTAGCGATAGCACTCGAGACCGTTAGCAAGATTTCTTTGACAGAGACAATAACAATATTATTCCAAGGACTTTTTGCAAAAAAGTTTTAGCGCATCAAAACAAAGCTGATGGAAACGTCTAGGTTAAGTATGTAACCTCCGTCCCCTGATGGAGGGAAAGAGACGTTGTGTCGAAGAAGCAACACTAGGGGTCTCTCTTGAGTGCCGAATATGCCTCTGATCTTTGAAAAAAGGCCAATGAGAAGTTGGCAGACAGTATTATAAAAGTGGGGAAATATGTCGCGTTCATTCATGATTGGCCACCACAGTGGCTCGGCTCAGCGATGTGGCCGGGAGGACACAACGTCTCGTTCCCTCCATCAGGGAACAGAGGTTACATACGTATACGTTCCCTGTCTGTCGCTCACTTCGACGTTGTGTCGAGGAAGGGGTCCAATTTAAATCACGCCATGCGCTGAGCCGTGTACATGTACTGCTGAGCGGGCAGGTATTTTACGCGGGCAGGTATTTTACGTGCAAAGGCGACCAGCTGTGTCACACTGCACGTACCCTTCCCCAATGCCCCATAAAAGTCGTCGGAATCCTTCTGGTTACCTTAAACAGGGGAACAAGGTGTTGCTTTCCAACCTGGGAACGGGTCGAGCCTCGCAGGGCCTCTTTTCTATCTATGTTTCTCGCATAGAGCCAAAAATGGCTGGGGCCCTTACACACATTGTGGGAAGGGTGTCTTACCCAGTTTCCTATTCTTTCAGGGGGAAAAGACCCTGCGGAGACCATACCTGCCCAGGAAGGGGGAGGTAAAAGTGGCGAAATACATCACATGGGCCACTCAGGTCACATGTGGAAAAATGGCGCGGTGGTAGATCCAGCCTCAAGGAGGGGGGAGTTGCTACAACACAGCGACTGGAAGGCAGCTGGAACTGCCTAAGGGAGACGCGGTTCCACTCGTAAGGGGACTGTACCGTGGAAAATACACACAGGAGTCCCGACCTGTGGAGCACCTATTCCAGTACAGGGTAGACTGGAGTACCCGCAGTGGATTGGGTCGGCGAATTCCTCCGCTGAATTGCGGACACACAGGGCTAGGGAGGAGTCATCCAGGGTTCCGAATGAATGGGATCTCCTGGGAGAGAAAGCGCACAGTTTTACCTCGGCCGAGGGAAAGGGCGCTATGTGTGAGCAATTCACCCGGTCAGTCCGTCAGCGTGTACCGAGTTCTACCGGCTCGAACCTGAGAAAACACGGAATGATACTGACTCAACCCTGAGATTGTAAAATCTTGCAATGGTATTAGGTGTCGCCCAACCCGCTGCTCTACATATGTCTGCTAGGGAGGTGCCTCTGGCTAGTGCCCACAAGGACGCAACACTCCTTGTTGAGGAGGGGCACGGCCTGGGTGTGATAGGCCAATGAAATGGCATCCACCACCCAGTGGGAAAGCCTCTGTTTGCAGACAGCGTTCCCTTTCCACTGTCCACCAGACAAAGAGCTGCTCAGAACGTCTAAAGCTCTGCGTGCGGTCCAAGTAGGTACGCAAAGCACGTACCGGACACAGCATCGGAGGGGCTGGGTCTGCCTCTTCCCGGGGCAGCGCTTGCAGGTTCACTACCTGGTCTCTGAAGGGCGTGGTAGGAACCTCGGGCACATAGCCCGGTCACGGTCTTAGGATTACATGTGTGTCTACCGGACCGAACTCCAGGCATGTGTCGCTGACAGAGAACGCATGCAGGTCCCCGACCCTCTTGATGGAGGCGAGCGCGATCATCAGCGCTGTCTTTAGAGAGAGGGCCCTGAGTCCAACTGATTCTAGCGGCTCGAGCACGGACGGGAGTCAATGAGCATGCCGGGGGGGCGGGTGGTCCGAGGGGGGGGGTAACCGGCGGAGCTGCACCTGCTGTTGTCCCCAGATCGCCTCCATGGGAAGAAGGAGCAATGCGGGGGGTGGCTGGAGTGGCATGCTTTCTATTGAAAGCGAGCCACGAGCCCTAGTGTTGCTTCTTCGACACAACATCGAAGTGAGCGACAGATGGGGAATGCAAATTATCGCTGTCGACATAATATATGTCGACAGTGTCGACATAATATTTTTCCATTTAGCTCTTGCGCATATGTCGATACTTCAAATGTTGCGAAAAACTGGTTTGGAAACACTTATTGAAAATTGGCATTAACGCAAATATATAGTATCACATGACAGTTTGCCCCAATCTTAAATGATGTGTAAATTTAGACGACAGTATACTTCCTTGAAAGCCAATTTATTGTTCATGATTATGGATTGATTTTAACAGCGTATAGATCTGTTCTGCAAACACATCTGCATCATGACACTTCCAGGAGTTCCAGCAAAAATATATTGTATCATGCACATCGACAAGTGCAAGGAGAACAAATTAATGGCCACTGTTTGTGATTAATTTAATCGCGGTAGACATCCGTTTATTTATTAGAGTTGCTTTTCACACCATTCAAAATAATAGACGACAATCATGGAATTAGTCCAAATAAAAAATAAATACACAATACTAGGGGAAAAACATCAGTGTGCTTTTTTGGAACATATAATCCAATTCTATTAAATTATTATTTATCTTACTTTTGAAAAAAAAAAAATTAAATACAGGCAAAAGTCCCTGTATAATATATATTAGACCTATATACCTGTATGTATTTTCTTTACACAAACTTAAATTAGCCTTACCCTGTTCTGTATAAAATCGGCTGATTGACATTCTCAGAATGTTCTAGCGGATCGCATTTGCTGAGCTTCTTCAGATAATATAAATTGCATTATGATGCTAAAATTAATTTTAGATGACAATCACATTCAGTTGGTCGTTAAAAGTTGCTGGACATATATGCGGGTCATAATGCAGTTGTGATGGTGATGCTTTTGATTAGATGATTCTTAAAAATATTCTATTGAATATCAGGAATGTATCACATATGTAAACCCTGATATTACAACACAATCATTTTTCTTTAATAGCTGTGCACACAGCATATACACATTGATGGATGATCCTTATTCTAAGACCGAAAGTTTCCCCCAATACTTGGTGCAGGTGGCCAGCTTGAACAGGGCCATGATGATTTGATTTCGGGTCGGAATCGATGACAACCTCCGATTGGTGCAACATCAGGACCAATATTACAGTCCTATCAGAAGGGCAACTGTTCCCTTTTGATCGCAATTCCTCCTCTTCTGATTGCTTTTATTTGTGAAATTAAAATGACAGTAAGCTGGTTAATTTCATTGAATTGTCTCAGTACTCTCCCTATTTTACCAAAACTAAAGGCGAATTAGCGATAAACACACATTTCTGTCTGGAAAAGGCTTAAGGGCAGATTTCTGTTGCGATAAACCAAAACGTATGCCACAAAGTGTTTTTTTTTAGGCATGACGTCTTCATGCACACCATTTATTTAAATAAAAGGCCATTTAAACAGAAACAGACAGAAGACGGCAAATTTAGCCACATTTATTTTACGCATCAACTACACAGTTGCTAAGCAACCATCAACCGCAGGAAAGATTGACATTAGAAGACCTGTGCGGTCAATATGACCATGCCTGGTAGTTATAAGTATAACTGATCATTATTTTCTTTGTGTTTTGTGTTATTTATATAAAAAAAACATTATAAAAGAAAATACAGACACTTTTAGGAAAAGTCAGGTTCCAGCAGGTTGTATTTTTATATTCAACAAAGTTATTACTAAAATAATATTTTCATAATATGCAAAAGCATAAACATTTTACTTTGTTCCCTAGGCTCTGCATTTAACTTTAATTTAAAGAAGAAGTAGAATACATGATTCTATCAGTATACAGTATAGAACTGACATGTTGCATCTTTACTTTGCTACTTTGCAGATGAGATAAGAATGAGGGCAGATGAGAACAGCAGGCCAATTAAGGACCTAGAGTAGCAGCAGACAGGTGCAACTGGTCGGACCATTACTGATATAGGAGACCCGGACACAGGCCCTAAACAAGTAAAGCTATACCTCAATATCCCCTCGAACATTTTGGATTGCAAAAAAGGGCCTTTTAACACAAGTGATTTGAAATATTTGATTGGCTTGAATACTCGATTGAGACCAGGAAAGACACAGAAAGGCAACAAATAGTACAATATGATGGAAACACAAGGAAAGAGAGACACAGACAACAAATAGATGGAGACACCCGGAAAGACACAGAGACAGACAACAATTAGTAACATATGATGTAGACACTATGAAAGACACAGAAAGGGCTGATACAGGAGTTGATACTGAAACAGTATAAAGTGTACTTCCAAAACAAGCAATTTGTCAGTAATGCATTTAGATGTATTTTGTGATTGGGGTGCGTCTGTGTCTGGGCTAAACCCCTAGTCTCTTCAAACTCTAAAAACACCTCTGCTGCCTAATACAGCACAAGTTTAATTTTGGCATTTAATAATATATTTACTAAATATTCATCCAGGCTGAGGCAATTATAGACCACATCTGAATTTACACAACTTGTGTTTTCGTCTACTTGTCTACTGAACAATCAGTGTTCCCATGGAAATGCCGATCATGCATGCAAAAGGAGCTCCGACCAAGTATTGAGTGCATAAATTAACATACTTTTCAGAAGGTCGACATTTCTGTATTATAAATTCGTTATTCTAATATTTTGAGATACTGGATTTTTGATTTCCATGAGCTGTAAGCCCTATAAATTACAAAAAGGCGCAGAATAATACAGACAGTGACGGAATACCGACCGGACCAAGGGGGCCAGTGCCCAGGGGCACTTGACTACCAGGGGGCCCTTGACTGTCCGGGGGTGCCCTGTGCTTTAAGGCTGCGCCATCTAGTTTGGTGATCCCCCCGCACGACACCCTGCAGTCGACCTTTATACCTCGGAGGCTTGATTAGCCTAATACGGGACCGGGTCCGTAGGATCATGACCCGGCCCCGCCCTCCGCCCTGCCACACACCAATAAAACTTGAAAACAGCATAGTTAATATGACTCATAGAAAATCATGGATAATCAGCACATTGCAATAAAGCAATTTTGTAAAATTATTGTAATAAGTATTAAAATATAATAGAAATGCCCTTATAATAAATCTATTTCGGACAGATTGACAAATTCATTCAAAAATGGATTGCTGTGGACTGTAGACTTATGATGTATAACATATAAGCTTATGTTCAAAAATATGTAAATAAACAATATATTGCCTTCTAAATTTGTATTGCTAATCAAAGCCTTACACATCCGCCACAATGATGTAATACATTTTAAATATCTGAATGATTATATTTGTAATATATATTATAATTATTTAAATAAAATTAGTAATACATCATTTAATAATTATTTAATTTAATAGGCCTAATTATACATTGAATTACTGTTATTTGAGGGCTTTTCTTAGCAAATATGTATATATTCAATTAATTATATTAATTCAATAATCAGCATATTATTTAATTTAATTATATTACACATTTTATTAGATTGACAGCTGTCTGTGTAGGGTCAAATAATTATATATATTTTTTTTCGGAACCAGTTCTTTTAAATGAAGTGTTCAGGCTAAAATAAATCAGAATTTCCGTGATTCATTTGAGAGGAGTGGACATTTTAGGTGAGCAAATGCGATTCCTTACTCAGTTCACTTAATAGAGTGTGCAGTAGAGTGTGACAAAACAGCAATGTAACTTGTTAGAAAAAGAAGCTTGTTTCTGGAAAAGCTATTGACCTTATTCACAGCCAGTGGTGGAAAGAGTACAGATTTTTTTTTACTTAAGTAAAAGTACTACTACTGAAGAAATAATTCACTTGAGTACAAGAAGTACTAAGAAATATGATGACTCAAGTTTGAGTAAATAAGTAGTTTGCCAAAAAACTACTGAAGTAATTACGTCGCAAGTTACTTTATGAAAATTATATATAGTATATATGCTTCCATTTTTAGAACACAAAGACATTTTTGTTCTTGAAATAAACTGATGCTTCCTTTCACCAAGGATGCATTAAAGTGTTAAAAAAAATACTGTTAAAATCCTTCATTTCAAATTATTATAACGGTTTGAAATAATTGTTTTAAGTGGTATTTTTTTACATTTTTCTTTACCTGCGATGGCAAAAAAAATTCCTTAAAAAATATTTCTAAATTACTAATTTGGTACTCAAGAAAATCTTCTTATTAGAACAATTGAAAATGGTTGCGCTACCATGCTGAAATTACAATACAGTGGCTTTTTTTCCCTCATTTGCTGAGGTGTTTAGTTCTTACAAGTTGTTTACACTTGTAAGTAAAATTTTGGTTTTAAAAATAGGCAAAAAGAAGCATTTCTCCTGAAATTCTATTTTCTCCATAATTCTACATAATGTGCATTGTGACTGAAATTTCAGCTTTATTCTCAGTCATGTATGTCCAAGTATTTTGTTAATATTTTTTTAGTATTAGGTTAACATACTGTACAAAACTAATATAATGCAACATCATAGAGGAGGAAATGTATCCTCTATAATGTTGCAGCAATTATCCAGATATGAATGAAATTATTAAGCAAACTGTTATCAACTCCTATGCCAACTGAAAATAAACATTTCACACAGTGTTTAGTGAGAGATATGATTGATTCAAACACTAAAAGTGGTTGTTCTGTATATTTGTGGAGGTGAGGGCGTGGTCGAGCGCCCATCTGTGAACATAGAAACAGTAGTTAGTCACAATTCATCTCAGGTGGATGTCCTTACCACTTTCTCTCTCCTCAGGTGGCCCTGAGCCACGCCCTCACCTCCACAGTATTATTGTATTACAGTTGTAATAATAAAGTCTTGATTAACATTATGGTTAATTAACATATTGAGATATTATTATTAAATAAATTGTAGCATTTGGATACATAATGTTTTGTGATTGCTCATACATTCTTTATATAACATCCATCCCTTGCGCACTTTTTGGAGGGTAAGGCTTTTCAGACAGATAAACAGCACAACACTACTCGGGTGTAAAGTAAAAAATTACAAACAGTCATGTTACTTTAGTTAACTATTTTCCCCAAGAATTGTACTTTTTATACTTTTGCTTTTACTTGAGTCTATTTCTGTAACTAGGGCTGCACAATTAATCGAAATAAAATCGAAACCGCGATATGACCTTGTGCGATTATTAAATTGCAAAGGGCTGCGATTTAATTCATTCATTCAATAAATAAATAGTCTGCTCCCTTTAAAGTGTATTTGCGCTGCTCTGTGCGGTCTATATTAAGTCAGAGCATTGTTACAGTGATTTCAGAGCGGTTCTGTGCTCCACAACTCCCTCTCATGCTTAGAGTAACAGAAGTGCTCAAGAGTTCGGTTCCGTTTGCTTACGTGCGCTAAACGCTTTATTTACACTAAAATGGCGTGTCCTGCGTGAAGCGTTTTTTATGCGGTAGCAGCATCTCAGTCTCCGCAAGGCAGAGATATCATAATAATAACGTGGAATACAAGATGGGGTATAATTCAAACATCTTTATTAAAGGGTAACTAAACACCTGCTCAGAGTCTGACTCCACCCACTAGAAATATTTGAAAATGCTGGAAAAGTGGGCAGAACCCAGCGGGGATAGAGGGAACGAACCGAGTGCGGTGCTGAGCGGGGGTGGGGGGGGGGGATTATGCACCTGAGACTCGTAGTGACGGATTAATTGACAGCTGCTGTCAGACTCTATGTTATTATTATTCCTCACACGGTCGCAAGACGACAAGTACATGAATCTGGCGTGGTGAGCTGGAACCTGCTTACGTCAGCTGTCACCGCTTACGTCACGAAGTACCGCAACAGCCAATAGGAAAATTCAACTGCAGTAGCCACCGTTCAACCTATAATTACTTGAATCAATGACCAGTACTAATAAAGCCCCACTCTTACTGATCATTAACTAAAAAAAGTTGGTTTAGGGTTTAGTTACCCTTTAAATGATTGCTGAGCAAACAGCATTAACAGTAACACCTGTAGGTTCCCAGAAACATCACTTCATTCTCCTGTTATTTGTTGACCTCACGAGAGAGCGTGTCGCCCTTATTACACTCCCCGCAGAAACAAGTGAAAGAAACAAATGAAAGCGGAACTAATATTCCAAACATCCAACAAAATGAAAAGGAAGGAACATACATACAATGAAACTATATCAAATATTTAGTTACTATAATATAGTGCATTGCTAAATGAAAAATAATAAAATAATGAATAAATATTATTAAATTAAATGGTGACAAACTAATAAATATTTTCACTTCAAATTGAATAATCAGTTCAACTTCAGTTTGACATTAAGCCTCATTCTTTAGGACTATCTTATATACAGCAAAGAATAGTTTGTATAAGGCTACTAGTTTTTAAGAATAAAGAGTAACATTTATATTTTTAAATTATATTTTGTGTATACTGAATTAGTGACTGGCAGCAAAAACTAGGCAATGACTATAGATTTAGCAACAGGGAAATTTAGTTAACAGTGACATTGAGCAGAAAGCTTACATGTAACCAGTTTTAATAACCAGTTTTAACAGCTGCTGAGGGTTCAAGTGTGAAAACCCCTGTAGCGTTTTTGCAGTTGAACATGTGGAAAACATTACCATCATAATCGCAGTTCAAATCGCAATCGCAACATTTTTCAAAATAATCGCAATATGACTTTTTGTCCAAATCATGCAGCCCTAACTGTAACTATTTTCCCACTGTCTGTGTTCGCTACTTCCCTGTCCTGATTTTATTTTTATCTATTAACATGATTGGCTAAGGAGAGTCTCGTGACTCCCATCAAATCAAATCACACGTAAAAATCTTGAACGGCAGCTGAAGATCTGGTGCCAACTGTTTTGGATGTGGAGAATGCCTCATGCACAGTTTACAGGTGAACATCTCGGCCACACCTGGAAGGGCTTTTCACAGTGAAAAAGGCCAATTGCTTGATCGTGTCATGTTATTTTAACTTGCTCAAGCCAGATATCAGCATTAATCCTGCCTCTAATTTGAAGAAACATATCGAGGAAAATTTCATATTTCAGCCTGCAATGTAACTATCTATCACTGAGATTATTGGGCTGCTGTGAGAGATTAATGCAATGTTATCAATAGGGCTGGGCAATAAAATGATCTAGATGTTTATCGGAAAAAAGAGAGATGTCCTCAATCAAACATTTAAGTAGTTTTCTATATTTAGCCTATGTTTTACATCTAGAACAGGGGTGTTCATTACATCAATCACGATAGCAAGAGCACCACTAGTTGGTTTATCTAGATGAAATATATAAGATTTACTTTTTATTTCCTGACATCTGTCACTGCCTGTTTTTTTTTGATTGACAGGCGGCTAATGTTTGAGCGCTAATGCGCCTAGGTGATCAAATACACTTTAAAATTCCGCCAATGCCCGTCTTGATGAGGATTTAATGTAAACGCAGTAATTTATGTCTAAAGTGAATTTAAACAATAGGACAAAAAGCGTATTTGCATTAAAATGTCGGACTTGAAGTGCACATGTAACCGAATAGAGCACTGTCTTGTACTGCAGGCTGTGTCATATAAAGGCTATTAATCAAAAAACAATAACAAGGAAACAAGAAAACCTCTCACTACTTTTGGCTGAATAACTATAGTAGCTTTAAAAGTATTAATGTAATAGAATAAAACAGTGATATTTTTTATAATAATAATATATTTTTTTAAATATTGTTTATTTTATAATACCGACCCCTGATGTAGAGAGTGTGTTCATTTGTATAATAAATTACCAGGAAAGTAGAGATGATAGAATAATTTAGAATTATGCTGAGCCTTTATAAAGATAGAAAAGTATCAACATTTGCAGAGCAATACTTCAGCAGAACATTCCACCAGTCACAAACTTCAGAATTTGTTTTTACAAATAAGGTTACAACCATCAGCAATACATTCACTACACCACACCCTGTCAAACACCTGACTCCTGACATGTTCTCTCCTCTGACTGACACTGAGGTCTCTAAACTCCTCCTCTCCAACCACCCCACCACCTGTTCCCTTGATCCCATTCCATCACACCTTCTCCAGGCCATCTCTCCATCCATCCTACCTGCACTTACACACATAATTAACAAATCTCTACTTACAGGCACTTTTCCCACTACATTTAAGCAGGCTTGAGTAACCCCACTGCTGAAAAAACCTGCACTTAACCCCACACAGATAGAACACTACAGACCAGTCTCTCTCATCCCATTCATGGCTAAAACACTTGAAAGGGCAGTTTTCAATCAGATCTCCGCTTATCTCTCACAGAACAATCTGCTGGATGACAATCAGTCAGGCTTCAAAAGTGGACACTCCACAGAGTCGCTGTGACAGGCGAAAGCTGAATCCAAATCATCCGTTCTGATTCTGCAGCCTTTGACACAGTCAACCATCAGATCCTTCTCTCCACCCTCTCTACTCTGGGCATCAGAGGAACTGTGCTTGACTGGTTGACCTCCTATCTCTCAGAAAGGTCCTTCAAGGTAGCCCGAAGAGGTGAGGTTTCCAAGCCACATCAGTTACATACTGGGGTACCTCAGGAATCAGTGCTTGGGCCACTTCTCTTCTCCATATACACAACATCACTGGGACACATCATTCAGTCACAATCAGTGGTTTCTCTTACCACTGCTACGCTGACGACACGCAACTCTACTTGTCTTTTCAGCCCAACGACACCACAGTGACTGCTCGACTCGCTGCCTGTCTGGCAGACATCTCGGCCTGGATGAAGGAACACCACCTGCAACTCAACTCAACTCAACCCAGCCAAGACTTTGTCTTTCCAGCCAACCCTGCTGTTGAACACAACATCACCATGCAGCTGGTTTCAACTACACTATCGCCTTCCAAAACGGTCAGAAATCTAGGGGTAACCATCAATTACAAGCTAAATTTCACAGACCACATCTCAAAGACTGCAAGATCATGTAGATTTACACTCTACAATATCAGGAAAATAAGACCTTTCCTCTCTGAACATGCCACACACAACATATTACACCACTCTTTGTCTCTCTCCACTGGCTGCTGGTTGATGCATGTATTAAATTCAAGGCTCTGATGCTGGCATACAAAACAGTCACTGGGTCTGATCCAGCATACCTAAAATCATTTATGCAGAGCTACACTCCCGCCAGAAGCCTGCGGTCAGCTAAGGAACGTCGCCTTGTTGTACCAACACAAAGTGGCACCAAAACACTTTCCCGGACTCTCAGTTTCATCATACCACATTGGTGGAATGACTTTCCCAACTCCATCCGTGAAGCTGACTCACTCTCTGTCTTCAAAAAACAGCTAAAAACACATCTTTTCCAAGAGCACTTAACCAGTCACAAAAAAAAAAAAAGCAAAAGAAAAAAACAATCTGTTGCACTTAAATCTGTTTGTAGTGCTATTCTGTTGATAGTGAAACTTTGTAATATGGCACTTTTCGTACAAATGTCTCCTTAAGATGATTAACTCATGTTTTCCTCTTTTGTAAGTCGCTTTGGATAAAAGCATCTGCCAAATGAATAAATGTAAATGTAAATATCGCTTCTGAAGACATGGATTCAACCACTGGAAGCACATGGATTAGACTCTTTTATGCTGATTTATGTGATTTGTGGAGCTTCAATATTTTAGCACCGATTCACTTTTATTGAATGGACCAAAAGAGCTGAGATCTTAATTTGTGTTCTGCAGAAGAAAGAAAGTCATACACATCTGGGATGCCATGAGCAAATGAAGAGAGAATTTAAATTTTTGGGTGAAATATTCCTTTTTAAGCGTGATGTGGCCCCTGTACTAAACAACTTTTCCCATGCCTGCTCTACCTCCACTATTGTGAAGGACATGACGTACCAAGTGATCCTGCTTATTTAGCATTTTTTTGCATTCCTTGCATTGTTTGAAAACAATAATGATCTGTCAGCATTAAGGGAAATTTAGACCCTACACATAAACTGATTTTAATGTAATTGTTTCATACATTATGATTTAAAATGGTGATCAGTGTATTGAAAATAACTTTCTGTTATCATGTCTCCCTTTTATTTTTTGGAATTAGATTCATGTAGTGTTTATCATAGATAAGTGATGTATTTTAAAAGTTGGCATACAGTGTTCATTATAAAGGTACATAGGTTTTGCAACTCGGTACTCAATACTCACTACTCATGAGTACTTTTAAATGAGCTACTCTTTAACTCTTACTTGAGTAGTTTTTAGGACAGATACTTTTACTCTAATCACACAAATCTTTTTGGAAGTAATAGTACTTCTACTTAAGTATGATTTTTTAGTACTCTTTCCACCCCTGGTGTTACCCACTAGGACAGTTTATTTTAAAAAAGAGGGGCAAACGGTTACGGAATTTAACACGGGAGTACAATACTGAACTGATGTGGATTGATAGAAGCGGAGGCAATCTGTGTACACGATGGTGCGAGGAACCGAATGGCAGGGAAAATAATTATGTTCAGTGAAAAGTCAAAGGAAGATCGCAATGTATGTAATTGTACCTATATCAGATATTATTAATAAAACACGGGAACTCGTTGCGTGGGCATTTTTTGCCTCCATATTTTGAATTTCGGTGGCATTTTTGCCCCGAGTCCCCATTAATTTCTGACACTATTGGCATTGTATCTTTGTAGGTATTTAAAAGTTATTTAAAAGTTTGTATTAGACATATAATAGCAAGTAAACAAGATATCCCCACATATATGTCAAACTACATTGTGTTAATGTTTGACAAATAATATCTACCTTAAAAACAAGTGAAGTTTATCAGTGATTAAAAGGGTACCTGAATAAATGGCACCTATTCAGAATAAATTTAAATGTACAGAAAATCACAGGGCTGAAAGCTAGAGAAGAGAGGACATCGGCAGCAGTATATGCAAGCTGCTGTGCTCTTAATGCTGTGCCCTGCAGGCTTCCATCATGCTGGCACAGCGTGTTTTAGTTTATAAACAGTTTTAACGCTTATAAATTTCTTTCCAAAAATTCAGAAATACTTTTTTTTTTTTTTTGTACTTTGTAATTGTGGTGAAAAAGAATTGTAGCGAAGTTGAATACATTTTTAATCAACCCCACTAAAATTACTATTAGTTATTTATACTTAAAAAAGTTGAAAACATTTGAAAAATGTACTCAAGTACTGTAACGAGAGCAGTTGTAAATAGTGACTTTCCACCTCTGTTCACAGCAGCTCCATCTTTGATTTTTGATGGTAATGAAAATGAGGCTGTGAGTGATAGATGAACAGTCTCTTCAATGTGTTGTACAGTTGTTTAAAGTGTTTGATTGTTCTGCTGACAAAACAAAACAAAAAGAAAACATCTTTCCAAGAAATTCAATTAGACAAAAAGTCTAGACAACATGAATTGTAGAACATTATATGTGATCTAGGAGCTTTAGATCGCATCATACAGTGCATGTCATTGAAAAGATGGTAAGTCTCTCTCACAGCCTCATATTCATTCTCGTCAAATTTCAAAGATTTTGGTCAGATCCGTAGCCTAGCGGGCTGCTCTCATTGCATCATGGGTTACCTGATTTTGAGTCCTGGCTCGTGAGGTCCTTTCCAAATTCCAATCCCACTCTTCTCCTTCTCATTTCCTCTCACCTCTCTACTTTCCCTATCCCATTAAAAAAAAAAATCAAAGATTTTGGGCCTGGATAGCTCAGCGAGTATTGACGCTGACTACCAACCCTGGAGTCATGAGTTTAAATCCAGGGTGTGCTGACTGACTCCAGCCAGGTCTCCTAAGCGAGCAAATTGGCCGCTTGCTAGGGAGGGTAGAGTCACATGGAGTAACCTCCTCGTGGTCGTGATTAGTGGTTCTCGCTCTCAATGGGGCGCATGGAAAGCATCGTGGAGGGTAGCATGAGCCTCCACACGTGGAGTCTCCGCAGTGTCATGCACGACGAGCCACGTGATAAGATGTGAGGATTGGCGGTCTCAGAAGCGGAGGCAACTGAGACTTGTCCTCCACCACCCAGAATGAGTTAGGTAACTGCGCCACCACGAGGACCTACTAAGAAGTGGGAATTGGGCATTCCAAATTGGGGAAAAAAGGGGAAAAATAGATTTTGACTTTTTCAATTCAAGACTCTATTCATGACTTTTCAATAAGGCCAACAGTTTTGAAAGCAGCTTAGCTACTCCCAACTCTGTATATTACATATACAGGTCTCATTTAAATTGCATGTTTTTCTCAGAGTAAGTTCAGCATAAAATTAGTCAAAATATTGAAAGAATGTTTTCTTTCAGCTTTGCTGTGTCTGAAATGAAATTTGAGCGAATTCCGCCACTAGAGGGAGTAAATGTGCAAAAGGAGCAACTGCAGCATTACTAACAGACATTTTTAATTCGCCACTTAGTACATTCAGGAGCTCGACATACAAAAATAAATAAATAAAATAAAACATTTTAAAACAGAACACCTTTGTGGTAAAAAGAGCAAAGAGGAAACAGTTGCACTTGGCAAACAAGAACATTTGTATCATGGAATGACACGTACTAAGCAAAGAACATTTCAAACATGTGCTGACAAAACACTGCACTGAAACATAAGGCCACATTCATAAACTGCTTTATCCATCGATTTGCTAAATACTTCATACACAAAGCATAAGACAATGTTTGACTTCAATGAATAATTACTACACAAGAAGCAGATGTTCATTAATACAGTACCAACAACAAAGCACCCTAATGCTTTACGTTATGAAAGTGATTCAAGTTTTTATCCCAAAGAATGTTCATCACAAAAACAATATTAAATAGATTTTTAGAAATACTTATATAGCCTACTGTTATCACTGAACAAGTCATGCCTTACTGCCTGAATACAGACACATGAGCTGTCTCACTTCTTATTTTCCTGTTGTACATACACATCACATACATGCATGTATACACACACACATAGACACAGGAAGGGAGCTCATGTAAAGTCAAAGAGCAGAACGCTGTGTATAGGTGTATGCCCGTTGTCATTTTTTAATTGTTAGATACTTTCCAGAAATGTCTTTGTCATGATTAAATGCATTGCCAGGGCTATAAACATAAAGCAGATGGAAATAATCAGCTGTCGGATCAATATTTGGTGGTTTTGCAGCATTTGCCCTATGGACAGTTTGTTCAGAGTTTCTGTAAACAGGACAACGTAACAGTAACGTCTATTACACAACCATAAATTCTAGTTGCTGTATTCCTGAAGGGACTGTTGAAATAGCTTTGAGGTTTACATACAACATTATGGAAAGCATAATGATTAGCAAAGAGAATTGCTTGACACCGTACTTGTAACTTCATTGCAAATAGTGACGTGTTAAATACACCATCATGATTTTGCCACCCAGCCTGCCATGCCTGTGAATGGAAACTTGCTTCCTAAATTACAAACAGTTTGAGCACATGACCCTTTATATGTACAGCTCCGGCTGTAACCTTAAAATGTTTTCCCAGTGAAAATGTTAACGGGGTAAGGTTGAAGTGCAGGGGTTGGAGAGAACTGCTTGGCTCTTTTTCCTTTTGACAAGAACAGCTGGTTATAGCACAGACGGCAATGTGCACCTGTTGTCCCACATCAGAGGGTTATATTTCCTCTCTCTGGTGGAGGGTTCAGACAGAAATTGAAGATTGTGGCTTTAAGTGAGCCTATGCAAGCTCTTAATGGAATGTAACAAGTCTGTTTGTGACAAAACAACTGATTCAGTTGCTCTTAAAGTTCCATCTTCCACATGTTATGGTATAACACACACTACTAGTAGAAATTAACTAGTTAAAATGTAATTTTTTATATAAAGAATGGGTTTCAGCGTGTAGTGATGTCATTTTTGATATCAAAGTGTTTACTTGGGCTGTCAATTGAATGTATTAATTCAGTGTTCATTATATAAAAAATATTGTGTTCAAAAAATGAACGCAGTTAATCATGGCCCTGATCGTAAAAATAAATATTCCTACCATCTGAGCAATTCAAGCTTGAAGTACCACCTGTTTTCAGGTTCACAACAAACGACACTCAGGCTTGCTTGACACTAGGGTCAGAACAAGATGAGAACACGTTTTTGCATTTAAACAGGGCCGTAACCACCATAGACTTTGACAGGGACATGTACCCCACAGTATTCATAATAGTGGTCTATCGATATGGGTTTTTCCATGGTTCATTATTAAATGATTACATAATTGATCCAAATATTATCCAAATATTTATATAAGTGATTAATTACATAATTAATCAGCATGTCATTTAATGTCAAATTTTAATCGATTGACAGCCCTAGTTTTTACTAGCCCAAACCTAATTACTGATATCAAAAAGTAGCAGTCTCAGTAGTAGTATTTCCATTCCTGATATCAAGAATAAGCATTTTAACTCTATTTCAATTCAATTGTTGATATCTATAATTCATATTCTGCATGTTATTTAATGTCAAAAGGGCTTGCTATAGTTGAGGCATTTTGAAAAATATGAAATGACTACCCTACTGAAAAAAAAAACCCTGCTTTAACCAGCCTAAGCTGGTCATAGCTGGTCTAAGTAAGTCTCCCATAATGGCCAAGTTGGTCTAGGGAGACCAACTAAGAACAGCCAAACAGCTTAGGTTGGTTTTAGCTGCTTTATCAGCAGAGTATCCACATGGGTTTCAGTTGAGACACGAATGTCATGAGGTAGTAAATGGAATCCAGATGTTGACTCTTCACTTTCAATCTCTAACCTGGATTTTATGTGCCGCACTACCAAACACATTCCCTCATTGTACCACAAGCAAAGCACAGATGCTAATATCCATTTTCATTTGTTCGGACTCAACAAGGTATCACAGTGGCCCCATTTACATCTAGCATTTTCATGCATTTCATATCCAAATAGTATCTGGGTAATAATCTTTATATCCAGATACACCAGCTCCATTCCAATTATCCACTAATATCTGTAGTGCTTTAAAACAAGGTAGAGGGAATATGAAGGCTGAGGTTACTTGTGTTCAATATTGCCTAAATGACAGCTTTGTTACAATTCCCATTTGTGTTTTTGGTGCCTGCGGTCAAACATTCAGCCCCAGTCACTGTTTCACAGTTAGAAGGCGAGAGCTCTCGTTGTCTGGTGGTCTTCATGTGCACCTGCCAGCTGTGGCCACTGCAGATATATCCTTTGTTATTCCTTGTGGAGGGCAGATGAGAAGTTCTCAAGCACAGGATCTCTTGAAATGCACCTCTAAATTCGGGGCTCCTGCAGTAGATTAATGGGTTGAAAGCTGAGTTTGCATAACCAATCCAGTTCAATATCCTGAAGGGCAGTGTGATATTATCCGTCTTCCAGATGGCCGCAACCACATTGAGCACAAAAAAAGGCAACCAACATAGGGTGAACGTTCCCATAATGATTCCCAATGTCTTCAAGGCTTTGTGATCTTTCATGCCGAACCTGGTCCTCTTGTTCTTCACCTCATTTCCCTCTTGGGTACTGAAGCTTTGTGTTCGTATCCGGCCCTCGATACGATCGATTTTCTGAAGCTGCCTGCGGGCCTCCTGGAAGACCCTGCTATATACGAAAGCCATTATAATGAGGGGTATGTAGAAGGAGATTATGGAGGAGGTCACGGCATAGGCGGCGTTGGTGTTGAAGTCACAGCAGTAAGGGTTGTCCATGCAGCTCAATGCCTCAGGTTCATCTGACACCCACCACTCCATGTGGATGGGTAGAAAGGAGATCAGGGCAGCGACGGCCCACACACCTAGTACCACCCCGCAAGCCTTCCGCTCTGTAAGCATGGACTGATAGCGCAAAGGCCACATAATTGCCACATACCGGTCCAGGGCGATCACGCACAGTGTCTCAATACTAGCTGTCACACACAACACATCTGTGGCGGTCCAGAACTCACAGAAGAAATTTCCAAAGTGCCACGTGTTGAGGAGAATGTAGCATGCGCCGAAAGGCACCACCAGGAGGCCCATGACCAAATCGGCACAGGCTAAAGAGCTTATAAAGTAGTTGGTGACTGTCTGCAAACGCTGGAATCGTACAATGGCGATGATGACCAGCATGTTGCCGAAGACGATGCCCAGAACCAGCAGTCCCATCAAGATGCTAATTAAGACCACCTCTGCATCGCTGTACTCCAAGCCAGGCAGAGAGACTGGAGAGGAATCATTTGAGACTAGGGAAATGTTCATGTGCATGGAGGTGTTCTCCAGGCTCCATGCGTCCTCTTCCTCCATGAACTAAGACTGAATGACAACCAAAGGATAGAAAGTCAACATAAAATATGCTGAGAGCAATACTACACACATTGTAAAAAGTTTATACTGCAATTGTTAACTCAAGGAGCTATTTATAACCAATATAACCCTAAAAAAATGGGTTTTATTTAATATATTCAGGTTGATTCATTAATATGAAATACTTATTTTTTTAGCCATATCACTTAGATGTTACCACAGGAAGCACATTTTTAGTTTAAAAATTTTTTCAGTGCAATTGACAAAAAATAAAATAATAATTATTATTTGTAGTGGGCACAACAAATACAGAAGCATATTTTGCCAGGTAAAGGTGCTTCATGTGATAAAATTTAAATTACCAAGTTTAAATCAAATATAAAATATTATTTAACATGACTAAATCAACCTGGATACATTAGTTTGTTAGAACACAAACAAAATGAATTTTTATCTGGTAGAAACACAGTATCTATCCACTTTTATCCATCTATGCATGTTACCACTTTTTACAGTGCAAAATAACTAGCAATTGTTTTTTTAAGAATGAGAATTATTATTATATATTTCTTTTTTAATGTAAAATTGGTCAAAGGAAAATATGGTAGTAAATCCACTTACTAGAAGCAGCAGAAGAGTGTTTTCGAGTCGTCCAACTTAATTCCACTCTTCTTGGACTCCCATGAGATATCCAAATATTATCCTTTTTAATTGTGTTTCTCTCAGGTGTTCAGTCTCACATAGTCTTAATTAACAGTCTGTGCATTGATTGCTATTTCACATCTCTTTTAATCACCCTGTCCTTCTTTTCTAATTGAGTTTCTCTTACATGCTCAGAGCGCTCTCAGCTGAACACACAGTGTCTTGTGGTCTAAATTTGCCCCTGACTATCAGTTGGACTCTTATTGCAGCCAGCGATGACATCACAGTTCTTCAGCAGCCAATCAGAGAACATTTTCCTTTTACTCTGGAGGTCTGTGCTTGTGTAGAGAAATAACATTTTCATGTGAAAACTGTATTTTCAGAGAATTATAAAAATATATTTTAGGTAAGATATAATGACAAAATATAAAAATAAAGTGCACTAATAAATATATTTGTTAATTGTACATATACAAAGACATCCAAATTTTCTATTTTTCTAATAGCGTTTATATTTGTTTTCCCATAACAATTTGGAGTGAAATGTAGACGGATGGATGGATGTGGACCAACATTCAAAACAAAATATGTTGGTTTGTTATGCTTATGTTCCCTGGAAACATGTTTTTATCTATAGCAAAACAGTTGGATATCATATTTACAGCTTACCAAATGTGAAGTCTATCAAGTCTTGGGTAAGACACACTTTGTTTTTTTGTTTTTTTTAATTATCTCTGCTGTGACATGGATGTTCTATGTTCCTTGAGAGGATTCACACCGTGTTTTGTCACTAAGACAGCACAGGATCAATAATGTTATCCATCAGTTTTCAACATTGCCTCACCCTTTGCTTGGAGTTTTGGATTATTTAGCTTGTAGACAGCAGACCATTTCTATATGTTCCTATAAATTCATAATATTTCAGACACTAAAAAAAGATAATTTAACGTTATTATGAATATCTGATATCATTGAAATCTCTGCTAACCCAATGTATTTACAAATCAAACATGGTTGCAAATTCTCACAGTGCATTTCAAGGTTTTGATATGAAAGCATAAATCTTTAAGTACACTGTGAACTTGTTAGGTAACCTACACTGTTAATAGTGGTAACCTGCAGTTGTTACCTTAAGTAGCTATTTCTGCCTGATCTAACAAAATTAATTTTTTTGGTGTAACCTAATGTAGTTTGTGTGATTCTGACATACTGTATAAAGTAATATTTCTGACTTGAATCAAACTATTTAATTTAGGTGTAAACATGAATCATAAAGAAAGTTTTCTTTTTTAGATTAACATTTTTATGTACAAAAGTAAATAGCAAGGGTAAGATCAAGAAATAGATCCTTAAGATACTATTTTACCATGTAGCTTCTCTCGCAGAATCAAACATCCATGCAACATGTTGCAGCATGTGTTTAATCATTCACCAGACTGTGCAAGCAGTGGAGTGCGTGAGTTGCCTTTGCATATTCACTTGCAAATAAGCATGTTTTCTCAGTTAATATGTTCTGCAATGTTAAAAGCAAAACATGTTTACTGGCTCCCAATGATGCAGTACTTTAAATTATATAGTGGTAAGTGGGTGGATTTGCAGTTTCAATAACCAATAAAGGTGTGAACCTTTATGTTTTGTTCATTCTTCTCACTATATAGAGGAAAACGCCCGTTAAGTCTGTTAATGAGCACACATGCACGAAAAGGGCTTCATTAATTGTAAATGTGCTGAAAATGTTCTGTGCCATTCTGTACAGACTGTTTCAACCTGTCATATTGCATGTTGAACATACTGTGCTTCCCTGATGAAAACATAAACTCTCTAGCTATTAGGATATTAATGCGTTCTATTTGTTTTAAACCTGAATTATTTTTTTCTGATGTCATGCTAGCACATTAAACTTTGTGTTTTTGGATTGAATTGTGTCAGCAAGGCTTTGAAGGCAAAGACCCCCCACATATTACATCAGGGAACAATAACTTTGTCTATTCTATAGAAACAACAAGGAAGTGGCCAAGAGCGCCTTGTGTGATGTTTTCTTATAGGAGGTACATCCACCACCTTGTCTGGTTATGCGCACTGACGCATCTCCTGTTTGTGAAACACTAACCTTTGCCAATCACATACAGGGGCAAACACTAGAGATCCCAAAGCCCTTAAAGGGATAGAATAGAAAAATAGAAAAATATCTTGATAAATATTATAAGATATAAAAGTCCTTTTTTAACTCTAGATAATGCTTTCATTCTGCAGCTGTACACACGTGTGACGTAATGGTATTGGCATTTGAAACACGCTACAGAGGCATGTGCATCACAGCCAGAAAAGCAGCGCTGTTTACAAGTGAGTAGGAGGAATGCTGTACATTAGCATGGTTGGTTTTGGTAATTGTAGGAGAACTGATTATAAACAGACTTACAACTTGTTAACATGCTACGTTCTCCATGAGACATGTTACTTTACTTATTTTTGGGGTCTCAGGGTTCCCGGGTTTAAAATGTTAATAAATGCAATGAATTCTCAAATGCTATGATTTTCTGATTAGTGTACATACTATAGAAGTACACCCCTGCCTATTGGGATAGTTTTTTTATTGTTTATGTTGGCATCGAATTTGCCCCAAACAGAAGCAATACTACTGCATATTGAATACAGACATAAGGTAAAACTCTCTGATAAGTATACACTTTGTAACACGGTTAGTATTAAAATTAAACCAAAAATAAATGGCATCTTGTAGAGCACTTGCTTCTGTTTCACACATGACAATAAAAGACTGAGCACAAGCTGGTCCTGAATGAATTATTTATTCAATTACAATAATGACAATTGTGCATGTGCACAGTTTTATTTTTTTATTCTATGCTTGTACATTATGGGAATTAAATGTATCCAAGTGGCTCGAGTGTTTTGACCACGTTCAACAAAATTAATTAGATTGATTTAATGATTCAGTGACCATTTCTGGTGATGCCAGAGGGTGGTATCAAATGTCTTGTGTGAAATGAGTTAGTCACTGAATCAATGATTAAAAGAAAAATGTTATCCTTTAAAATTGTTATGTCTATAGATCTATAAAGAGACTTCAGTAGAGGTTTTAAACATTATAAGAACAAAGCAAATCTATAATTTCCCTTCAGTTTGTGAGCTGCTGACATGACTTTTATCAAAAGACAACAATAATAGTCTTATAAAAAAGCGTAAAATAACGTCAGTAAAATGCATAAGTGTTCTAAGAACACGTCTTTTTTCCTACAGTCTGTCGACAGCACACCAATATAGAGGTAAAAAAAGGAGCTGATATTAAAAATAGCTTTACATATTTAACACAGATCTAGTAATCTGCTTAAATTGGCAAAAATAACCGATAAAACTATACCTCACAAACATAATGTAAAAAGCATAACTTAATGAAGACTCGTGCGCTGATATAAACTCCACTTACAATGTGTGCTTAAAAGAAGGATTAGCCTTTGGTTTGTTTTGTTTTCTGCAGTGCATTTCACGTAATGCTGCCGATCAAGAATGATATGCCGATAAATAACTCTCGTTTGTGTGTTCCTCATCTCTAGATTTTTAGATTTAAGATCAACATCAATGACGATCAAAAACATGGATAAATGAGCATTGTTGAAAGCAACTTTGTAGAAATTAACGAATCCACGTTGATTAGACTGTCTGACTGACGGCCTATTACTCAAGGGTTGTTCCGGCTTATGAAACTCACCTGTGATTGGCCGGATGGTCGCTCAATCAGCCCAAAGTTACAAAACGCAAATAATACTGTATACAAATACCCCATTTGGACTCGATATTGGTTTAGCTTGGAAAAGTGCAGGGGACGAAATCATCTTTATAAAGAGTGTGAGGGACGTGTCCCCCATGTCCCCCATGGCTGTTACGCCCTTGCAGTAGAGCAGCAAGAGCAGTTAAGGAAATGAAGCACTTAAGTGCAGGTTTTTCCACAGGATGTGCCTCACACAGTTTCATCATGCGTGCATACCAGCCTTAGTCTCAGTTAGTGCCAGTGAAATCTGATGAGTGAGGGTGATCACTGGGGAAGTGAGGGTGGAGAGGGTGTTGTAGGCTTGTCTATTTAGTTAGGTGTATTGTACATGCTGTAAATTGGCATCAGCTTTCAATATTAGGAAATACTTTGATTCAGACCAGTATGTACGTTAAAGGAATAGATTAGCGAAAATGTTTAATTGTGTCATTATTTACTTACCCTCATGTAATTCCAAACCCTGTATTCTTTTATTTTTGTCAACCAACCATCTCATAATAGATCTTTGCCCTGTAATGACAGCTGTCAAAAGCACCATAAAAGCACTCAATGCAACTTGTACACAAACCTTCTGAAGTCATTCGCCAGCTTTATTTGAGGAATAGTCCAAAACTGAAGTCAATGTTCACTGGTAATCTTCACATCTGTTGCAGCATTCTAATCAATTATGGTGCCTAGGGCAAAGGATATGTGCCACTTGAGAACCAATGACGTCTGATTTTATTGGCATCCAGCCACTATATATATATACAGAATAAACAGAGGCCGATACCTATCACCTGTATTTTGATCAGCCAATACCGATCAGATGACTGATCCTTTTTAAAGTGCCATTTGCAAATTATATGCTGCAGATAAATGTTAATGCCCCACACTGTAAAATAACATTCAGTTTACATTAATTGTGAAATGCTAACATTTATTCGAATCAAATACATTTCTGAATAGCTCTGTTATCACTATCAAAGATCATTGTGACATACTGGCAATCATTAAACTCCATGAAAGCATCATACAAACAGAGATGCATTTAAAAATAAGAGAGATAAATATATTACAAGCTCCAAAACCACTCCAATGAGAAATCATTAGTATCTATGATTTGTCAACTGTCTTTGGCATTTTGTTTTAATGCAAACCACAAATTATTAAGCAACTGCGTGAAAAAGCACTGAAGCGGCACCGCTATCTGATTGACATAACTCACGTTACATCATGTATACTCAGAATTGCATTCACGTTTACTTGTAGTTTAATTCGTTTTTACAGCAGTATCTTTTTCCAACTGTACATACAGTAAAGATTACTGCCGAAATGACTTAATTCAGAACTAACTTATTCATCTAAATTATAGCATGTCTGAAAGTGTAAATTGGCAAATGCTTAGATATTAACTCACCCTACAGTGACCGCAATGTCATGCTTCGGGGGCTAAGCAAGCGGTCATTCATTAGAGTGGCAGTGTATGTGTGATTTTGTGCAAGATGCAATTGAAAAAAAGATTGGCCCTGAATCTAGGCACGATTGGCCGATCATAGATTTATGATGAAGATCGACTGATTTAGATTGTTGGCTGATCGATCGGTGCACTCCTAATGTAAGGGATAATGTACAGTCATCAGATCGATATCGCTTATTACACCAAATAAATAAATAGACATGAAATATTGATTTCCATTTAAATGAATTATGTGAGTTATAAGTTCTGTTGGTGTTTATTTTGCAAAAATGACTGTCTGACTTCTCATTATCCAACTTATTACAAGACAACTTGTTAAATAAAGGGATCGTTCACCCAAAAATGAAAATTCTCTCATTATTTATTCACCCTCATGATATCCCAGATGTGTATGACTCTCTTTCTTCACCAGAATGTATTTGAAGAAAAATAGAAAAATTAGCTCACTATGTCCTTAAAATGCGAGTGAATGGTGATTTCTGTTTTGAAGCTCCAAAAATTACGTCATCCATATGAGACCACCTGTTACATTAATGACTTCAAAAGTGACACAATCACTTTTGGTATGAAAAGATAACTATTTAAGTACTTTTTTAAACTCTAAATCATCCTTCCCTTCTGCAGCGGTACACGTGTGACGTAATCGCATTGGCATTTGAAACACGCAAGAACTGATGCAAATGCGTCACAGCCGGAAGAGGAACGCTGTTTACAAGTGAGAAGGAGGAACGCTGTACAGTAGCTTATTTGGTTTTGGTTTAGATCTGCATTTATCTGTTTCTTTACTCACAATAGTGTGTTTGTGTGCTTATCCTGGATGTCTCAACCGAGTGGAGAACGTGAAATTACCTCTGTATCATGGCAATGCAAATACGTCACATGAGGGACCACGCGATTCCCACCCTATTGTGAAACGTTGGATTATAGTTCAAAAGTACATCAATATTGATCTTTCATCGCACAAAAAGTGACCGTATCAATTTTGATGACATTAATATAACCGCTGGTGTCGTAATGATTTTATGCTGACTGTCTGTGAATTTTGGAGTTTCAAAAGACAAATCTCCATTCACTTGCATTTTAAGGACCTACTGAGCTAAGATGATTTTATATTTTTCTTTAAATGTGTTCTGGTGAAGAAAGAAAGTCATATACACCTGGGATATCATGAGGGTAAATAAACAATTAGAGATTTAATTTTTTAAATAAATAAATAAATGGACATGAAACATTGATTTGAGTTGAATTTTTTTTATTAGCTTTAGAGATCTCAGAGTAATATGAGAAGACAGATGACTTGCAATACCTGGATGATTAAATAAATATAAATGAATAAATATTATATTGACAACAGCATAAAGGTACGGAACTACATGAGGGTGATTAAATAATGACATTATTGTAATTTGTGGGCGAACATTTCCTTAAGTACAGTCTTCTATGAACAAAAGTGACCATGAAGCACAGTATATTTCTGTTCTTTATTTCAGAGTGCTTACTCTGTCAACTGAAATGTGAAACAGTGGTGCCGACCTGATCCATTTCTTATTTGAACACTGTGGACAGAACATTGTCAAAGAAAGGGAAAAAGTCATGGAAACAGGCAGCCATGCACTTTGGTCAATTATAGATAAAAGCTCACTGTCTGGGGAATCAATCAAGATGATTAATCTACGGCACTTAAAGAACGTACATGATGGACCCTTTTTCCCCTCACATGTTCACTATAGGATTTTTTTTTAATGTTTGATTCCTTTTGCTGTCTCATTTTTTCTGTCTTTCATTACATTCACTTGCATGATAGCTGAATACCAGTGGAAAAAAATGTATAGGGAAAATGTATGTAAAATGAAGGTTAAATTATTAATATATCTCAAGTAAGTTTACTTAAAAAAGTTATCATTTTGCCAGGCTAAAGTAGTACACTGTACTAATTTTTAAAAGGATATAAATGGTTTTATTAAGTCAACCTGACCAGTACATTAGGTTTCACCAACAAAACTCACATTTAAAGGAATAGTTCAGCCACAAATGATACTTTTCTTATTATTTACTCACCCCCATGCCATCTCATATGACTTTATATTTTCCTAATAACACGAAGATATTTTGATGAAGTTATGATGTGAATATACTGTATACATACAATGCAAGTCAATGGGGTCTACAACTTCTAAGCACCATAAAGGCAGCATAAAGATAATCCATACGACTTGAATGGTTTAATCCATGTCTTCTGAATAAGTTTGCTCTCTTTGGGTGAGAAACAGACCAAAATGTGAGAATTAAAATTTTTGTGTGAACTACTTCTTTAAGGGTCATATCAGATTAATCAGTCATAACACTTTTTCTGGTGTAGGACATTATGTAGCCAATGGATATGAAGGGATGGGGAATAATGTTTTGTCAGTATTTCCTTTTTTATTTTCTTACTGTAGCTAAATGACATTCACATGCCAATGGCAATTAAATATAATTTACTCACTCTCATTACATCCCAGATGTGTATGACTTTCTTTCATCTTCTAAACACAAATGAAGATTTTTAGAAGAATATTTCAGCTCTGTCTCTCCACACAATGTAAGTGAAAGCAGGGGCGTCGGACTGGGGGGGTAAAGGGTACCGAGTACCCAGGGCCCGAGGCAGGGGGGGCCCCTTAGAAGTCAGTTTTCTATACATACATATTTGGTACGGGGGCCCAGCAAGATGGTTTGTACCCAGGGCCCAAAATTTGGTGCTTCGGCCCTGAGTGAAAGGGTGCCAAAATCCACATAAGTGTGACATAAAAGTACTCCAGATGACTCTGGTGGTTAAATCCATAAAATCCGTCTGAATTTATATGGTAGGTGTGGGTGAGAAACAGATCAATAGTGAAGTCCTTTTTACTATAAATTCTCCTCCCTGCTCAATCAATTCTCAATTCTCCACTTTCACATTTACATTCTCCCTCTTCTGTTTTTGGAGATTCACATTCTTCATGCATATCCCCTTAATTGGCAGGGAGGATAATTTATGATAAAAAAAAAATAATGAAAATTGATTCTCACCCATACCTATCACATCGTGCTGCCTTTATGTAGATTTTGGAGCATCAAACTGTTGGCATCCATTCACCTGCATTGTATGGACCAATAGAGCTGAGTGAAGATTTGGGTGAACTATCCCTTGAATAACAAAATGGATTTTGAGCTTATGTCAAATTTAATCTACCACTCAATTGGAAAATTAATAAATAAATAAATTAATTAAATACACATTGTTCCAAAGCAAATTTATGGAAAAAATATGTACCGGTATATTAGGCCATACTTATGAAATAAATACTGTAAAATAAGTTGTTTACATTTGCAGGCATGGCGTGTTTTGATGTTTGTTTTCCAGGAAGTGGCAACCTGTTTGTGCAAAGGTTAGTGAGGTTTAGCAAACAGTTGCTAAGTCCTTGGACTTGTGTGCCACGCCTGATGCATCTTCCACCCATTTAAAGTTTCAAATTTCACTTATGGGCTCACAGTTCCATGAAGTTAGATAGAGACACGCATAATCATCCTGGTCAGCCACACTGATGCCTGGTCATATAATTTACAACTGCTTTTGTTATCAGAAGATGAGTGATTAGTGTTTCAATAGGACTGGGCTGAACTGATATATATTAGCTTCGATGCATGTATTCAGTTTTCTGTGATGCTGAACAAGACAGGTGCAAATTAGAGCATGACTGACTCAAGTTTTTTGTTTCAAGGGTGAGAGATTAGTTAGATGGACTGGGAAAGCTGGATAAAGTGGCCATTTCCATTCTCCACATGGGGAGAATTTTTAGGGTTAAAAGTTTAATTCAACAAAAAAAGTAAGTAGGCAAAAATAGGTACTTTTGAGATAACAAAATTGTTGCTAGGTTTGCCTAAGATTTCAAGGTTTATGGCATCGTGTTGTATTAAAAGAGTTTTGCAAAAAACGCAAATGCCCTGGCTCGTGACATAAAGTTTGCAAATACCTCGAAAACATTTGCATAAATTACTTTATTTTCAGAGTTGTAGAGTATCTAAATATTTGGTACTTACTGCATCTGGGATGAACAACTCCTAACACAGTCTCCAATATCTCACAAAGACAGGAATGTTAACCAGACAACCAGCTGCCATTGCGAGCGCTCTTCTTGTATGCGCGCGTGAGAGCTGGACAGCAGCTTCCAGCAAGCGAGTGTACTGAATTAAGTGTGTTTTTGGTGTTATTAATACAGTAGAAAGACAGGTCTCATTAATTTATCTATAAAGCTTAATAATAAAATATATTGCGGAAATATCAAAATGTAATACTGTATATTTTAGCATCAACTTGATACCAAAACTGGTACTTTAAGGAATAGTTCACCCAAAAATGAAAATTGTCTCATTATTTACACATCCTCATGCCATCCAAGATGTTTATGACTTTCTATCTTCTGCACAATAGAAATGAAGATTTTTAGAAGAATATCTGAGCTCTGGAGGTCCATATAATGCAAGTGAATGGTGGCCAAAATGTTGAAGCTCCAAAAAACACATAAAGGCAGCATAAAAGTAACCCATATGACTTTGTATGGTTGTAAACAAGATCTGGACCTAATATCCCAGTTAGCGATGATATTCTACCAAAAATTATTTTAGGACAAGATGTTTCTTTGAATAAAGTATTCTTAAAAATAACTTCAGGTTGAATTCCTTGTAGCTCAGTGCTGTAGGCTCATTGGATGTTCAGAGGGACAGCACTGTTAGGAAAGCTCTGCTCTGTGTGTTGAGGAAATATCCACTGTCACAGTTTAATTCTTCAGGACAAGAAACTGCTCCATCAGTTGAGTGAAATATTTTGTACACTGTGCTCAGATCAAAAGTATAAATTAAAAATTATGTTATTGTGTCCAAGACGCAAAACAAATTAAGCTCCTTTCTTTTCCAGCCCCAGGATGTTTAGCTAATTATATGCTAGAGTATAAAGCTAAGCACAATGCTAACACAAATACTTTTTCATTTTGAGCTTTCATGTTAAATTTACTGGGCTGGGTAAAGTGTGCAATTTCTGCGGCAAAAATAATTGTTGTTGCTTTCCAAATACTTTTTTGATTAAAGTAGTGCCTAACGTAGAATACTCTAATGTCATTATATTCAAAACAGATATGCAGTACTGAAGTATTGAGATTTATGACAGCTGTCAAAAAGGCAAATGTTCTTATATATATAAGAACATTTGCCTTTGAGTGATTAACTACGGTGCAGGGCCACATTGCACTATTATTTGAGTGATATTGCTTAAATATATAACCTTTTATATATATATATATATATATATATATATATATATATGTGCTTTGGAAAGAACAACACCATAGAACAAAACATTTGTAACAATAATGCTTTATTAACATTTTCAAAACTCTGCGGTACAAAGAAAGAAATTCACTAAAATACCAAATTAAATATTTACCAAAGTCTAAGTGGGATGTTGACTGATTGATAGAACTACTATTCACTGCAGTGTGCATTCGATCTCTTAAACCCTCATCCTCCTTAAAATCTTTAGTCATCAGGCTGTCTTTTTTTTACTTTGGATATGGAATGCACACAATTAGTTTCAGGGCAGCAAGCGCCACGTTGAACTCCAAATGAAAAGTGTGTCTTGTTCTGCTTTTAGCGCTGGCACTGCAGATGGAAATACAATTCATCCAAAATGTTTGGTTATCATTAGCTGGTACTTAAGAAGCTCAGTGACAATATGTCCCCACCACTTTCTGCATTGGCCAATTTTGTCCCCAACACTTTTTGAAATAGCTGTCCTGAATGAAGTATCTAATGCAGGAGAAACATTACCAGTTCATAAGCAGGAGTTTTCAAATCCCAGGACCAAAAGATATAGGGATAAAATTATTATAAAATAATTAATTATAATAAACAGTAATTGCAGCACTTGAATTGGTTATCCAGAATAACTATTTATTTTAAAACAGTAAATAATATTTAAAAATATTTGTGCATAACCTAATTTATATTCATGAGTTTCGTGTCATCACAACCAGTAGACCCCCTCCCCCTATAAAATGTCCCCACCACTTTTTAAAACAAAGTGACACATTGCAAATAGTCGTGTTTGTCCTTAAAGAATGACAATTAGTTAATATGCATGTATATATATTGTATATGGATGCAGCATTCCTATTCTTGTGCAGTAATAGCACATGTTTTGGCAGGATTAAGACGCAGGTTTTTGCGCTGGAACCCACACACACAAGTTGCAAGACTGTTGGAAAAAACAACTTTTGCAAAACAACTTTTCCTGAAAAAGTTACAAAATAAAATCTGTGTATGTGCAGCCCAAACATTCTTGCAGTGACTCTGTGATGTGAATCGGATGTACAGAGTCTGACAGAGAGGTCGGGGCTGAGGCATGGCCACTCTAGGCCACATCTGTCTTCCTCTAATGTCTGCAGGTCAGCAGCCTGTCAGGAAACTGCTCAAGGATTCCATATAGGACAAAGGCAGTTGGGCCTGTTATCACTGTATGCCAGGGGCCCCAATAAAATTAATTAGGCAGCGAGGACTGTTAGGCAGGGTGAGGGTCAAAACAGAAATGATTAAGAATAATGCCAATTTAGCTAAGAGCTAAATCGAATCCCATAAACAAATAAGATTCATATTTGTATACAAATCTGTGAATATAAACTAGCTACTTAAGACTCAAAGTCATACATTTACTATCACTTAAGACCATTTACATGAACTGTATAGCTAACCGAGCCAACCTTTACAAACGAAAGCATTTAATGTGTCTATTACTGTGCTCCAGCATCTAATTTTCCTGCCACTTTAAATAGCATCCCATTTGTCACCTTCGCAGGCACAACATTTATATCAGTGCACCACAAGACCATAATGGGGCATCAAACGGCAAAGCAGTGAAAAGTAAATTGTCCTATAGCCAACGGCCACTTTATCAAGCACACTGACAATTACAAGCCCCTTCTGTGAGGATGCTCTTATTATGTATTTGTACTGTTCCGAAAGCCTGCAAATGCAATGTTTGCACCCAGCTAATACATTTATGATCTTAAATAATTTTCCAAGCGTTACATTGTGGTTGTGGGAACAAAAATGTGTCCAGATTTTCTTACCATAAGTAATGTTATTTAAAAGTTAGCCTGACATCCCTGAAAATGTGAACACTTTATCCTAAAAGCTTTATTTTCCCAACTTTTTCAGTTTTCACTTTCAGAAGAAATAAAGAATGTAAAGAAGGGATTTACAAACAACACTGTACTTACAAGGTTTTCTCTAAAGATTTAGAGAAATTTCATAGAATACAAAAAATGTCACGAGGATGTTTTATTAACATTATTTTAACAACACTTGTTCCTTATATAACATTAGTCATAATTGTTGGAACATTCCATATTAGCTGGGAGGTGGTATCTTGTAGTGAATATCTAAATGAGAAACATTTAGTTTAGAATTATTGTTATTTATAACCATTTCAAATTCACGTTTAGGCTAAGATTAAGAGCTTTGGTGAAATACATTTGGACCAAGTTAAAGACACATACGTCAACATTTACTTTCAACCCATTTTCTGCACTAGGACAAAATGAAGGGTAATCAGAAAAGAGATCCATGAGCTCTTGCTGATGGTTTTTATGTCCACCACTAAAACCCAGTCTTGTGGAGCCATACTGGTTTGGTCCATATTGTAGCTTATTCTAGCCAAGAACCGCTGATTTAGCCAGTGAGAGACCATCTGACCAGTGACCAACATGTAAAGTGACTAAACACAGTTTATTTAGTTTTACACGTTGTTTAGGAACTGGGTTGCCTGAAATACAATATATTCTAATAATGTACATGTGAAAAAAAACAAAGCAAATATAAAATTAAATGTAAAATATAAAACAGTTTTACAGAAAATGCTAGAAAAATAGCAGAAAAGGTGTAAAGGTTTCTGCCTGTATAAAAGTACAGACATTTCACAGACAGAACTCTTTAAGCAAAACGGAATGTACAGTTCTGTTCATGGATATCTAGTTCACTTGGTACTAAGTGCCTCAAACAAAACTAATAAAATGTCATTAAATCTGCACAAAGAAACCAGAAAGTAAATGCATTAGACTGCTGCTGCCAGCTCAGGTCACAATGTCAAAAAAACATCAGAGCAAGTACAATCCCGATAGACCAAAAGGGATGTTACTTACGGAACCCCCTTTCAGTATCCATGGTATGAATCACTGCAGCATGTCAGATATTGCAATATGTTTGTATTAGTAAATTTGGGCACACTGGAGTCAATTCTGTCGTATAGATTGTGTAATATAACAAAGTGAAATTTTGTACATAGCTTATGATGTCTATAGTTATCAAACAGCGAAAAATGTTTCAGTTTTGGAGTGAGAGATGTTGACCTGGAAATACCTAAAATTACTGAATTGTAAAAGAGGGGAAAAAGTGGGGAAGGAGTTGAGTGTTTTTCCTCATGTCTACATCCCTTTTTAATTGAATTTTTGGATAATGTATTCAGAGGTTAACCTTCTTGAATTATTTTTTAATTATTTTTTTAATTGTTTTTAATACATTTTACATAGTGTTTATATCAGTGTAATGACATAAACCAAGTAGCATTTAAATAATTAGCAACAAGCATTTAAAATGTAATAAATGTAACAGCATTTAATTACACATTGTCATTGTGACATTTAGACACTTAAATCTAAATTGTTCTTGTTGCCTGTGTAGTATTTTGACTAGGCATTTGGCAGTATCAAATTTTCATTCTTGATATTTGCCAAAATTTTAATCACCGTATGTGGTATAACTGCAATATTGTACTTTACAAAAAAGTTGAAAGATAAATAAACGTTATTGTTGTTCTTAAAAACAAGATTAATTGAATTGCTCTTTACATAAGCTGAAGTGAAAAACACTCTTACCTTGAGAACTGTTTGAGTTCTAGTGACCTGCTCCCCTTTCACTGCAGTAGTTAATGACCTGAATGGCATTTATATATACATGTGATACAGAAGTGTGAATTTCCAATAAGCAGAAGTTTTACTATTTAAACAAAGGGATCTGGAAATATTGGGATTTCCATGAGTTGTTTAACAGTGTTTTTATGTGTTGGGGCTTTAACTGGCGCATTTGTTGTATAAGAATGTAATACCTTACAGGTCATCTCTTACAAGTAAATCATCTTCACATACTCTAATATATTGTGGTATTGTTTTAACTGCCATTGCTATATTATTATGTTTTTCTTTCTGTATTTTTGCTTTCAGTATTTTTTCAGTGAAATCCTCTCAAAACTATTAAAGCTATCAGATAAACAATATTTAGTATTGTTTCTCTAACGCCTTTCAAATCCCTATGCCTTTCTTTTCTCTGTGGAACACAAATGGAGATTTTAGGACAAATTTAAGTCTCAGTCACCACTCACTTTCATTGCTTACAATGCAAGTGAATGGTGAACATTTAGCCTGATATCTCCTTTAGTGTTCAAAAGAGAAAAGTTAAATGGATTTAAAAATAAGCCATGTAAATGATGAGAGAATTTTCATTTTTGTCTGAACTATCCCTTTAATAATGAGAAAGTCAATCAACTAAATAAATTAGTTTTACAATTTTAAGTGGAAGCAAAGCCAACAACAATTCTGTTTAGTTTTTTCCATGATTCTGTAGACATTTTCACATTTTAGCTTATATACAGTATACAGTATGTGAGGAAAATCAAAAACACAACACTTGCAAACACATTTAAATGAACCCAAGAGGGAACGTAAATTAGATCGTCAATGCCAACTGCCAAGATTGGGAGGGTTACTTTTGAAATGTACTCCACTACAGATTACAGAATACATGCTGTAAAATGTAATTTGTAACATTCCGTTAGATTACTCAAATACTTTGTATTACTTCTTCAGCACTGGTTGATTTTTTTCACTTGTTTTGACTATAAAAACTCTGCCAGTACAGTAAGACAAAATACACATGTTAAAAATACATTCTCTTAAAAAACGTCTAGGTTACGGATATAACCTCCATTCCCTGATGGAGGGAACGAGACGTTGTGTCGAAGAAGCGACACTAGGGGTCCAATTTAAATCCCGCCATGCACTGAGCCGTGTACGTGTACTGTTGACAGGAGCTGGTAGGTAATTTACGTGCCAAAGCAACCAGCTGTGTCAGACTGTACGTACCCTTCCCCCACGCCCCATAAAATCGTCAGAGCCTTCTGGTTTTTACCCCCGACTGGGGGGAATAAGGCGACATGCTAAGCATGGGAGCTGGCCGCGCCAGACAGCTGGGGCCATCTTAACGCTATCATATGCATCGGGGAAGGCGATCTTAATTAGTTCCTATTCTTTCAGGGGGAAAAGACTCTGCGGAGACCACACCTGCCCAGACTGGTGGAGGTAAAGTGTGGTGAAATACATCACATGGGCTTTTAGGTCACATGTGGAGAATGGCGCGGTGGTAGATCCTACCTCATTGGGAGGGAGGAGTTGCTACAAACACAGCGACCTGGGGTCCGTGAGGACAGCCCAAGGGAGAAGCGTGTTGGCTCGAAAGGGGAATGTACCACGGAAAATACACACGTTTCCTTTCCGCTGTCCACCAAAGCAGACAAAGAGCTGCTCAGAACGTCTAAAGCTCTGCGTGCGGTCCAAGTAGGTACGCAAAGCACGTACCGGACACAGCAACGAAAGGGCTGGGCCTGCCTCCCGGGGCAGCACTTGCAGGTTCACTACCACGTAGCCCGGTCGCGGTCTTAGGATCACATGAGTGTCTGCCCGCTTGAACTCCATGCAGGTGTCGCTGACAGAGAACGCTTGTAGGTCCCCGACCCTCTATCAGGAGGGCTGTCTTCAGGCAGAGGGCCCTGAGTCCGACTGATTCTAGTGGCTCGAAGTGAGGTCTCTGATGGCCCGAGAGGACCACTGAGAGATCCCAGGAGGGGAACAGGCTTGGCGGGACGGATTTAACCTCCGGGCGCCTCTTAGGAACCTTATAATTAAATTGTGCTTACCCAAAGACTTGCCGTCTACTGTGCTGTGGTGGGACGCAATAGCAGACGTCTGTCCAGGGTTTGAAAATTTGCCGGCAGGTGGGGGTGGTGATCACAAGGTGCGTGCCATGACGCCATGCTCGTCTCGGGACTGGAGTCTGCAACCAGTGCTGAAGCAGTCTCATATGCATCAACCTAAGTGGTGCGACCGCCGCGGAGGTGCCATATGCCCCAGGAGCTTTTGGAAAAATTTTAAAGGGACTGCTGTTCCCAGCCTGAAGGCGGCAAGGCATTTCAGCCCTGACTGAACCGGCCAAGAGATGCTCTGAACCGGGGCGAGTTTGATCTTTTCCCAGTTGACCTGAAGCCCTAAACGGCTGAGGTGCCTGAGCACCTGGTACCTGTGGGTGCATAGTAACTCTCGGGAGTGGGCCTGGATGAGCCAGTCGTTGAGGTAGTTGAGTATGCGGATGCCGGCTTCCCGAAGCGGGCAAGGGCTGCCTCTGCGACCTTCGTAAAGACGCGAGGGGACAGGGACATTCCGAAGGGGAGGACCTTGTACTGGTACACCTGGCCGTCGAACGTGAACCATAGGAAGGGTCGATGTCGAGGCAATATTGAGACGTGGAAGTATGCGTCCTTCAGGTCTACCGCTGCAAACCAATCTAGCTGCAGGACGCAAGTTCAAATGTGTTTTTGCGTGAGCATTTTGAACAGGAGTTTGTACAAGGCCCGGTTGACAACTTCAAGTCCAAGATCGGTCGTAAGCCGCCGCCTTTCTTGGGTATGATTAAGGAATGGCTGTAGAAACCCTTCTTCATCTTGTTTGGAGGGACAGGCTTTATCGCGTCTTGGGGGGCTGGCAAATTGAATTGCCTAACTGAGTCGAATGGTCCTGGCCAGCCAGCGTGATGGATTGGGAAGTTAGAGTCCAAACTCCGAGCTAGGGGCACTAAGGGGACAGATATTTTTTACGTACCCGGTGGGGCGGAGCAGCGGGGCAGAGCAGGTAATGTGGTGCTGGGAGGCAAGAATGCGTCCCGAGGCTCTGATGCTAAGAGAAGACTCGAAGCATTTACCTTGCTCCGCACACCTGGCAGGGGGTGGGTTAGTGACTGAGGAGGAGGTCCCGTAGATGCGTCCTATGGACTCATCAGAACCGGCCGGGGGGGAACAGTCGTGGGGCTGAAGGCGAAAGGTCCACATCCAGCGTGCCAGAACTGTTGAGGTGTGGTGGCAGAGTGGCGTGAGAATTGCATTTGCTGGCCAGGCGACCCAGAGACAAAGGATATAGCTCTTTTTTTGAGAATGTGGGTACCGCAGCCTGAAGGGTGCGCTTCCTGCAGGGTGCTCGACACAGGGGCTGAGAGCTGGGCCCGGGTTGAGGCGGAATTGCATGTTGCTTAGCCGGGGAGGACGCCCTCGGCGAGCAGATGGGGCGTGGCCTGTGGCGGCAGGTCTGCGGTGGGGCAGGATGTGTGAGATGGGAACTGCTGGGCAACGTCCTCGATGGTGTCGCCGAAAAGGAAGAACTGGGAGACCGGTGCGTAGAGGAAACGTGTCTTGTCCACTTCACGCATCTCGACTAGGCTCAGCAACAGATGTTGTTCCTGTGAGCGGCGAGCAGACCCGTGGAACCAATCGTCAAGCCGCGAAGGCTGTGGGGAGGATGGAGGGTTCCAGTCCAGCCCCACGCTGGCGGCGGCCCGGGCAAGCATGTCGGATATCTGCGTGTACCACTGTTAAGGATGGGCAAGGAGGAGGCGAGAACCGGTTTGTCAACATAAATGATCATTTAATGAAAACTGAACTCAAAATACACAAATATTAAACACACACGACGGACATGCCCGTAATTCTCTCTCTCTCTCGAACCATCGTCACCGGCTGCCATTATCCCTCACGCTCCTTTTGGGGACCGGGCGCGCGATATTTGGATTATTGGATGAACAGAAGGTTTGAAGAATATATCATTTATTTTTTAAGAAATAATACATTGTATTCCTCTACATTTACTGTAATTTTTCAATTATTTTCAATCAATTTAATGCATCCTCAGATGAACAAAGCAAATTCGAATTCTACCTTTTGCCACAGTTTCCTGGTGAAATTAACAATAGAGGCACTACAACAACTGTACGCTTCAGTCACTTTCACACAAATCATGACAACAACGGCTGATTGTGACTTTATAAATATTTCTTTTTGGCTCTATTACTCACAAACTGCTACGTTATGATATTAAAACACTTTTACAATAATCATCATTTGAAAACTGATAAATTGTATCCCCTGTATTACAGACCCACCTACTCGGACAAACGCAGTTTGAGACCAGATAAAAACGCAAGCTGAGATGTGAAATGAAAGTGTAATATAAGCAACATGAAATGACGTTGCTTCAGAAAATGTGCTTTGCATGTCGCATTTGCTTTTACAGCACTATCGGTTAGGTTTATGTGTTGGTTTAGGGTATTATGTCAGTTTTGTTCACCTCTGATTTGCTTTTAGGACACCATCTGTTTACATTAAATTTCAATGTTAGGGTTGTACACTTACTCATTAAAACCTCCATCTAATATTCACCTTAAATACCTTGTCTGATTACGACACCATTTCAATTGCTTTTGGTGCCTCCCATCAGACATTTCAAATGGAAACTGCAGCAAAATGAATGTGTAATGAAGCACGTAATTTTGTTTTGCAGAATTGTCGCCATGGTCACATAATTTTCATGAGATCAGGCTGATTTATGGCCTGGTAAAGTAGGTCAAAGTGGGATTCCCCTTCTGTCACTCACTCAACGATGTGTCAAATGAAGTGATACAAGGGGTCTTCCTTGGACGCCGAATCGTACCTCTGAACCTGAAAAAAGGCCAATGTCAAGTTGGCAGACAGAATTTGCATGTCATCACGCTGGTTGGCCAGGACCATCCGACTCGGCTACACGATTCAGTTCGCCCGGCTCCTGCCTTGTTTCAGCAGTATTCGCTCCACTCTTGTGCATGGCCAACAAGCCAGTGCCTTACGAGCAGAGATCTCCACCCTACCCCTCAAAGATGCGATAGAGCCCGTCCCTCCAGCCGAGATGAAGAAGGGTTTCTACAGCCCTTACTTCATCGTACCCAAGAAAAGCGGCGGGTTGCAACCAATCTTGGACCTGCGAGTTCTCAACCGGGTTTTGTACAGACTCCCGTTCAAAGTACTCACGCAGAAACAGATTCTCTGCTGCTGTCGTAGACACGATCAACCAAGCCAGATTTTTTCGCGAATTGGTGTTCCTCCTGAGCCGAAGACCCGCAGAGATGCACAGTTCTGTCAGTGCTTCTATTTCTTCAGGAGAGGCTGGGGGGGGGGGCTGTCCCCCTCCACCTTGAAGGTGTATGTACCTATTTGGACCACACGCAGAGCTTTAGATGTTCTTAGGAGCTCTTTGTTTGCTTTGGCGGACAGCGGAAAGGGAACGCTGTCTCCAAACAGAGGTTAGCCCACTGGGGCGTTGATGCTATTGCCTTAGCCTGTCACACCCAGGCCATGCCTGCCCCCTTGCGGGTTTGAGCACACTCTGCTAGAGGTGTGGCATCCTTGTGGGCACTGAGCCATGGCACCTCCATAGCAGACATCTGCAGAGCAGCGGGCAGCGCAACTCCCAATATCTTTGCCAAGTTTTACAATCTGAGGGTTGAGTTGGTCTCGTCCCGTGTATTGTCAGGTCCGAGCCGGTAGAACTCGTAATGCAGCTCAACTGACCAGGTGTTCAACTCGCACCTTGCGCCCTTCACCAAGTTGATCCAGTGCGCCTTCTGTCCCATGTCAGCCACTGAGTGTCACTGCCTGGATGTTTCTCCTCCATAGCCCGCTAGCCTGCGAATTCAGCGGAGCAATTCACGGCCAGACCCATTACGAGTCTCAAATGCTCTGTACAATGGTTGTGCTCCACGGGCATAGTTCCCTTTTCAGGCTAACTCCCCGTGATTTATTTTCCAGGGTACGGTCCCCCTTGTCAGCGGACTCCCCGCTGCCCCGGCCGCCATGCTTGTAGAGTCCCCCCTCATTAGGCTGGACCTACCACCGCGCCATATTCCACATCCGGCTTCACAACTCTCATGGTGTATTTGCCACACAGTACCTCCCCCTAAAACTGGGCAGGGCGTGGCCTCCGCAGGGTCTTTTGCTCCTGAAAGAATAAGAAATTTGCGGACCGGACAGTTACCTTGCCTTCCTTAGTCCTCTTCCTCAGTCTATAAATCGGCCCCCTGCCGGGTGCGCAGAGCAGGGTAAGGGCTTCGAGTCTTCTCTCAGCACCCTAGCCTCAGGACATTCTCCTGCTCCCAACATGCTATCTGCTGCTCCCCCCGGGAAAGACCGCCTTCCCCGACTTAAGATAGGCCCCAGCCGCTTTATGTCCTATGTGAGAGACATAGTGAGAAAGAAGGCCGCGGCTGCTGGGCTTGCTCCCATGCTAGAATGTTACACCTTTTTCCCCCCTAAGGGGTGCGGGAAACCTAAGTTTTGTATGCAAAAAAAAAAAAAGAGTTGGGGCATTGGGGAGGGCTACGTGCAGCCTGCTGTGCACCTGTTTCGACAGTCACGTAACACGGTCAGTGCGTGGCGCTGGAAAGAGGGAAAGAGATGTTGTGTTCCTCCTGCCACAGCACTAGACCTAGCACTGTAAATGGCCGTGCATCATTTTCGGCTCCTCAGTGCAAAATCCTGACTGGCATTCGCTGCCCCGCTTCCCTTTATACCCGTATGTCCGGGGCGGGGCATGCAAATTCTGTCTGCCAACTTGACATTGGCCTTTTCTCAGGTTCAGAGGTATGATTCGGCACCAAGGAAGACCGCTTGTGTCACTTCATTTAACACAACGTCTCGTTTCCTCCCTCGGGGAATGGAGGTTACGACAGTAACATGACGTTTTATTTGCTTCTTGTCTCTGCTGTTTTTTTTTTATTTGTTTTTTTTTATCTCCATAAATATTGTTACATGTTTGTATACTATAATAAAATCTACCATTCTTTAACATTTCTGACTGGCCATGAAAAAATAAATAAAACAGCACATGACCTTTCCCAATAAGAGCATTTTCTATTAACAATTTTACAAACATTTGTTATTTTTTATGCTCATTTCCCAAAACTGCACTTAAAATGAACGAGAACACACTTTAAGTGCTACTTGAGAGAATCGCTGTTTGTATGTGAAGTGCTGAAATGTTACCGTATAGAATCACTCTTTCAGTGTAACTTTTTATTTATATTTATGCATATATTTATAAATTCCAGTAATTTACATATCTGGTAAATGTTAGTAAAGTTAAGTTAATTTCTTGAATACTCAACCTAATTAATTACATAATTATGTATGGTTTGTAAGTTACATTTTGTGCAGAATGATCTATTATTTTTATAAAATCGCTACTTTATTCATCAAAGGATTATGTCTTTGATTGAAATAGCTCACGAGGATCTGAATGTTATTTTTTACAGTTTGACTTCGCAATGTATAATGTTGCAGTTCCTTATAAAGTTACTGGTCTCTGGCAAGTAACTCCTTTTTACTTTTATTTGGTGCTTGGCGAATGTTAATTTGGGTTCCCTGGTTGTGAATCTAAACTCTTTTAACTGTATTTTAAGTGTAAACGACAACGTAACCATGCATGCTAATTATTGCGGTATACCATATTACCGAATATCAGCACATGCCAACCCTCCTGCACACATATGCAGTACCTGTAGTGATTTCACTTAATATACATTTTTCTTCCTATGCTTTCATTTTTTTCATGTACACAAGTATGTCACTACTGTATAATAAAATTCCACAGCTTTACAGTAATAGGTTATGCAGTCATGGGATCAATTGTGTATAGAAATGGACTTATCACTGCTTTCAGCCAAGAAGGCTAATCGCATTCTTGAGCTGGTTTACTCACATGCTCTGAGGTAATGTCGTTTGATTTGAACAACTCTCTGTGACGCTGTTGACAGGTCTGGCTATGGTCAGTGCTGTGGAATGACTGCAGCTTTTATAAAAGGAAGTCTTATGATATAAATAGACATTATATACAGCTCTGAAGTACTGCTCTGATATTATAGTTGTAGTACAGTAGCTAATGGCACTAATTCTCAATGCAGTGTTAGATTAGTACAGTTACCCCCCGCCCCACCGCCCTTTCTTTTGATCAATGAACATTCTGTACGAGGGGATGTTTCCTTTGTTGGCACACTTAGATCCCTTTAAATAAACCCAGTCATACATTTCAAATCAAACATTGTACAAAGCAGATGTACTATAAACAAATTTTATGAAATATTATTTTAAATGTACTATTTACACTGTGGCTTCCTAACACAATGAAGGTGTGGCTTCCGTTAAGTTTTTGCCAAAAATGTAGAAGAACTGAAGACAGGCCAAACTGAGATGGAACACAGTGTGAAACAATTAAACTATTTCTAATGCAGTCATGACATGCCTATAGAAATAGAGCTTTTGACGTAAGAGGCACTATTAAACTGAAGACAGTAGTGTGCGATAGGTCAAAGCATTGAGTACTGGAGTTATTATCAACCGATTAAGACAAGCACTGAAAACATGGATGGTTTTCTGCTATAAAACCAGGAATTGAGTTTTAGAAGTTGGGAGTTTGCACAAGGAAAAGGGGTTGGAAAAATAATTTACTTGAAATTTGGTGTTTGAAGTTAGGAATAAGGATGAAGATTAAGATTTTAGGGCTGATGTTTGGTTGTAGGTTTAGGATAGAAAGACAAGGGCAACAGTTAGGAGTAGGGGTTAAAGATTGGGAGTTAGGGTCAGGGTTAGATGAAAGAGTAGGGGTTCTGGGTCAGGTTAGGTTTTGGGATTGGGTGCTTGTACAAAGGCAAAGTCAAAGGTCTTGGGAAAGAGTTTACTTGCAATTTGGGGTTTGAAGTTAGGAATATGATGAAGATTAAGATTTTAAGGTTGAGATTAGTTTATAGGTTAAGGGTAGAAAGACATGGGCTAGAGCTGGGAGTAGGGGTTAAATATTTTGTGTTACTGTCAGGGTGTCATATTTAGATGTGTTTTTGTTCATGTTTTGATATCATGTCTTTTATTTTGAGAAATTTAGTTCCTGATTCCCAAGTCATGTGATGTCCTGTTTTCCCTCCATGTTGATGAGTCTTGTTTTCATTGGTTTATTGTTTCATTAGGTTGTTATCTTTTTTAGTGTTTAGTGTCCATGTCATGTATTAAGCCCTCATGTTTACCATTGTCCTTTGTCTAGTATTTATGTTAGTTTGTGTAGCACTTTTCAGGTCCATGTCAAGCTTAAGCTTGCCTACCAAGTTTATGTTATGTTTTATTCATGTTTATAGTTAGTGTTTTTGGTTTCACATTGATTTTTAAACTGCACTTAGGTTCTTAATTTCATCGTCATCGTCTTGTCTTTGCCATTGCCAGCTACAATATATTACACAGGGTTAGATGGAGTAGGGGGTCTAGGGCAGGATGTATGGTTAGGGTTGGGATGTATGGTTGGAGGTTAGGGTTTTCTTTGTCAAAAATGTTATATGTAATATATAGTCAAATGTACCAGCATAGGTGCTCCAATTTAAATGAGTGTTCTGGGCAAAGTGTTTGTTTGTTCTACTACATGGAGTTTTGACTTGTTGTATATACATATTGATGATGTGGTGAAAATGACATGCCCCCAACCCACCCCATCTGACATTTCAGCACATCCACCCAAAAACATCTTCCCGCACCCCTGGGTGAGGATAAGGATTTACTGTGAATTAGGGATTAGAGTTTAGCAATAAGGATGACAATTAAGGTTTTAAGGTTGATGTAAGGGGTAGATTTAGAAAGTTAGGGTAATGGTTAGAATAAGGGGTTTAAGATTGTGGGTTAGAGTCAGGATTAGATGAAGGAGTAGGGGTCAAGGGCAGGATTTAGGGTCAGGGTTGGGTTTTATGGTCAGAGATTAGGAGTTTGAGATTTATCTATTTATTTGAGCAATATAATCATCCAGACAAAGCAACATTGACTCAACCAATTTAGGGTGGGACTATCTGTCTAACCTATGGCAAATAAGGGAAACCTTTTCTTGGCAGTCATCACTTGTATCTTCCTGGAATGAAAGTTCACTTACTGTATCTATTTCTGGACACAGACCCTTTCAGAATGACAGCTTATCATGCACTGCTAATACACTGTGCTCCAGTGTACCCAGAAGTAACTAGTTTTGGAAAAGATGTTATTACTCTGACGCAGTTTCCCCGCTAATAACTTTGATGTGGTTAAGACAATAAGCTCATGTACCACTCCTTGACCGCTATCTAAAAAAATAGCTCTATGCTGAAATAGGCAGTGCACAGATACAAATTTGTTTCAAGTGTTGGGTCTCATACATTATGTACAGACTTGCACTGTACAGTTGTACTCGACTACGAATATCATGGAGATTTAGACAGGACGTCCATACTGATAGAGAACTTAAAGGGACAGTACACAGAAAAATTATAATGTTATCATGCCTTTCATAAAGAGTTTCTCATGGATTCAGAGAAGACTCAGTTCAGTACTTAAAGCCCAATATTGCATATTTAATTCAGATTTCAAATGCAGTTTGCACACTTTAACTGGGCTAGGCTGTGGCTGGGTTAACAAAAGTGTATTAAACCGATACTATACCATACTATACAGATACTTTCAGCTTTCTAAAATAATGTTGTTTTTCTAATCAGAATCTTGAATATGGTGCTTTTGAATACCGAAAGCAATCATAGACCATACTATCACAGTCACTATACATTTAAAAAAAACACCCCCAAAGCAGCAGTCCTCTCGTCTTGATTTAATTTAGATTTGATGCGTTTTGAAGAAATGCATGTGAAGAAGTTCTAAAACGGTTGTAGATCCAGATCACCTTTTTGGCCACAGTTTCCTTGTCTCAGTATACTAAAATCATTGGTGTCTTTCTCTTTATAAACACATCACTATTAATCAATCAGCTTTTTTTTTCAGTAACCATGGTAACAGCATCCACATCTTGTTTATGTCTGATGGACAAACGGAAAGCAATTAATTGACAATAGAAAACTAAATAAATGTAGGATTATTTTATAACCCTAAGCTATTTTAAAATTGAGTCTGGTGCTATTATTTTACAATCTATTTTACATTAATGAATAGATTAAATTGAAGTATTTTACATAAATGATTGAGACAAAGTTTATGTTTTAAATGGTTAGAAACAAATGCCCTAATAAATGTAAAGTATAAATTGTAGTTATTCGTGTAAGTGCCAATCAATGTATTGTATGTTGCACATCTTTATAACCAAGATTGCTGACATAAAGCCCTGATTTCAACCCTTAGAGCTAATTCTGATTATATAATAATTTTAAGAAGGTAGTGTCTCTTAACTATTACCTAACAATTTATATACTGCCATTACCATCTCATTGTTTACCTTTGGCTTAAATTAATTGCCGTCAGCATTAGTTTCATGGTACCAAAACTTCAGTAGTCGGTACCGATACCAGTTAAATTTCATGGTTCTCGATACCAATTTTGATACCACAGCAAAAATATGCTAATATGATAATGCATTATTGAACACATAAGTTTTATATTTTTAATAATTTAATAATTATTTTAATTATTATTATAATTTTTTAGAACATGTTTTAACATTTAATTTAATCATCAAAATGGTGTCTAATCAATTCATTTTTCACAATAAAAATCTAACTTTTTAATAGAGTGTTGGTGGCGTAGTGGGCTAAAGCACATAACTGTTAATCAGAAGGTTGCTGGTTCGATCACCACAGCCACCATCATTGTGTCCTTGAGCAAGGCACTTAACTCCAGGTTGCTCCAGGGGGATTGTCCCTGTAATAAGTGCACTGTAAGTCACTTTGGATAAAAGCGTCTGCTAAATGCATAAATGTAAATGTACTTGCATTTTTTTTGGCAAAACTATTATTCAACAGCTGTCTTGCTTCTGATGAATTGATTAATAAAAATAATAATAATAATCATTATTATTACTGTATAATCAAATGGAATATTCTCTGTAATAATCATTATTATTATTATTATTATTACAGAGAATATTCAATTTGATTATACAGTTGTAGCATATTTTACATAAATTCATTTCTTCAGTTTCAAGCATTTAACTTTTATTTTGAATCGTATCATGCTTTTATTATGATGTGTGTTTTTGCCGGAAGCTTCACTTTTCCAGATAAACACTTTGCAACATGGCCCAGTGTGATCATTGAAGATTTTTAAGGTGTGTCTAGAAGCCTTGTGTCTAGAAGGGACTCTTTCGTCAACTTCTCGCATATGCGCAGTCTGTTATGTAGAGTCTAAGTATGTGTAACTACGTTCATCAGTTAACAATGTTTATCAAAATAACAACATATAAAATTAATGATCAGTTCAAGATGGCTAGCAAAATAAAAACAGGATACTCATGAAATGCTTTTAATTTTAAACAGCATTAGTGTTAATTGTACATTATTAAGAAGTGTAGACCGCAGCGATGTACTTGAGGAATCGAGAATGGGTTGCAAACTCCTTGTTGCTGCGAGTTCTGCTGCTTGCGCGCTTTTCCAGTCGAATGCCATAGAAAAATGCAAACAAATGTGTCCCTGCTAAAGATATACATCCACTGAGGTGCGGATGCAATCTTTGTTACTTAAAATATAAAGTTGCATATAGGTAGATTAGAATCCTAAACATCTTATGCACGGGGTGAATTAGTTACCATTAGACCACCAGTCAGACTCCAACTGTTGGAACTGATTGATGTAATTCTCCACTGACTTACAATATCTCATGACTGACAGTAGCACACACAAATGAAGTATAATGTGAGATATTTATTTTAAAGCTTGAATTGATAATCAAGGATGACTATTTAAAAAAAAAAAAATCTAATAAATAAATTGACAGACAGTTTAAAATAATCTTCACACACGCTCATAGGCGGCGCGGGGGGGGGGGGATTTCCACCTATATTATATTTTAGGGTTGTCCCCCCCTAAAATATCATTAAAATATGTTTATTGTAAATAATATAATGATATATTCTTAAAATAATTGTTTAAGAAATAAAATAATACAAATGCAAACGGGGCAACAACAAAAAAACCCTTGGTGTCCCCTTCAAAAATTGCTCTTGAGAATTGTTATGTTTAATGTCCCCCCCCCCAAAATTTTGATGAAATTTTCGCCCCTGCACACGCTCATCTTTGCTGTGCGACTTCAAACGCTGTGTATAATCTTTAGAATTGTAGAATCTTGCAAGATTGATGAAAGAGGAATCTCTTCTAGACACGACAGACTTTCAAGTCATGTCTAAAATCTCATCTGTTTACACTGTCTTTGAGTCTGACAAATGAAATGTAGGCCACAGTTTTGAGTGTCTGTATTTTAGACTAATGATGTTTGTTTATGTGGTAATTTTGAAATGTCATGTTTTAAATCATATTACTGTGAAGCACTTTGGTCAACTCTGTTGTTTTAAATGCTACAGTATATAAATACATTTGAGTTGAGATTAAAGCGCAAATGCTGTGATTTAATTATATAAATATACAGTATAGTTTACATGTGCTGCGTGGTTCACAGTGGATTAGTGCTTTATTATCTGCTCTGTCATCTCATACAATGTGAATGATTCTCAATGTCTGTGGAGTTTCAAGTGTATGAGCGGTTGGATTTATACATACATTTAAAGCACGCAGCTCATCCATACTAAAATTGCAGCCTTCAGCAGATTAAGAAATCACACTAGGGCATGTTACGATTTTCAGTGTAAGGAGTAACAGAGCACTGTAAGCATTTTAAAGCAGTCGTGTGTAAGTCATTCTGTGCACAGGTACTGGATAGAGTCAGTGCTTGGTACTACCTGTACTGCAGAAACACTGGTATTGTTAAATCTTTTTTATTTTAGTACCGATTTGGTACCAATGTACGTACTTTTGACAACACTAATCAGCATGTAATCAAATAATCAAAAGCGTGTAATTAATATGCACTGAATTTAGCAGCACAAGCCATGGTCTGTCTATAAGCATGTATGACACTTTTGCATTAGTACAATCTCTTACATAAAGTGTGCTGGCATCCCTCCAGTGACCTTTTAGAGTCTAGTGCTCCACCGAGAGTTTCAAGTGCTGCCAGGTAAACTGATCTCTGGGGTTTGAAAATAGACTGATCATGCTTACAAAATGGGCCATGATGTTTTATTATGAACTACCGCAGCTCTGCTCTGAGGCAATGCCAGCATGGAAGAATGCCAGAACACACATATTAATTTACAACAGCATTGAATGGGATTAGCATTAGCAGTAGCAGGCAGAGTGAGTTGTTTGGTTGATCACATGCCTAATGAAACACAGTGTTGTTCTGGCAGTCTCAAGGATTGATGGTGGAGTAGTTCTTGGTTATTGGAAAATTCTCAAGGGAATTACTTGTTGATCAGGAGAGCTTCCATGAATGTTTGGGAAGGATTTTTGTTTGTTTGCAGTAGGGGTTGTGGCAAGTAGTTTACTAGTTTCACCACATGTTGCTATACTGGCTGTCATATGGATTGAAGGTGTGAGTGAGACTTGGTTTCCGGAAATTTCTCAAGAGAATTGTTGGTCACAGGCAAGAGAGTTTCCAGAAATTTTTGGAAAGGATGCGATGGCAGTATGTTGACACAATGGTATGATAGTTTCCTGATCCGTGGAAACAAACATGCTATCCATACGAGGACTCTCTGTAGACCTAATGATTTTTATACTGTATAAACTCTAGATTCTATCACCTAACCCTACCCCTAAACATTTAAAAAATACATATTTTAGTATTTTTTTTAAGCAATTTGAATTATGGAACACTAGCGATGTCTTCATAAACCACATTTATAGCATAATACCCCCACACACACACACACACAGAGAGAGAGAGAGAGAGAGAGAGATTGATCTACATAAGTGAGGATTCCAAACAGGGCTGGACTGGGGAGAGAAATCGGCTTGGGATTTTACATGGCAACTGGCCCAACTGTTGCGAGGGGGGTTCGTTGTCTTTTTCTACATATTGCGGCGCCGTTTTATGGTCCATTCTGCATAACAGTTGCTTATCGTGACACATTCGGCACATTACGTGGCCGAACCACCAGCCTGCTCGGTTCTCCCAATGGCCATTAGGCCCTGATCGGCCCAAAAGTGCGTCGTCCCACCGGGAAAATGTGCCACGCCCCCGCTGCCACACCTGTAAATTAAATCCTCACCAGTATGCCAGATTACCAGTTCAGCCCTGATTCCAACATATAGGCATAATCGCATATAGATTGCTGCATAACTGACACATTACTCTCACTATCAGTGGTGCTTATACAATTTCAACAATGCCCAAAAAATTTGATTTTGAATAAATAATTAAGGATCCAGATGTCCGTGATTGCTGTCATTTGAAAAATAACACAGACTGTTTGTTTGGCTGCCATGGATTCTGTCAGTGTGGGGACTGTTACAGCAGGCTATTTAATCTCGAGCAGCAGCATTCCTCCACATACAGACACCAGCGACAGCAGTCTATCTTCAACATGGATGCATTCGTCAATCGTGAAAGGAGGAGTTTTGGTAGCATCGATAGTGCATCTACATCTTCAAATATAAAAAATAAATACTCCAAAGTATGGTGAGAGTTACCTTTCGTTAGGATTTACAGTATCTGGCACATCTGCTGAACTGTGTCCACAGTGTGTTATATGTGGTGATGTTCTGGTAAATGATAGCATGAAACCCTGACATTGGGAGCTGGATTCTTCAAACACAGGTAGTGAACTTTCAGCTTCACACTAACTCAACAGCTACACAATAAATTATCGGCTTCACACAATCACATCAGCTTCACGTTAAGGCTCTCGACCCAGTATCTCTCTCTCTCTCTGCCGTCTGCTGGTGGCGTGGGTGCTTTCATGCCACTCTCCCCATGCTCACGCTGATGGAATTAGAGACATGTGTTAGGCATAATTTAGCTCAGGTTTAAGTGCCCTTACCGCTTTCACTCTCTCCGGACGGGCACTTGACCACACCACCGCTGCCACACCTGTAAATTAAAGTGCCGTTTGGAAACCAAACATCCAGCCCTAAAAGATGGATCCCTTGATTTTTTAAATGAAAACTTGAAGGCCTTAAACATCAAAGGTTTACCATTAACAGATACACAACTGTCCCAAGTAAATGCCTTGGATCATTTCATTCAAGATGCAAAAGTTGGCTGGGAGAAATGTGTTGGGGTTTGCACTGATGGCACTTGTGCAGTGACGGGGAGGTTAAGTGGATTGGTAACGTGTGTTCAGCAGGTGGCAAAATTGACCCATTGCATGATTCACCATGAATCACTGGCAGCCAAAACACATCATAAACCACTGGAGTCCGTTCTGCAGAAAGCCGTACATGTAATTAATTTTATCAAGGCAATGAACTCTTGCTTGTTGTCTTTATTGTGCCAGGAAATGGGGTCTGAATATGAGCAGCTTCTCCTGCACACAGAGATCTGCTGGCTCTCAAGAGGGAGAGTGCTACAGTGTCTTTTTGAACTTTGCAAAGAAGTTTAGTTCAAAGAAATTGTTTGCACATTGACAACATCCAATAGTTAGCTTCTCTGTCATAGTTGATATATTTGACAGGCTTGACATCCTCAACATGTCCTTGCAGGATTGAGATGCAAACCTTCTGCTTCTTAATGTTAAAATCAGTGCATTAATTCTAAAATTGGACCTCTAGTGTGAACGTTTGATGAAAAAAAAATATTTTCTGATTTCACAAAGGAACTAAGCGGGTCTGTAGATTTCAAATTTTCAATATTGGAACACTTAAGTGAATTGAAACAGCAGTTCTGCTCCTTCTCTGAGGACTACAGTTCCTTTTCGTGGGTTCAAGACCCATTAATTTGCCCAGCCAAAGATCTTACTTTGGAAATGGAACTTGTCAACAACTTGTCAAATTAGTAAGTGACAGCAGGTTAAAACTTCTGTTTGGTACTTGCTTTCTTGCCTCGTTTTAGGTGTCATTAATGGGAGAGTACCCTCAGCTGTGTGACGCAGCAATAAAAATATGTGCAAAGTAGGGTTTTCAAAATTGACGGCGCTGAAGAATAAATACCACGGTCTTGCACAAGTCGAAGATGATCTGGGACTGTCCCTGACCAATATACAACTGCAGACATAGATCCTTTGCAGAACAATGGAAGCTCATCCTTCACACTGATAGGCCACATTGACTGCAATTGTTCCTAGATGCATATAATTAATTTAAAAAAAATATTCATTGTTCTTTTTCAACAGTTCACTGGTCTTTATTAAATTTGAAATTCTTATTAAATTTAAAGTTCTTAAGTTCTCACCAACAGCTATCATATGACTTCTGAAGACATGGATTTAACAACTTGAGTCATATGGATTACTTTTATGCTGCCTTTATGTGCTTTTTGGGACTTCAAAGTTCTGTCCACCATTCACTTGCATTGAATGGACCTACAGAGTTAAGATATGCTTCAAAAAAATCTTTATTTGTGTTCTGCAGAATTAAGAAAGTCATACACATCTGGGATGGCATGAGGGTGAGTAAATAATGAGAGAATTTTCATTTTTGGGTGAACTATAATTTTAAAGTACATTTAACTCTTTTAAGATCTACTATATGAAATAAAAATTTTGCAGATTTTTTTTTTACTAGATTAAATAGTCTTATCTTAATGGTGTAGTTACTGCATCTTCCAGCAGGGGCTAACTGGACCCTGCTAACCAGCCAAATCTTGACCTCTTGTTAATGGTTGGTAATTCGTTGGCTTGACCTCCTGCTATACTTTCAGTGCAATGAACAGAAGACCGTTAACTTCAAACTTTCCTTTATCTTAAAAGGCAAGGCCTCAAGTGGCTTGTTGCTTTATTAGGGAACCAATCTTCTTAAATTACAGTGCGTAATTGGATGTGTTTGTATAAATAGATGTGTTTGTTTGTTGTTACCGTTCAGCACTTTTTAATGAGCACATCATGTGAAATCCTTCTGAACATTCTGTGCAAATACAAACAGTCTGTTGCTTAACGGAGTACACTGCATATCCTGCTCATAACTAATCAGCAGTGATGGTAACTACTTTTATACTTCAAACTATTTGTAGCTACAAACTACGTTAATCTACAAATTAATTAAAGTATTCAATGTACAGTCAAGCTACTCTTCTGAAAAATATTGTTCCCCTTCTGTCACTCACTTGACGTTGTGTTGAATGAAGTGACACAAGGGGTCTTCCTGGGATGCCAAACGTACTGCTGAACATGAGAAAAGGCCAATGTCAAGTTGGCAGACAGAATTTGCATGCCCCGCCCCAGATTTACGGTTATAAAGGGAAGCAGGCAGCGAGTGATAGTCAGAATTTTTCTTCGGAGCCTAACGGTTGTGCAACAGCAAGCTGAGTTCACCACTGTTTCACTCACCTCTACTGGCGATACAGCACTGCTGTTGGATCTACGGTGCGTTTCCAGCTGGCGTTCTTTCTCTCTGCACGCTGTCCAGTCTACGCCCCTGGGTGCTTCGACAGCGCTTTCATTGCCTGAAAGAGTGTTTCTCCTTCTAAAAAGAGCTTATTTCCTCTAAAAGAGTTTGAGTTCCCACTCATAAAAGAGTAATACACAGCAGGCGTTGAACATTCTTTTCAGGACACGTCTTTTTAAAGATGTATTTCTGCCTCTGTGTAGTTCCTGGATGCGGTTGATTTCTCTCCACTTCTGAGGGTCATAAAAGCTGCCTCGCGTGCCTGGGCTGCGATCACACGCAGGCAGCGTTTTATGAATCGTTCATGTTCTCAGTGTGAGAACATAGCCATGGCAACATTGCAGTCGCAGCCTTCTTTTCTCACGAGAGAAAGCCACTTCAGTCACCCCCCCCCGCGTCGTACCTTCTTCCCACGGGATTGAGGACGAACCGGCTGGCGATGAAGACGATTTGGAGATAACGAAGGGCTCTGTTTCGCCGGGTATATCCCCATGAACCACCCGCCCCCCGCTTGCTTGCTTCCATCAGTGTGGCTCGCCTCGCGACCAGCCAGCATTCTCCCTTGAGCCCCCAGAATTGGATGACGACATTGCCGCTGCATCGGAGAGTGTCACAGCGGCATCTGATGCTGATGACTCGTCTAGGCTGCCACCTTCGGGTCTGCTCGCCCAGTCTGAGGCTGACGCGCAGATGTCCGCTATACTTTGGAAACATCCGTCCCCCCTCACGGCTACTCGATCGGTTCCTCGAGTCAGGGCGCCGCTCATAGCCAAGCCCCACCCCCACTCCCCCGGTTACATTTTTCCCGGAAGTGCATGACCAGCTGACGCGGTCGTGGAGGGCACATTTTACTGCCCGGAACCGACCCCTCTGCTATCACTACCCTGGATTGCAGGGTGGCCCATGAGTACACGGAGGTCCCCCAGGTGGACAGAGCAGTTGCGATCACTTGTGTCCCGAGAACGCCGCCACCTGGCGGCCGCCCGGTATTCCCCTCCAGAGCCTGTAGAATGACGTCATCACTGACCTCGAAAGTCTACAGCGCCACCGGACAGGCCGCCTTCGCCCTGCATGCCATGGCTCTCCTGCAAGTTCACCAAGCCAATACACTCAAAGATCTGCACCTGAGTAGTTCTGACCCCAACATGCTGAAGGAAATGCACTCTGCCACCGACCTCGCTCTCAGAGCCACGAAGGTCACAGTGCAGGCACTCGGGCGGGCGATGGCCACCCTCGTGGTCCAGGACCGTAACCTCTGGCTGAACATGGTCGAGATTCGTGACGTTGACAAGGCACGCCTACTCAACACCCCCATCTCCCAGTTTGGCCTCTTCGGCGACACTGCCGACGACTTTGCCCAGCAGTTTTCGGCGGTGAAGAAGCAGATGGCACATCTTGCCATGGTGCCGCCAAACCAGCATGCACAGCCTGCTCGCCGAGGGCATCCCCCTGCGGCTAAACAACAGGTAGCTCTGCCTCAACCTGGGCCCAGCTCTCAGCCCCCCCCGTCTCCAGGACCAGGAAAGCCACTCCGTCCCCCGGGGGAGGGTCGGGAGGAGGATCCTTGTTTCATTTGCCGCACCGCCTTTGGGCTGCAGCTCCCACATTCTCAATAAAGAGTGATTTCCTCACTCCCTGGGTCATCCAGCCGATGTGCGCCGTTCTCACGGCACCCCGGTCCCAAAATTCTACAGTCCTGGCTGCCTGGACGCAGGCCCCACGACTGCTCAGCCCCAGCAGGCCAGCGCTGACAAGTTTCGAAGAAGCCTCTCTATTACCCCTTCCTCAGTCTCTAACCAGCCCCCTTCTTCTGCCTCCCGACGCGCTATTACCTGAACCCCCGCCGCGAAGCCCCGCCCGGTATGTCAAAAGCGATCGTCCCGTTAGTACCCCTCAGTCTCTAACCCGCCCCCTTCTTCTGCCTCCCGACGCGCTATTATCTGCCCCCCCCCGCGCCACGAAGACCCGCCCAGTATGTCAAAAGTGATTGTCCCATTAGTGCCCCTCGCACGGAGTTTGGATGTGTGGCTTTCACTTCCCAATCTGTCGTGCTGGCTGGCCAGGACCATCCGACTCGGCTACGTGATTCAGTTCACCCAGCTCCCGCCAGCAGTGTTTGCTCTACTTCCGTGTGTGCTGAGAAAGCCGGCGCCTTATGAGCACGGATCACGACCCTGCTCCTCAAGGATACGATAGAACCCGTCCCTCCAGCCAAGATGGAGAAGGGTTTCTACAGCCCTTCATCAAACCCCCAAAAAAACGGCGGGTTGCGACCAATCTTGGACCTTTCAGTTCTCAACCGGGCCTTACACTGACTCCCGTTCAAAATGCTCATGCAGAAACAGATTCTTACCTGCTTTCAACAGCTAGATTGGTTCGCAGCGGTAGACCTGAAGGACGCGTACTTCCACATCTCCATTCTGCCTCGACACCGACTTACGGTTGGCATTCGACTGCCAGGTGAATCGGTACAAGGTCCTCCCCTTCGGCCTGTCCCTGTCCTCTCGCGTCTTCACAAAGACCGCAGAGGCAGCTCTTGCCCCCTGCACTCGTTCTCTACTAATACACATACTCAACTACCTCTATGACTGGCTCACTCGTGAGAGTTACTGTGCGCTCACAGGGACCAGGTGCTCAGGCACCTCAGGTGTCTAGGTCTTCAGGTAAACTGGGAAAAGAGCAAGCTCGTCCCGGTTCAGAGCATCTCTTTTCTCGGCATGGAGTTAGACTCAGTTTCAATGACAGTGCGTCTCACCAACGAGTGCGCTCAGTCAGTGCTCAGGTGCCTTGCTCTCTTCGAGCCCGGCACAGCGGTTCCTCTAAAACAATTCCAGAGGCTCCTGGGGCATATGGAATCCTCAGCCGTGGCTGCTCCGGTTGATGCATATGAGACCGCTTCAGCACTGGCTACAGACTCGAGTCCCGAGATGGGCACGGTGCCACGACAATTACCCCTTCTTGCCTTCAGACTTTCAACCCTTGGACAGACATCTGCTTTCTGCGGACCGGAGTCACCTGGCAGCAGTTGTCCAGACATGTCGCGGTGACCACAGATGCCTCTCGACAGGGTTGGGGCACCATGTGCAATGGACACTCTACCGCTGGCCCCTGGACAGGACCCCGGCAGCGTTGGCACATCAACTGGCTAGAGTTGCAGGCTGTATCTCTTGCCCTACGGAGGTTACTCCCACTAATCCGGGGCAGGCACGTCTTGATCCATTCAGACAGCACCGCAACGGTAGCGTACATAAATTGCCAATGCGGCGTGAACTCTCGTCATATGTCACAACTCACCCGCCATCTCCTCCTTTGGAGTCAGCCATGACTCAGGTCACTGCGCCCTTCACATCCCTGGCAACCACAACATGACGGCGGACACACTGTCACGGCAGGTTTCGCCCAGCGGAGAGTGGAGGCTCCACCCCAAGGTGGTCCAGCTGATATGGCACCAATTCGGCAAGGCACAGATAGATCGTACACATAGCTGGCCCCAGGGGCTGCGCAAGTACGCATTTCCCCCAGTGAGCCTTCTTGCACCGGTGCTGTGCAAGATCAGGGAGGACGAGGAACAGGTCATCCTGGTGGCCCCTTACTGTCCCACCCTGGCCTGGTCCTCGGATCTTACGCTCCTCGCGACAGCACCTCCCTGGAAAACTCCCCTGAGGAAGGACCTTCTTTCTCAGGGACGGGGCACCCTCTGGCACCCGTGCCCAGACCTCTGGAACCTCCATGTCTGGCCCCTGGACAGAGGCGGAAGATCTAGTGGATCTACCACCTGCAGTCGTAGACATGATCAACCAAGGCAGAGCTCCCTCCACCAGGCAACTTCACTCCCTAAAGTGGCGCTTGTTTGTGAATTGGTGTTCTTCCCAAGCCAAAGACCCGCAGAGGTGCGCAGTTCGGTCAGTGCTTTCATTCCTGCAGGAGAGGCTGAAGGGGAGGCTGTCCCCCTCCACCTTGAAGGTGTATTTATCTGCTATCGCAGCCCACCACGATGCAGTAGATGGCAAGTCCCTAGTTAAGCACGACTTGATTATCAGGATCTATCCCTAGCCTATTCCCCTCCTGGGATCTCTCAGTGGTCCTCTCGGGCCTTCAGAGACCCCCCTTCGAGCCGCTTGATTCAGTTGAGCTCAAGGCCCTCTCCCTGAAGACGGCCCTCCATCAAGAGGGTTGGGGACCTGCAAGTGTTCTCTGTCAGCGATACCTGCCTGGAGTTCGGTCCGGCACATTCTCATGATATCCTGAGGCCGCGACCGGGCTACTTGCCCAAGGTTCCTACGACCCCCTTCAGAGACCAGGTTGTGAACCTGTTACCTCCCCCTAGACTGGGCAGGATGTGGCCTCTGCAGGGTCTTTTCCCCCTGAAAGAATAGGACTGGGAAAGCCTTCCCTGACGCATTTCATAGCGTTAAGATAGCCCCAGCCGCTTCACGTCCTATGTGAGAGACATAGTGAGAGAGAAGGCCACGGCTGCCGGGCTTGCTCCCCTGCAAGTCATGTAGCTCCTGTTCCCCTCCTCAGAACCAATCTTCTTAAATTACAGCACACAATTGAATGTGTTTGTATAATTAGATGTGTTTGTTTGTTGTTACCGTTTAGCACTTATTAATGAGCACAACATGTGAAATCATTGTGAACATTCTGTGCAAATATAAACAGTCTGATTCTGATTGGAGTACACCGCATATCCTGCAAATAACCTATAATCAGTGAAGGTTAAACTGCTTTTTAAATTAAAATTATGTGTAGCTACAAACTACAAGTTAATCTACTAATTAAAATAGCCAATGTACAGTCCAGCTACTCCTTTGAAAAAGTAGATACAGTTGTTACACAACAAGCTAGTATTTGAAGCTACTACTATCGGATGATATAATTTATAATTTAATCAGAAAAGAAAAGTATCGTGTTATTGAAAAAAGCTGCAGAACATTTACAGTGCAGTGGCTATTTACACTAAGTGGAAAATCTTCTTTGCACTAAGTGTAAATAGTGTTAGATGCAAGTTATGTGATAATTTGCAATAAGCTGCCATGGTTTGTTTGTTTGTTCCTTTTAATTGTCCTTGAAGGTATAATTTATTTTATATATTTTTTTAGCATTATTTATATATTATATAATTATAGGTAGTATTAAATTACATTTTAAGAGTGGATACAGGAAACAGGATGGGGAATAGTGGGATAAAAGGTGGATTTTAACCCAGGTTGTCCACACATCCACACCATCTTTATGCTCTACACCTTTGCAGTGACACATGGAAGTGCAGTTTGTCTTAAATTTCTGTGTCTGCATCAGACTATTTGAGTGCAAATAGTTCCACATATCTTCTGTGTGGAAGGCGTTAAGTACACGTAGAGCAAACAGTCACACAGTTTTTAAAAGCAGCTGAACTCTTGTCACACGTTTATAATGTAATTACTTTTAGTTAGCTACTCCTCAACACCATTCAACACTAATACTGAAATAAAGAGTGCATATAAAGTTTTGTGACCTTTTATCATAGCACAGAGCATTAGTCCATTGACTACATGGTTATTGATAATGGGAGAAACCAAAGGCCATTTTCTGGACCAACAGATCAATCATTTGATTACATTTAGATTTGGACAGAGCTGTCTGGGCAAGTGGCACCTAGCATACGGCGGCACTATAATAAGGAATATAATGGCATGGAACAAGCAGAAGTCAGAGGTGGAGAGTCACTAGAAGCATAATTAACCATTGCAGCCACTCACCACTACAGCCTGCAACTCTAGCCAGTTGCTCATACACAATATTTTTTATAAAAGACGTTTATGCATAATTTTAGAATTAATGATTTATTTAATTTCCTGCCATTCCCATCCACACTGAGAAACAGCAAATAACTCTCATTGCAGCAAAAGTAGCGAACTTCAGTAGCGATATTACAATCATGATTGTTACTTTTTTCAGGTGAACACCTGCAGAGCAGCTGCACTTAGCTGGAACATAGTCTCAACATCAGCCAGCATACTCACGACATAAACCACCCATTGGTTGCATATTGCACACATAAATGGCAAACGTTGGTTGAAATCACCAGTTCCAATCTGACTGGTAAGATTTATGTCAGAAAATTTGAAAATGTGTAGTTGTCACTTTAAAGGTATAGTGCACCCAAAAATGAAAATTTTGTCATAATAAAATCACCCTCATGTCCAGACCTATTTGATAAATATAATAATTCAGATGATTCAGAAACTTTACATAATTATAGCAGACAAGTAAAGCATTGATTAGACAATACAAAATGTGGCTGAATAAGTCAGTATATTGTTTGTTTAATTTCAATATAATTGAACCTGTCACTGGCCTACAGTCCACAGCAATCCATTTTATAACTGAATTCGTCTGTCCGAGGTATACTAAAGTGCTGTTCTCACAGAAAACATTTTTGCATTCCATCTGTGCTATTTTATTGGTCTGTGTACATGTGCCTCAGTCAGATGCTTTTGGGACACATCTCACTTTGTCACTTTTATTTTGTGTCATAACTCTACAATTTTTGGATTCTGTGTGAAGTCTGAAACTTAAAAAAAAAGGAGTTGCATTAACTGCCCCCTGTGACTGCTAGTGCTCCAATTGTTGGAGAATTATTACAGATTTCTGCACCGTAAGGGGGCATGATTAATTGCATAACTGCAAACACATTTAGGTGAGGTCTTGGGTGGAAAGACAATGAATGCAACATGAGTTGGAGGTGAATGGTGTTAAAAGATGCCATCTATATCTAAAAGCTGCGAAATAGCAAAAATAGGCATTTAGGGCTGGGAATGGATTCCAAAAACAATTGACTCCTCAATTCCGAGGCATTGGGAATCAAGAATCAACTCAAAACATTGGAATCGACCCCAAAGCGTCTAATAGAGTCTAATACAATTTCCAAAAGTCTTATAAAATGACTGCATCTTGAGTCTTTTGTAGTCCGTCAGCATCTGTAAATCTGCTCCGTTTGTTAATCTGTATGAAGCAATCACATAAGCCCTTCAAAACATCTGCTTTCCAGTATAGTCTGCCGGTATTTTACTTTGGATTAAACTTAAAATCAATTAACATGCCAAATTTGTGACAGTAAATTGGCAAAAAATAACAACTTCCCCAATGTTACAACACAAGTCTGCAACAAGGAGATGGCAGAGGTCAGTTAGTGTCCTTGTTCACATCAATAAATCTGTATGTTAAAGTTTAAATGATCAATGTGCTGCACTTATACTTATGCTGCACTCAACATTTTACAGTGTTTTAAAACCTTATACACTGCTGGCCAAAAGTTTGGAATAATGTACAGATTTTGCTCTTGTTGAAAGGAATTGGTAATTTTATTCACCAAAGTGGCATTCAACTGATCACAATGTATAGTCAGGACATGAATTAAAATTTGGAAATAAAATGTCATAACTTCTTAAACTACTACAAATAGTTCTCATCAGAAAATCCTCCACATGCAGCAATGACAGCTTTGTAGGTCCTTGACATTCTAGCTTGAGTTTCCTGTAGCACTTGCCATAGATGTGGCTGTCTTGTCGGGCACTTCTCACGCACCTTACAGTCTAGTTGATCCCACAAAAGCTCAATGGGGTTAAGATCCATAACACTCTTTTCCAATTATCTGTTGTCCAATGTCTGTGTTTCTTTGCCCACTCTAACCTTTTCTTTTTGTTTTTCTGTTTCAAAAGTGGCTTTTTCTTTGTAATTCTTCCCATATGGCCTGCACCCCTGAGTCTTCTCTTTACTGTTGTACATGAAACTGGTGTTGAGCGGGTAGAATTCAATGAAGCTGTCAGCTGAGGACATGTGCGGTGTGTATTTCTCAAACTAGAGAATTTGATGTACTTATCCTCTTGTTTTGTTGTATCTGGGCCTTCCACGTCGCATTCTGTCCTTGTTAGAGCCAGTCATCCTTGTCTTTTTAAGACTGTAGTGTACGCCTTTGTATGAAATCTTCATTTTTTGGCAATTTCAAGCACTGTATAGCCTTTATTCCTCAAAACAATGATTGACTGAGGAGTTTCTAGAGAAACTGATGAGTTTCTTCTTTGCCATTTTTGACATAATATTGACTTTAAGACATGCCAGTCTATTGCATACTGTGGCAAATAGCTTTCAACTGTGTTTGATATAATGGCAAGTGATTTTCTAGTACCAAATTAACAATTTAGTATGATTACTCAAGAATAAGATGTTGGAGTGATGACTGCTGGAAATGGGGCCTGTCTAGATTTTATAAAAATTTCTTATTTTCAAATAGTGATAGTGTTGTGTATTAAACAGTAATGTCCTGACTATACTTTGTGATCAGTTGAATGCCACTTTGGCTGCCAGTATATATATATATATATGTGTATTGTGTATTGTTTCTCTGCCTAAACCACTGGAGTCTGTTCTGCAGAAAGCTGTACATGTAATTAATTTTATCAAGGCACAGCCACTGAACTCTTGCTTGTTTTCTTTATTGTGCCAGGAAATGGGGTCTGAACATGAGCAGCTTTCAGTGCTCAAGACCCCAGCATTCTAGGTACAATGTGTTTTGTTGTATCAGGTTCCTCATGTTCCCCTTCTGTCACTCACGTGATGTTGTGTCGATTGAAGCGACACTAGGGGTCTTTCTTGAAGGCCTCATTTACCTCTGAACTTGAGAAAAGGGCAATGAGAAATTGGCAGACAGAATTTGCATGTCCCTGCCCCGGACATACACTTCTGTTCCACTCACCTCTGCAGAGCATTTGCTGTTGGATCTATGGTGCGAATCAGTGGCTTTCTCCTTCTCTGCACACCAGTGCAGCCTTTGCCCCAGGTGCTTCGACAGCACATCTGAAAATTATATTTTCTCACAAAAGAGTATAATTTCACTAAAAGAGCCCAGGGGACACCTACACAGGACCTCCTCTTCAGTCATTAACCCACCCCCTGCCGGGTGTGCGGAGCAAGGTAAGTGCTTCGAGACCTTTCTCAGCACCAAAGCCTCGGGACGCACGTTTGTCTCCCGACGCAACACTATCTGCTCCGCCCCGCTGCTCTGCCCTGCCAGGTACGTCGAAAACGCTCGTCCCCCTAGTGCCCCTCGCGTGGAGCTTGGACGCGTGGCTTTCACTACCCAACCCATCACATTGGTTAGCCAGGACCATCCGACTCGGATACGCGATTTGGTTCGCCAGGCCCCCGCCCCATTTCGGCAGTGTATGATATTTTGTATGCAACATTTAGAAGGGAAATTTAAAGTGCCCTCATTCTCACACCATTATATGTAAGGATATTTGGTATGCTAAATTTAGAAAGGAATTTATGGTCTCGAAATATGTGAGCTATGAACTAAATTAAACTGTCCTTATTGTACATTATTAGGTAGAGAAATGTATAATAGAGTTAGTATTAGTCACGTTCGACAACCATTATAAATTAGATAAATGACAAATAACTAGATTATTCTCCACCATTAAAATCATAATACAGCGTATCTGCTCACAATTTCTGCTGTAAGGAATTAGCTTTAATAAGTGAATTATAATTAATTGGAGTGATATTACTCTCATGGCTTAATGAAAATGATATCACGTGTATTTAGGTACAGCTTTGAAGCAAAATCTCAGGGATGAGATTATTTATCAAAATATACCACAGTGAAACATCTTTGAATACAGACAAACTTTATTGCTATTCTAAATATAAGTCTAATCTAACACATATATACATGAGACAGGTTGGTGAAAAGTGTGACAGAATGTGAAATAAAGGATCAATACAGTGAAAAGGAACATTATGGTGTCTGTTGACAATGCCTTAACTCTTTCCCCGCCAAACACGGAATTTTCCGGGTTTTATGAAAAAACGCTTCCCCGCCAAACACGGAATTTTCCGGGTATCCGTGTTTTAGGTGGTATACGGTAAGGAAGACCCGCGCGCATGTTTTGAAAGAGTACGCAACTCTTTGATCAAAGAAACAGACTGCGATCGTCTCAAACGTGAAGTGGAACACCATACTAATACTAAAGCACTTGTTTGATAAAAATGGCTTTTTCTCAGCTTTTTGTCCGAAATGTTGTTTTTGACAAAACCTACCTCTGTTCAAGTGGCAATAAAAAAAGAACAAATGAAGATAAAATAAAATCGTTTTTTTTGCCTAAAAGCAGAGGCTCAGTTCTTTATTTTGATATATAGCATCTTCATATATTCATGGAAGAAAATATTCTGCGGGCCATTAAAATTTAGCGAAAATCGTCAAAAAACCTGGCGGTGGCTGGCAAGTTTTTTTAAAAACGCTGGCGGGGAAAGAGTTAAGCACAATTTCATTCTTCTTAGAGTCTATATCGATTTGCTATTGGATTACCCAGAATTATTTAATTAATAAACCAGCACATTGAGCACAATATTGGAGATGTACTTGTGTGTAGTGGTGATTCCTTGCGTTCTTTTGTTGCTTGGTTCTTGGCGCTTGGTCAAAAGTTCGTTCTGTTGATGTTTTGGACCTCTGTAAGATCGAATAGTTATTGTCTGTATGAATAATGAGGTTGTCTTTGAAGCGAGGCCTTCTCATGGGTGTGTGAACCGTATAGAGTGACGAGCTTTCTTAGGACGTGGAGTCCCGAGCTTCCTTGGACCTCACATGGCATGGACCTGGTTCCGACGAGATCCCGAGAAGACCACAAGGAAAGAGTCAGAGCAAAGTCTGAGCAGTCAGCAGAGCGAGAGAAGAGAGGAAGAGACTGAAGAGAATGTGTTTTTCTTGTTTTGAAACATTTGAACTGAAATTTGGAAGTCACGTGTTCAACTGGGCTGTCTTTTCCGACAGTTGATTTATGGTGCTTTGTTTCAGATTCTTACAAATCTCCTGCTCAAAAATAGTTCATATTTAATCATGAACTTTTATATCTTGAGAATGGTACAAGAGACATGATATTCATTGTCATCAGTTTTCACTGCATACGCCAGCGAACGCTTACATACTAAACATTAGATTTTTTTCATGGATATTATACGTGTAGTTAACAAAACATGAAAATCCCTGATTACAAAATCAAACTGGTTAATTCCTTGGCTATACCACATGGATAAAACATTACACACATTTTAAAGAGGTACATCAGGCTATAATCATTAATTTGTCAGTTATACAAGTTACCACAGTTCAAAGAAATTTTCAGAATTACCATTGCGCCCCCTTCCACTGATCGAGGTCCCCTTCAAGAGAATTGGCATTGACCTTGTTGGACCATTAGAGAGCGCAGCACGTGGACATCGCTTTGTATCGGTCTTTGTGGATCATGCAACGTGCTATCCAAAAGCAGTGCCGCTACGCAACATCTCAGCACGTAGTGTTGCGGAGGCACTCTTCAAAATAATCTCCCGGATGGGGATTCTGAAATAAATTCTCACCAATCAGGGCACAACTTTTATGTCACGGACACTTCGTGAGCTCTATGAATTATTGGGTATTAAATCGATTTGCACCAGCGTTTACCATCCGCAGACAGATGGCCTGGTGGAGCGATTTAATAAAACCCTTAAGAACATGATTCGTAAGTTTGAGCACAATGATGCTGTCCTGACTATACTTTGTGATAAGTTGAATACCACTTTGGTGAATTAAATTACCAATTTCCTTCGAAACACCAAACTCTGTACATTATTCCAAACCTTTGACCGCCAATGTATATATATTAACAAGACTGCATTTTACACCATTTTAAATTTAAATTATTTTATGAAATCAAATTCAAAGACAAAAATTTGAAATACACATTATGAAATATATTTTTTATATATTGCATGAAATAAACCAGTACAACAACCTGGATTGTTAAACAAAACTGAAGGTTATTGTTTGGTGTATTATTCAGTGTACAAAAGGTAGTGGACAATTACTGTACATTTTAATATAAACCTCTTTCTAAACAAAGACTCGTGAGTGGAAACAGACAATATCAATGTATGTTAAATGGTGCTTTTAAGATGATTTGCAGTAGTTATATGAAATACAGCCGTATCTGCTAAAACTTCCTTTTCCTTTGCTTTGGTATGTGCATTGTCACGAACTCCAGTTCCCGAGTCCACTCCGCCCCTTCCAGCTCTCACACTCGTTCCCAATCACCTGAGTATTAGTTTCACCTGCACTGTTTGTTTTCTCTATTTATACCCTGCCCTTTCACTTTTGCTTTGTTGGTTATTGCTTGTCACTCACTCCGCTTTGCCAACTGTAGTGTTTTGCTTGTCTTTTCCCCGTTAGTCCTTTCTCGTTTTTTGTTTTACTTATCTGATCCCCTGGCTTTGACTTAACATTCTCGTCTTGACTACGCTCCTCTGGATTTGCCCCTTTGTACTTTGACCAGTCTGTCAATAAAGCTGTTTTATGCAACTGAATCCATCTCGTCCAGTGTTCATCACATGCATATAGGCCCTGATTTAATTTTAGAATGGACCTACTAATATTAAATGGTGTTCATGCTATAATAAAGCATATGTCTACTAAATATGTCTTTAGTGCATAAAAGACTTTATAGTGAGCAGTTTATTGTGAGATTTAACTTTGGCTTCTGTTTTTTTTTTTTTGGAATGGAAAAATTTGTCTCGAATCAACTCTTGGAATTGATTCCCAAATTTCTGGAATCGAACAGCCCATAGGCATTAATAAAACGTGATCTTGATTTGGTTTATATTTCAGCATTATATAGAATGCCTTGTGGGACATTGTTCACATTGTTACTGTAATAATTACTAGAAGGTTTCCAAACCTCTCTTCATGTGGTCAAATTAATCCAGATCTGACAAGAGCCCTTAAAGGGATAGTTCACCCAAAAATGACCATTTATTCACCCTCATGCCAGATGTGTATGTCTTTCTTTTATGTGCTGATCTCAAATAAGATTATTAGAAAATTTCTCAGCTCCTTTGGTCCATACAATGCAAGTAAATGGGTGCCAACATTTTAAAGCTAAAAAAACATCACATAAATAAGCATAAATTTAATCCGTTTTATGGATTAAATTTATGCTTATTTATGTGATGTTCCACTGGTTAAATCAATATCTTCAGAAGCAATGTGATAGGTTTGGATGAGAAACAGATCACTTTCATTCTTCTCTGCATATCGCAGGGGACGATATGCAGAAATGCAGGGGGGTGGGCAGGGAGAAGAATGTCTAGCAAAAAAATTACAAATATTGATCTGTTTCTCAGCTACACCTATCATATCACTTCTGAAGATAAGTATTTAACTACTGGAGTCCCTACGTGGCACCCATTCACATGCATTGTATTGACATGCAAAGCTGAAATATTCTATTAAAAATCACAATTTGTATTCTGCAAAGAAAGGAAGTCATACACATCTGGGATGGCATGAGGGTGAGTAAATGATGAGAGAATTTTCATAGCTCAGCCATAATTTAATATTCAGTCATAATTTCCCTACCCTCATGTTGTTCCAAACCCATGTGACCCTTTGTATTCTGTGGAACACAAAATATGTTAGACAGAATGCTACAGACTGACAGTCTTGGTCACCATTCAATTTCAAAATATAGAGAAAAAAAACATTCACTGAAAGTAAATAGTGACTCAGGCAAAAATTCTATTTGATATCTCCTTATTGAGTTGCATGGAAGAAAAAAAGTCATACGTATTTCCATAAATAATAATAATAATTATGTAATACATGTAAAATATTTATTATGTAATGGAATGTAGGGAGTTAACATCCATTATGTAATTTGTGAAAGTAACGAGTTAACCACTACTTGAGTGCTCTTTTAACTGGATACTTTTTTACTCATACTCAAGTAATTATGTATGTTTGCACTTCTACTTGAGTAATTCTTTTTTTAAGTAATTGTACTTTTTTTTGTACTTGAGTAGTTTTTGGCTACTCTGCCCACTCTGTCTCTATGATCAGAACTTTGTGACTGTCTCAAAGCAGACATCTTATGTCAGTGCATCCTAACCTTGAACGTGCTCAAACCATAAATCTTACGGCTCTGTTCACACATAGCATAAAAACTGAACTTTTCAAGTAATGTTACAACTTCTCATTTAATAAATTGCTGGAGCTAATTCACCAATATTTTCAAAACAGGTGTCAGGAAACATGATCACATGGGAAGTGGGCATGTTGTTTACGAGAGTTTTGGTATCCTAGCTTCAACCACATGATGCCGATTCACCGACAAGCGGCATCTCCTATCAGACATTTTTTCATCAGCTCCAGCATGTTTACCTTTCCCCTGTGGTGAAAACTGTAGAGAGTTTGTGGGAGTTTGAAATAGGAGTGGGGATAGGATCCCACATTGAAAGCAGGAAGTAATCACGTTTGCATAGTCAGTGACGAGTGCGATTCGGAGGTTGCATTTTTCCCTCTAACATAACATTTTTACTTCACTGATGGTAAGGTTTAGGTTTGGTATTTGGGTTGGGGGGGGTTGTTCTAATTTCTATGCATTCCTCTGAACTGTATTACATTCTGTACAGCAAATCACAACTCGCTTTTGGTGCCCTTCTGTGGACATTACATCCGGAAAATGGAGCTTACAGGTTCCCATATGGCCAACAACACTTGTTTTGCATTTTAGTCAGCTGATTGTAGCTAAAGAAAATAGTTTCTGATTTCACTGTGAGATCAGCCTGGTTCAACAGAAAAGTTGCAGTTAATTTTCTGGAAAAGGCTGTATGTGTGAAAGCAACTAATATACATGTAATATATTACCAGTAAATTCAATCTAACAATTGTACTGCTATTTAATGGCTTTCATGTGTGAAAGTAGCTGATAATATATAATATTTTTGACCTTTAACAACATGTAGCACATTTTAGGTTTTCCTGACTTGATCATTACAATACATGCAGGCTGGAACATTGCAAAATTCTCATTCAACTGCCTTGTTAAAGACACATCTGCTTTATAGACATCCCCTTTGGTGACTATGTACCTTTCACAACATATTGACTTTTCTCAGTAGCCTTTCTGAATCAACTTACCCTGCGGCTATACATGGCTGATTCAATTCATGAATGTCAACGATTAAATAATTGTCAGACTGGATTTAGAGCTCTTAGTGTCTCTAACTATATTTTTTTTGTGTGTGTTTTTTGCCTTTTAGGTCAGTGATTATAGACAAGATTATCTCTTTGTGAACAAGTCAATCAATCTTATATGAAATGACTCAATATAATATGGTACCTTTGACATGTTCCTTTTATATTTTACATGACATTTGACAAATTTCAAAACTCAAACCGAGGACTACTGTAAATGGAGAGCAGAGATGGTTTTTATAAAGCAATCCCATCAAAGATGCTAAGATACAAGGTTAATTAGCTTTCTCTATCTCACTGAACACACAATGTTCTAAGTATGTAAATTGCCCTCATCTCTATATGAGTACATGTCAGTGATATGAGAACAGTCTAGAGTGAGGGTTTGAAGCTGTATAAAAGATGTCCTATGCTGAGGATTGTGTTTGCTTGAATTACTTGAAATGCTATGAATTCAGGTGAATCTTAACAAGCATGACAGGTGTATGTGAGCATCATGATTTCAAAGTGTTTCTGGGAAAAAAATTAAATCTCATTGATGATTGTATGCTAAAAATGTCTGACATCGATTGTGACAGGATTTTGCAGCTTGCTGTGAACATTAAAGCCCATTACATTAGCCCATGCATTTAACCTTTTAGCAGACACGATTATCTCTCATTCTGAAGAGTTCAACTGAATATTGCCGACCATATGTAATTGCTCCAAAAATGGGATGAACAAAGCACGGACCCAAACCTCCATTTACGTTTTAATGTAAACGTAATTTTAGATTTCATGCAAATTCACCAGTTGTAATTGTAATTCATCTTATTGTCATCTATATATCTTCCTGCCTGCCTGTCTACAGTATCTATCTATCTATCTATCTATCTATCTATCTATCTATCTATCTATCTATCTGTCTATCTATCTGTCTGTCTGTCCGTCCGTCCGTCCGTCCGTCCGTCCGTCCGTCCGTCCGACTACAGTATCTTTCTATTTGTCTGTCTACATTATATATCTGTCTGTCTACAGTATCTATACATCTGTCTGTCTGTCTGTCCATCTGTCCGTCTGTTTATTTATCTACATCTTTATTACATATAAAAATAGGCAGGCGGTCTCAACCAAATTTTTCCATCCATCCATCCCATTTGATTTAATGAATTATGACTTGTTAATGCCTTCTCATTCAAGTCCTTTAATGATTTCATTCAGTTCTGTTGCTATAGACAAAAGTGCTTGCTAACCTTACTTTCACCCTTTTAGGTGCAGCAGGTTGTTTTAAGAAAAGGATGCATGAAAGAGAGCAGCTAAAGAAAGATTGACTTGAAGACTGAAAGAGAGGATTAGAAAAAAAACTTAATTAAAAGTAAATGCAACAGACAGGATGGGCAAGAAGAAGAAAGAGCCTCAAGAGACTCTTCACTTCTCCCTGAAGATAATTTCAGTCATATAATGCAGGAACTGTTTTTAGATCAGTCTGAATGGCCCTGGAAGAATAGTGGTAAATGGATTGTGCTCTGCCAGCAGGTATTCAGCCTACACAACATGCAAAAGAACAGGAGCAGCTCTGTCTGAATATGTGGGCACAGTGTCATTAAAGAAAGTCCTCAGGGACTTTTTTGATAAGTCTGGGTCAGGTTTAAATATTTGATAACAACCACACAGTGAGCCTGGGCAAAAATGCTGGGAGTTTGCCATGCCAATATCTCCATAATTTGTAATGTCTCTATGATATTTTGGTTGATAAATATGGCTGGGGTCCCCAAGAGCCTGACAAAAAGTAGAAATTACAAATATAATAGTATAAATAGTCATTTGTAATTACTAATACGTTAGTTTAAAGAGCACCTACATTTTCATATTAATGAAAACATCATTTATTTTGAAGAAAGATAGTACATAAACACTTTTTTCACACATTTCACAAAAGAAGTTTTAAGGTTCTGAATGATATATATGTAGCCAGGTGGAGACATTTAAAGTAATTTAACTTAAGTCATAAATTGGAGTTTTACAACACCAGAATTTAGCGTCACATGCTTTCAGGCACTCTCTTGTGCTAGAAGCGTGAGAGCATGCATTGAGCATGAGAGCTCCCGGTTTTGTTCATTGTTTGAGAATTTTTGGGATAAATATAACATTTCACACAAAATACTAATAATCTTCATTAAATATGTGTTCACATGAGTCATATGTTAAAACTGAGTGTTTGTTATGGATCATTTTTGAAGGATGCATACGGATTGCATGTGTGGAGTGTGACCATGTTTTGGTGCGCATGCAAGAAACAGGGCATGTCAATTTAGAATGAATCATGTCTTACTTAATGATTTATAGCCCAGAGTGTTTTTCAGTTTAGAAAATGAGTGTAATAAATGTTATATGTGTGAAAATATGAGAATTCCATTGTTTTGAACTGTTGTACATGTCCTTAAAGCTTGGATGAAAGATGTATAAAATGCTTTGAGTGATTTAAGTATGTATTAAATTAATAACATGCTTTGAGTGATTTGAGCAAGAACTTGAATGTATAAAATGCTGTGAATGAAATAAGCATGCATTCAGGGTTGGGGAGTAACGGAATACATGTAACGGGATTACATATTTAAAATAAAAAATATAAGCAACTTTATTCCACTACAGTTACAATTTAAATGATTGGTAATAAGAAAACAGTTACATTCAAAAAGTATGTTTCATTATTGAAGAGATTATTCTTTATTTAGAGATTACTCATTATTTTACTGTCATTTGTTACATTTAATATTTAGTCCTTTCAGATATAAAACATGTATACATATAATTGATGCGATCCAAAGTATATTTGAACAGCGGTGAAACACTTTCTTATGATGTGTCACATTCATACAAGCAGACAGAGAAGTTAGTTTGAAGTTTGGAGCAGAAGTAATAGAAATAAACCTGGTGTAAATTGTCAGCTTTACGCCAAGCTAAAATTCTATTTCTAGCCATTTTACATGCACATGTTACCAGGCACGATCATATCTTTTATCAAGTAAGGCTATTAATGTAAAGGCAAAAATCATATTCTTGATAATAATTTTTTTAATTGTTTTCCTGTAAAAATATCTGAAACTCCTTAAAACAAAATCATTTTGATTGATATTGTTTTAGAAACAACACTGCATGTGATAGTTAGGTTTTTCGGAGAATGTATTTTTAACATGTGTTTTTTGTCTTACTGTAATGGCAGAGTTTTATAGTCAAAACAAGTGAAAAAAAATGCCCCCCCCATAGTCTGTGTGGTTTATTCACAACACACCGGCTACAAATGTATAAAGATATCCTGTAAGCTATTGGGAACTGACTTCATCCATTACAAATCACCTTGACACCTGCTGGTTTTGCAAAAATGGTTTTGAAAATTGTTAGTTATTTCTGAGAAAAGGTTTAGCTTCATTTGTATGCAGATGCCACATTGTTATGCAATGATTTTCATATATTTTCAGAGGCTTAAGTATCAAAATACTTTTCTGTGCCACTGTAAAGAGTGAAAGCTTAGAAATCTCTTTCAGCAGAAGCTTTTAGTCACATTCAACATAGTGCTGCCACCTTGTGTTGTTGAATCCATATAACTCTTGTTTCAATGTGCACAATGATAATTTTTTTTATCTGTTTAGAAGACAAATCTGTATGGGGAGATTTTATATGAAAAGTAAAATATGTAATGGAGGCAGTTGATCAATTAATTTATGAAACTCCAGTTTAAAGCTGATGGGAGGATTACATTTAGTCATTTAGCAGACACGTTTATCCAGAGGATTTATGATTATATTCTGTTTGTTTCTAATGCATGACTTCTGAACTCTCTTTCATGTCTATGGGACTGTAAAGTAGTCTGAAAAGCAGAGTCTACCAAGGCTGTTCATTAAAAATAATTTAAATAGATACTAATGTAGAAAAAGATGCCAGATGCCTCCATGACAACCTGCTGCAGTGCCATAAGATTATAAGTGTATGCCTTCACAATATGTACACACCATCTGATGCCTATGAGTCAAAATGCAGAAAGGAAATTCCCCTCTTCGATCTTAATGTCACATGTATCACATTCAGCTGACTACCTGACATACATAAATACATTTTCGTCAAAACAAAAAGTATCCAATGTCAAAGATAACCTGGCAAATTTAAAATATGCTTTTATTAATTTTTATACTGCATAAGTACAGGGTAATGTTTGCAGTGCACACTTTTTGTTCACTAAGGGCGCCACACGTCAGTTCCAAAGAACTGGAAACTGCGTTTTGCTCTCTGTACGTATCACCCTGTCCCACCTTTGAATAGATTTTAATTGTATATATTTAAAACAACACTTATAATTTGTTTAATATGTTTTTAAACAACACTTTTATGATTTGTGTATATTTATACACTATATGTATAGGGTACCCTTTAGACATGAACTTTCGTTTATACGATTGACAAACATTAGTTTATTATAATATTTAATGCCTCTCAGATCAAATTAATGTAAAAATGTATATTAGATTGATCTATTATAGCTTAGATTGGTTTGTTGATGCTAAATGTTATTACAAAGTGTAAACATATACACCGATCAGCCACAACATTAAAACCACTGACAGGTGACGTGAATAAAATATTATTTCAATGTTACAATGGCACCCGTCAAGGGGTGGGATATATTAAGCAGCAAGTGAACATGAACAGTCAGTTCTTGAATTTCATGTGTTAGAAGCAGAAAAAATGGGCAAGTGAAAGGATCTGAGCGACTTTGTCAAGGGCCAAATTGTGATGGGTAGACAACCGGGCCAGAGCATCTCCAAAACGGCAGGTCTTGTGGGGTGTTCCCGGTATGCTGTGGTTTAGTATGCCGAAAAATGGCGAAAGCGCCTACAATGGGTACGTGAGTGTCAGAACTGGACCATGGAGTAATGGAAGAAGGTGGTCTGGTCTGATGAATCACGTTTTCTTTTAGATCAAGTGGATGGCTGGGTGCTTGTGCATCATTTAGAGTGAATTAGTGAATCTAGATCATGTTTTTCAATTTTAACTTGTGCAATTTTCCGTGAATGTCACCACAACACTTCAGACCATCAAATGGAATTTTATGGTTAACCAATTTGTTTTTTTTTACTGTAATGTTAATATAGGCTTGCTTGTGATACAGCATAAAAATAAATTAAAACTAACACACATTAGATTATTATTAGCTATCATTAGCTTATGTGTCCCACATTCCCCGATGTCCCAGTATACCCTATTTCACCCTACCTGGGAAAGAGAAGGCAGCAGGATGCACTATGGGAAGAAGGCAGGCCGGTGGGGGCAGTGTGATGCACTGGGAAATGTCCTGCTGGGCAACCTTGGTTCCTGGCATTCATGTGGATGTTATTTTGACACGTACCACCTTCCTAAAGATTGTTGCACACCACATACAATACTTCATGGCAACGTATTCCATGATGGCAGTGGCCTCTTTCAGCAGGAAATACTCCCTACCACACTGCAAAAATTGTTCAGGAATTGTTTGAGGAACATGAGAAAGAGTTCAAAGTGTTGACTTGGACTTCAAATTCTCCAGATCTCATTCCGATTGAGCATCTATGGGATGTGCTGGACCAACAAGTCCGACCCATGGAGGCCTCAACTCGCAATTAATTTAATGGATCTGCTGCTACTGTCTTGGTGCCAGATACCACAGGACACCTTCAGAGGTCTTGTGGAGTCCATGCCTTGACTGATTTTGTGGCTGATTGGTGTATATGTCAATGAAATGTATTTAAAATATGGCAACAAACAAACAAATCAGACTCTTTCTGATAACAGTGCAGAATAGGACAGGTAAAACATAATTAATTTTAGAATCTTGAAATTCTTTCAATAATAACAATAAATAGAATTGTTTATATATCATTGTCTATATATATATATATATATATATACAGAGCATCTGGATGTATTCACAGCGCTTCACTTTTTCCACATTTTGTTATGTCCATTTATTCCCCCAATGGATTAAATTCATTATTTTGCTCAAAATTCTCAAACAATACCCCATAATGACAACGTGAAAGTATTTTGTTTGAAATCTTTGCAAATGTATTAAAAATTAAAAAAATTAAAAATTACATGTACATAAGTATTCACAACTTTTGCCGTGACACTCAAAAATGAGCTCAGGTGCATCCTGTTTCCACTGATCATCCTTGAGATGTTTCTACAACTTAATTGGAGTTCACCTGTGGTAAATTCAGTTGATTGGACATGATTTGGAAAGGCATACACCTGTCTATATAAGGTCCCACAGTTAACAGTGCATGTCAGAGCACAAACCAAGCCATGAAGTCCAAGGAATTGTCTGTAGACCTCCGAGACAGGATTGTATCAAGGCACAGATCTGGGGAAGGGTGCAGAAACATTTCTGCAGTGGCCTCCATCATCCGTAAATGGAAGACGTTTGGAACCACCAGGACTCTTCCTAGAGCTGACCGCCTGGCCAAACTGAGCGATCGGGGGAGAAGGGCCTTAGTCAGGGAAGTGACCAAGAATCCGATGGTCACTCTGACAGAGCTCCAGCATTTCTCTGTGGAAAGACGCGAACCTTCCAGAAGAACAACCATCTCTGCAGCACTCCACCAATCAGGCCAGTATGGTAGAGCGGCCAGACGGAAGCCACTCCTCAGTAAAAGGCTCATGACAGCCTGCCTGGGGTTTGCCAAAAGGCACCTGAAAGACTCTCAGACCATGAGAAACTAAATTCTCTTGTCTGATGAAACAAAGATTGAACACTTTGGCCTGAATGGCAAGCGTCATGTCTGGAGGAAACCAGGCACCGCTCATCACCTGGCCAATACCATCCCTACAGTGAAGCATGGTGGTGGCAGCATCATGCTGTGGGGATGTTTTTCAGCGGCAGGAACTGAGAGACTAGACATTCCCCATCCAACCTGATGGAGCTTGAGGGGTCCTGCAAAGAAGAATGGGAGAAACTGCCCAAAAATAGGTGTGCCAAGCTTGTAGCATCATACTCAAAAAGACTTGAGGCTGTAATTGGTGCCAAAGGTGCTTCAACAAAGTATTGAGAAAAGGCTGTGAATACTTATGTACATGTGTGTGTGTGTTTTATATATATATATATATATTTGTTTTTTTTTTTATAAATTTCAAAGGTTATTATGGGGTATTGTCTGTAGAATTGAGGAAAATAATGAATTTAATAAATTTTGGAATATGGCTGTAACATGACAAAATGTGGACAAAGTGAAGTGCTGTTAATACTGTGTGTGCACTGTTGTGGCCAAACATATTGACACCCTTGGTAAATATGAGTAAAGAAGGATGTAAAAAATGTCTTTATTGTTTATCCTTTTTATCTTATATTCAAAAGATTCACAAAAATCTGTCCTCTAATGGATATCAAACGATTGCAAACACAACAAGTTTTATCAAAAAACTAATATTTTAGTTAAATATATGTGTGGCACAATTATTGGCACCCTTTTATTCAATACATTGTGCAACCTCCCTTTTGCCAAGATATCAGTTCTGAGTCTTCTATTAAACAACTGGCAAGCAGAGCTGGACAGTAACAAAATACATCTACTTGAGTACTCTACTTAAGTACACTTTGAGTATCAGTACTTGAGTATAATTTTTTTCTGGAAACTTGTGACTTTAACTTCACTGCATTTGAAAGATAAATATCGTACTTTTCACTCCACTATATTTCTGTCAAGGTCCTTGAGTAAGTTGTTACTATGTAGTAGCTCTGAAAATCAGTGGATGATTTTTTTTTTCCTTCTCTAAAGTGTGATTATTTTCGTGAAGTTCAATGATTTCCCAGCATTTTTTTTAACACTGATCAGTTGGCAAAAGACGGCAGTTCCTCGGCACAGTGTGCACACCCATGGCCATACTTAGAAAACATGTTCCAGTTTTCTGAAAATGTTAAAGAGTCGTTTTGATTTAAATGTTTGCTTTATATGCCTAAAACAACCATTTCACAGCCTTCAAAATCTCAGCACTCCAACCTGCGGAAGCATATTGAGGTATGTAATCTTTTTGTGAAAGCTTGAAATTATCTGTGCTTTAGAGCTAAATATTCAGTATGAAGTACGGTCAGTCAAATAATTTTTATGGATTTGCCCGCCAAGTTGCCAGAACATTCAAATCTGCGTTGGTGCTGCCGCTGAGTCAGAGAGAGCAGTTATCATTTATAGGTATGAAACGGCTTCATAAACAGTCTTTTCTAGTCCTGGACTTACAGCCAAAGTGCGTGGTCATGTCTGTATTTACAGCAATTTCACTGTGTGCTTGATTCAAATGTGGATGAATGTATAAAGATAGATGTGTGCACACTGCCAGTGCTTTGTGAGAACACTATCATGCTGCTTTTGTGGGGGTGGGTAGGAGTGTTAAATAAAAAAATGAAGATAATTAGGGCTGTCTTTTTTGTCAATTCTGTTGTTTCATTTTTTTTAACATTCTAAAAGCTCTTTATTCCACAGATACTACAAGCTAGTCAGTGTATTCAGTAGGTTGCTTCAGAGGCATAAGGTATTGTAAGTATTACATACAATAATAAAACAATGTGTTGACATAAAAAAGGAAGTACTTTTACTTAAGTAAAATCTGTCTTTACAACTCTCACTTGTAATGGAGTAATATTTGACCAGTAGTATCTGTACTTTCACTCAAGTAATGGAGTTGTGTCCTTTGTTCACGTCTCCTGGCAAGTGATCTGAGACCATTCCTTCATACAGTATCTCTCCAGATCCTTCAAATTCCGTTCAACACAGGTTTTCTATGGGTTCAGGTCAGGGAATTAAAATGACCATGGCAGAACCTTGATTTTGTGGTTAGTGAACCATTTTTTGTTTATTTTGATGTTTGTTTTGGATTATTGTCCTGCTGGAAGATCCAAACATGCCCTATTTTAAGCTTTCTGGCAGAGGAAGTCAGGTTTTGATTTCTTTATCTGTTGGTATTTGATAAAGTCCATGTTGCCATGTATCAGAACAAGATTTCCAGGACCTATGGCATAAAAACTGCCTCACAACGTTAAAATCCACCACCATATTTAACCGTGGGCATGAGGTACTTTTCCATATGGCTACCTCTCTGTGTGGGCCAAACCCATCTCTGGTGTTTGCTGCCAAAAAGCTCTGGCTATGAAATTATAATATATATTTTTTAATAGTTTTTATAAATAGGCAGCAATAGTACTTTGTAAAAAAATTATTCTAAACAGTCAAAATATTCTCTTCAAAACTTGGCAGGGATGAGGACATTGGGGGCCCAGAGACAATCAAAGTAGTGTGTCTGAGGGATCTTCTACCAAAAGATTAAAATATTTAATCAAGACTTCATCAGTCGAGGGTACTTGGATATGAATATTAAAAGATAAGATCAACAGTTTGTTTTGATGCTAAATTGCAGCAGTTTTTGTTTAAAACTTTTAAAGGCTAAAAATGCTTCATGGGGGTTCAGGGGTGTCCCCTGAGGGAAAATGTATAAATGTAAAAGACTTTTGACTTTTTATATTTTCCTTAAAGTGAGAATCTACTAACAAGTAAACAATTTACATAACAGTGAAGCATTCAAATACTGTTTGCTTAATTTAAGTATTAATAGGCTTTCCTTGACACCCATGTCATGATGACATCTCTGATTCATTTTATCAAAATTAGAACAAAAATCTGTTTGTTTATTATGAAAGGCTCCTAACATGCTGATTAATTAAGCTAAATTTAGATGGAAAAGTCTTACAGTCTAAAGGTGGCACGTTAACTTGTCCTGACACAAACCTGGCTTAGCTGAACAATCTGAATCACACATCAGACAGATGAAGATAGTTTCACTTTGTTTCATTTTTTATTTCTGTGAGAAATATGCCAGTATCTGTATCGGACATGCAGAGAATCAGACTTTATGTGGTGCCTCAATAGCAGGGAAAGAGGCAATGCAGGAATAAAGCACATTCAGCGGTAGGGAATGGACACACTTTATTCCCGCTCTGTACGTGTATACACGTATGCTTACACAATCACTTAGCCAGGTGTCAGATAACTAGCACAAAGATTTAGATATCGGTCTGGACTGAATTGTCCTTCCACCTATTGAGCACCCCTGTTCTAGAGACTGTTGTGTGTGAAAATCCCAGGAGATCAGCCCCAATGTCACCAACAATCATGCCACAATCCAAATCACTGAGATCACATTTTTTCCCCATTCTGATGGTTAATGTGAACATTAACTGAAGCTCCTGATCCATATCTGCATGATTTTAAAAAAGATTATACTAAAATAATAAAAAATATTATTATTATTGTTTATTATTAATGTGGAGTAATCTGAGATCTTGCAGAAGGGAACATATTTATGGAACAACTTGCAGCCTGTAAGTTATCTGCACAGATAAATTACTTTGTTAACATACTGTAAATACAAATTTAAAACAACATATCTAATGTGTACATATATATATATATATATATATATATATATATATATATATATATATATAAATAATTTTATATTTAAGAAAATACACTGGCAGCAAATTGTTTGGAATAATGTACTTGGCTCTTATGGAATGGAGTTGGTACTTTTATTCACCAAAGTGGAATTCAACTGATCACAATCTATAGTCAGGACGTTAATAATGTGAAAAATTACAATTACAATTACATTTATTTTTTTTCATAACTTCTTAAACTACTTCAAAGAGTTCTCTTCAAAAAAATCTTCCACATGCAGCAATGACAACTTTGTAGATCCTTGGCATTGCAGTTTTTCCAGATATTCAGGTGACATTTCACCCCACACTTCCTGTAGCACTTGCCATAGATGTGGCTGTCTTGTTGGGCACTTCTCACGTACCTTATAGTCTAGCTGATCCCACAAAAGCTCAATGGGGTTAAGATCCATAACACTCTTTTCCAATTATCTGTTGTCCAATGTCTGTTTCTTTGCCCTCTCTAACCTTTTCTTTTTGTTTTTCTTTGTAATTCTTCCCATAAGGCCTGCACCCCTGAGTCTTCTCTTTACTGTTGTACATGAAACTGGTGTTGAGCAGTGTACACCTTTGCATGAAATCTATTTAGCATGATTACACAAGAATAAGGTGTTGGAGTGATGACTGCTGGAAATGGGGCCTGTCTAAATTTGATCAAAAATGACTTTTTCAAATAGTGATGGTGCTGTTTTTACATCAGTAATGTCCTGACTATACTTTGTGATTAGTTGAGTGCCACTTTGGTGAATTAAAGTACAAATTTCCTTGCGAAACAGCGAAATCTCTATATTACTCCAAACTTTTAGCCACCAGTGAAAATAAAGGGTCAGTAATTTCTGATTAAAGGGTCAGACTAAACCGTGCAATAAGTCAAGCAGACAGGATCACCTTGGCTGAGGTTCAAAACATAGTGAGCTGCATAACTAGACTGCATTTCTGGGCATCATGACTTTATGCAATCTTGTTGGCCCATATTGGCGCTTTCCACGACAAATGAATGTTGTCTATAGGCAACTCACTAAGTTTTAAGACATCATCGATAAGTGTGAACAAATCCCTCTCCGCCTCTCTCAAGCTGATGCCCGCGCCCTGTCAATCTCTGTCCCAGCAGAGAGAGAGAGAGAGAGAGAGAGAGAGAGAGAGAGAGAGACAGAGAGAGAGAGAGAGAGAACGAACGAACGAACGAACGAAAGAACTAACCATCGAACGAACCAGAGCGGGTCTGCGGGGGGAGACGCTCCGTGAAAACATCCATGGGTGGCTGTGTGGGCAGTCATCGTGAATCTTCAGGCAGTTTAAACGAAAACTCGGACGGAACTGGAGGTAAGCAACGAAGCTTTTCCAGGAAATGCGCTTTGAGTCAGTTTGTGCTGTTTCGGGTCTGCGCTGCTTTCACATATGCAGCTGCTTTCCCTTGTCTCTTTCTCGGCTTGGTCGCGCTGAGAAACACCGTGGTGTATTATGCATCGCTTTATAAGACATTGTCGCCCCTCTCAAACCCGCGCCGGGCTGTAGAAACAATTATGGTTGTGATTATGCAAACGTTTTCATAAATCTCCCCCGCCGCCCTTTCTCTTTGAGCAGTGAATCGTTTTGCATGTGACACCTTCTAGCTGGCTAGCTTTAGCTGTGTGTGTGTGCGCCTGATGGCTAGTGTGTGGCTGTGTTTATGCTCCCTTTAATGAAATGTTGGGCATTGTTTTGGCCCTAGAATACAGAAACACGCAGGCTTATTCCCCATTTTTTTAAGTCTTTGCCTCGTTTATTTCACACGATTTGGCTTTAAAAACCACGTAAAACTCGCTTCCGCTGTATTGTTATTGTTTGAGAATGCGTATTTGAGAATATGATGAACACACTTGATTAATCACTTTTGTGCATAGGACATCATACTATTTTCTCCAAGATTAAAAAGCTGTACATTCGGGGTCGGTTTTAAAGTCTGAAAGTTGTGGGTTTGCAATATTTTAACATGTTTACAAATGTTCTCATTAATAATTATTCTATTAGAAATAGTTCACCCCAAAATAATTTTTTTTCCATGATTTACTCGTCCTCATGCCGTCCCAGATGTGTTTGACGTTGTTTCTGCTGCAGAACTGAAACGAAGATATTTAGAAGAATATTTCAGCTCTGTAGGTCCTTTCAATGCAAGTGAATGGTGAAAACGTTGATGCTCCAAAAAGCTCATAAAGACAGCAAAACAATCCACACAACTCCAGTGGTTCAAGCCATGTTTTCTGAAGCGGTTTTGGCTGAGAACAGACCAAATGTAACTTTTTCGACAATAAATCTTGACTACAGCAGCCTCGTTGGCGAACATGATTATAAGCTCAATTACTTTTCCTAGTGGCATCTAGCACTCTGCACATGCGTTGAGAACTAGGAAGTGTAATCGAGCTTGAAATCATGATCATTCCTAGAGACTGCAATGGCAAGATGTACAGTGAAAAATGTGTTTTATGTTGGTCTTTTCTCACCCAAAACTAATTGAATCGCTTCAGAAGACATTGATTAATCTACTGGATTTTTATGGATTTATTTTATGCTGACTTTTTGTGGTTTTTGGAGCTTCAAAGTTTTGGTCACCATTCACTGACATAGTATTGACCTACAGAGCTTAAATATTCTTCTAAAAATCTTAATTTCTGTTCTGCAGCAGAAAGAAAGTCATACGTCTGAAATGGCATTTTGGGTGAACTATTCCTAAAAGGAGTCCTCCTGTTTTGTTGATAGTTCACATTCGAGAATGAGGATTTCCGATTGTGTGATGTTACAGATGTTGCTGCTTATGTCATATCTGAACTCATAATTTGCTGGGGAAAGGGCTGATATACAGGGAACTTCATTTATCCTTGCCAATATATCACAACATGGCTCATATACAGTATAGCAATGCATGGTCTTAGCTGCTTGAAGCTGTATTATTATTATGTTAAAGTGGGAATGTTTCATATTAAATGAAAATAGGGTTTCAGACAAAAATACAATACCTCCTTAGATTCTAGACAAGGCCTATGGGGACAAACTTAACTTACCCTAGCGTTTTATTATTGTAAGGGCTGCGACACCCTTCGATGAAACCCAGAGCAGTTCCTGAAATTGACAGTTATCTGCAGACTTGCGATGGCTGATCATTTTTCATAGCTCACAGCGCTTGATTTGGATTACAAAATTTGGCATCTCCTTGGAGGATTGTGGAAGTTATGCCACAAAGGACTGCATTTGTTCTGAAGAACAACAAGGCAAATCTAACAAAATGAAGAACTAGGTCATATGTGAAGTTTAAAGCAGAATCTTAAAGGTGATATTTTTCATTTTGAGACGTTAAAGTAGTTATCCTATCCCAGCTAGATGCAGGGGAACCAATGAGTCATTTGTAGGTTGAAAAGTGTTGTAGCTCTGTGAAGCTATCACAATTGCTTTGTTTGTCCTGAACGTTTGCACAGCCAGATTTAATTTTGAGGGGCATTTTTTTTAACCTTTTTATAATAACTTTTTTTTCTTTTTACTTGAATACAAATTTTTCTTGGATAAGCGGTTTGAAAATGGATGGATGGATGGATGGATGGACACATTTTTCTTGATCCTTAAAATTAAATCAACATCAACTCATTTTATGTGATATGTATATAATTATATACACTGGCAACTAAAAGTTAAGGTTAAGATCATAACACTCTTTTCCATTTATCTGTTGTCCAATGTCTGTTGGGGCATTGTCAATGTCTTTTATTTTTTCTGTTTCAAAAGTGTTTTTTATTTTGCAATTTGTCCCATAAGGCCTGCACCCATGAGTCTTCTCTTTACTGTTGTACATGAAACTGGTGTTGAGTGGGTAGAATTCAATGAAGCTGTCAGCTGAGGACATGTGAAGTGTCTATTTCTCAAACTAGAGACTCTGATGTACTTATCCTCATGTTTAGTTGTACATCTGAGCTTCCTCATCTCTTTCTGCCCTTAGAGCCAGTTATCCTTTGTCTTTGAAGATTGTAGTGTACACATTTTAATGAAATCTTCGTTTTTATTGGCAATTTCAAGCATTGTATAGCCTTCATTCCTCAAAACAATGATTGACTGAGTTTCTAGAGAAAGCCATTTCTTTTTTTTTTCTTTTTTTTCTTGTTGCCATTTTTGACCTAATATTGACCAACTCAAAAACAAAGACAATATTAAGCTTCATTTAATGAACCAAATAGCTTTCAACTGTGTTTGATATAATGGCAAGTGATTTTCTAGTACCAAATTAGAAATTTAGCATGATTGGGGCCTGTCTAGATTTGATCAAAAATGGCTTTTTTTATTATTCCAAACGTTTGGCTGCCAGTGTACATACAAGTCATTATATATACTTACATATTATATACATTTAAGGGGCATTTTTTGCCCCCACATTTTTTATCTTTTGGTTGCATTTCTGCCCCCTGTCCCCCATAATTTCTGACCCTGCTTAAGATATGGCTAAGGTTCCTCCTTCAATGTAAGTCTATGGGATTTTTGTCTGTTTGTTTGCTTAGAAAAGTAACAGTGCAAATCTCCCCAAACTGCATAATTTGAGATAAACGATGTCTTTAGCACATGTGGTAAAGTTTAATACTTAAGGAAGGGTTAGCGTTTTGAAAAATAGTATGAGCAAAAGCACTTTGTATTTTGATTGTATTTAATTTCTAATAAACATGTATTGGCACAGATATTTTTGTGAATTTAACACTGTCAGCGGTCTGCTTGCTGTTCAGCAGGTTCTCATGTCAGGTGTTTCTGAAATGTGAGCGTGCTGTCTGTCTTGCATTATGCAGTGTTTGACTTCTCCAAGTAGACAGGCACACTGGTCCTCATGCCAAGCTTGTTTTACCTGGATTATTGGGTCACCATGGAGACAAACGTGGAACACGGGCCTGACATCTTGGCCTGTTTCATTTAATGGTAATGGCTAGGTTTCTCCTTTAATGGTAAACTGATAGTTTACCCTCAAATCAAAATTCTGTTTCCTATCTGTCACTCACTCGACGTTGTGTTGATGAGTTGACACTAGGAGTCACTTCTGCGGAGCACAGACATCTCTGATCTTGAGAAAATGCCAATGGAAATTGGTGTGTGCAATTTGCATGCCACTCCCCTGGACATACAGGTATAAAAGGAGCGATGCTGCAAACACGCATCAGATATCTTCTTCGAAGCCGAGCGAGTAAGTTCACAGAGCTGAATTCATCTGCGCCTCCATTCAACTCTTTACGCTGTTGGAACCAAAGCGCATTCCAGCGGTCCTCCCCCTCGCACACCACGGTTGTGCTGAGCAAATACCCTGGGCGCCTCGGCAGCAGAAAACTACGAGTGAACAACTTCATTTATATATACACTCACCTAAAGGATTATTAGGAACACCTGTTCAATTTCTCATTAATACAATTATCTAATCAACCAATCACATGGCAGTTGCTTCAGTGCATTTAGGGGTGTGGTCCTGGTCAAGACAATCTCCTGAACTCCAAACTGAATGTCAGAATGGGAAAGAAAGGTGATTTAAGCAATTTTGAGCGTGGCATGGTTGTTGGTGCCAGACGGGCCGGTCTGAGTTAGGGCTGTGCAATATGAACAAAATAATCACATTGCAATTTTTTTATGAATATTGCAATTGCGATTTTATTTGCGATTTTGGCAATTGTTTTTGCTTTTTCAAACATGCTACATTCTAAATGTATTCAGTGCACAAGAAGTGCATAACAAAACATTTCACAATGAAATAACATTAGTATTAACAGTTTGATAAACAAAACTGTAATATTTAAAACAGACAACAAAATAAATTAATGTTAACTAACCTAAATTCCAGTCATAAAAATAAAGTTAAATAAAATATTTTTCAGTGCACACATTTCACAATGAAAAAACATACTGTGTACAGTAGTATTAACTGCTTGATAAACAAAATTGTCATAAATTGTGTCAGACAACAGACAATTAAGATGAACTAACCTAAACTCCTGTCATAACAGTAAATAGAATAGAATTCAAAACCAAAACCTCTTAAAGGTTTTTTGCAAGGAAAACCAGCATGTCCACCATTTCTGGTTTTAAGCATGAACGGTGACATGTCACCACATTTCCCCCAGTACTAAACACTCTCTCTGAAGGTGAGCTGGTGGCAGGAATACAAAGATACTTTTGTGCAACCCTGCTCATTCTTGGGAAATTTATCTGATGGAGTCTCCACCATTTCAGAGGATCTTCCTCACTGTCAATGGATGGAGAAAGCAGGTAGCTATTTAGCTCAGAGGCTATGGCATCTTCAAGTTGCAGGGCTGCTGGCATGGCTGATGTCATTTTAAAGAAGCTTCCTAAGGACTTCCTTGCTTTTTTGCCTGGTGTAGGTAGATCGATGTCAGGATTCTCTCTGCTTGTGCTACTCCCAGATTCAGATGTATCCTTGACATACAGAGCAGAAATAATATTACAGGTAAATATTAAAAAGTCATAAAAAGAGTGTTTATCTTAAGAGATGACAGTTTCATCCAGTTTACATAAATTAACTCACCTTGTGGGAACTTCAGTATCCATATCAGACATGACCCTGGCCTTAATGTTTGGAAGTTTATCCTCATCAGTGTAGCTGGTTTTGAATCTTGGATCCAAAAATGTTGCTATGTCCAGAAGCTCTTGGGTAGTTTCATCCTCATAATGTTTGTTGATGTAGTTAAGAATTTTTGATTTTATAGTCTTTGTCAGGTCAGTATCTTCATCCTTCACTGCAAGTATCTTGGTGTTCAACAGATGAAGAACTGGTTTAACGTAGGATACACTGATGTAGTTTTCACTGGAAAGGGCATCCGTGAACTCCTGAAGTGGACCCAGTGCCTTACTTACAGATTCTAGAACATCTGTGTCTTGCCATTGTGGTACTAGGTGTCTTGTTTTACGGTCAGCTGAAAGGACCTGAGACAATGCCTTCTGTTGCTCCAAAACCCTGTCTATCATTTGTTGCATTGAGCCCCATCTTGTCGGGCATGATGTTATGAGGGCATGTTGGGGAAGCTGAAGTTCTTCCTGGGCTTCGGCTAACATCATCTTTTTTTCCAACTGTGGGAAAAATGTCCCACAATCTTTTTGCACAAGCCGTTGGCTCGGAAATGCGAGGTTCATCCTTGATTGCATTTTCTAAAAAGAAATAATTGCAAAACATGATGAAAATGTGTAATATTGTAAGTATTGCATGCATTTAAATATAACTATTGGGTCATACTTTACAATAAGGTGCTATTTGTCAACAATTAGTTAAAGGTGCAATGTGTATTATTTCTGAGGATCTATTGACAGAAATGCAATATAAGATCCATAACTATGTTTTCAGTGGTGTATAAAGACCTTACTTAATGAACCGTTATGTTTTTATTACCTTAGAATGAGTCATTTATATCTACATAAGCGCGGGCACCCCCTTAAATGAAGGTCGACATATTGTGACGTCATGTTTCTACCGTAGCCGACAGCGAACACACAGCGCTACAGAGTTTGCTATGTGGGGAGATATGTGCTGCTGGTTACGTCGGCCACCGTAGCTTCTCCTTAGATTTTGAGAAGGGAGGGATAGGCCGTAAGTGGCTTTCTGTTTGCAATTCGCAAATCTCACCACTAGATAGATGCCGCTAAAAATCACACACTGCACCTTTAACGCATTAGCTAAAATGAACTAACAATGAACAATACTAATACAGCATTTATTAATGTTAATTCATGTTAATTTTCGGATTTACTAATACATTATTAAAATCAAACGTTGTCACTGTTAACATTAGTTAATGCACCATGAACTAACATGAATAACTAGTGTGATTTTGTATTTAATGTATTAGTATGCTAAAATGAACATGAACTAACATTAATAAATGCTGTATTAGTTGTTACATACTATTGACACGAACTAACATTAACAATAATTAATAAATGCTGAAAAACTAAATTGTTCATTGTTAGCTAATGTATTTAATTACTACTGTTAACAAATATCACCTTATTGTAAAGTTTTCCCAACTATTGTCAAGTTAAAAATACTAAAGTACATAACATTATAATACATTTTTATATTAAACATCTTTGCACAATTTGTTTCTTAATAAAAAATATGCCCTACAAAGTAATATTCTTAATATGTAAAGTATAAATATATAATGTACAATAAACTCTAACTTACCAATTGCCAAATGTAGTCTGTGTCCGAAGCACTGCAATCGTGTCCAGTTGTTCAAAGTGACAGCCTTCACTATATTAGATCCATTGTCTGTGGTGATAGACACTTGTTGATCTTCACAAAGTCCCCATGATGCTAAAGCTTCTTTTAAACCGTGAGAGATATTTTCTCCAGTGTGATTTTCTGGAAAGTATGCTGTTTGCAAGCATCGACTTTTTATTTCATAGTTGTCATTGATATAATGGACCGTTAAACTCATATACGGCTCCATCGTTCTGCTGGACCACATATCTGTGGTCGTGGCATAGAATTTCACCTTTTTAAGCTCGTATTCAACGCCCACCTTACATTTCTCATACATTTCAGGAATAGCAACCCGTGTGAAATGAGTGCGAGACGGCAGCTGGTATCTTTTGTCCAGTGTTTGAATTAGTCTTCGGAAGCCGTCTTTACTGACGATGTACGCAGGCACCATGTCTTTGCATATATGATTTGTGATTGCGTCTGTGATTTCTTTGTGCCGTTTTGATCCTTTCTCATAAGGCGTGACGCTTGCAAATGCTTGAACGATGGATACTTGTTCAGTTGGCTGGCTTTGAGGTGTGCTTTTGTCAGTTTCGCTGGACTTTGTCGACATGCATTGATCACAGAGCTTTTTATGGCGCTGTTTTAAGTGTTGAAACAGGTTTGTAGTATTGCCCGTTTCGTCGCAATAATCGTTTCACAGGTCTTGCAAATTACCTTGCTCTGTGACACATCCTCTCTCCTGAATCCAAAATACTCCCAAACGATTGATGTTGAATTTCTCTTTGGCACCAAATCATTCTGACCCACATCCATATTTTACATTCTTTTCTCCCGCTCGCCTATTCTGCAACTTCTCCCGCTCAGCTCAGTCGTAATTTGAGCGGTGCGCTGAGTGGGCTCTGATTGGTTAACATCTTGCGCACAAGAATATAAATATAAATTAATTAATAAAATCGCAGCGTTATGCAGTTTAGAAATCGCATGTGCTCAAATCGCGATTGTTTTGCGATTAATTGCACAGCCCTAGTCTGAGTATTTCACAATCTGCTCAGTTACTGGGATTTTCACGAACAACCATTTCTAGGGTTTACAAAGAATGGTGTGAAAAGGGAAAAACATCCAGTATGCGGCAGTCCTGTGGGCGAAAATGCCTTGTTGATGCTAGAGGTCAGAGGAGAATGGGCCAACTGATTCAAGCTGATAGAAGAGCAACTTTGCCTGAAATAACCTCTCGTTACAACCGAGGTATGCAGCAAAGCATTTGTGAAGCCACAACATGCACAACCTTGAGGCGGATGGGCTACAACAGCAGAAGACCCCACCGGGTACCACTCATCTCCACTACAAATAGGAAAAAGAGGCTACAATTTGCAAGAGCTCACCAAAATTGGACTGTTGAAGACTGGAAAAATGTTGCCTGGTCTGATGAGTCTCGATTTCTGTTGAGACATTCAGATGGTAGAGTCAGAATTTGGCGTAAACAGAATGAGAACATGGATCCATCATGCCTTGTTACCACTGTGCAGGCTGGTGGTGGTGGTGTAATGGTGTGGGGGATGTTTTCTTAGCACACTTTAGGCCCCTTAGTGCCAATTGGGCACCGTTTAAATGCCACGGCCTACCCGAGCATTGTTTCTGACCATGTCCATCCCTTTATGGCCACCATGTACCCATCCTCTGATGGCTACTTCCAGCAGGATAATGCACCATGTCACAAAGCTCGAATCATTTCAAATTGGTTTCTTGAACATGACAATGAGTTCACTGTACTAAAATGGCCCCCACAGTCACCAGATCTCAACCCAATAGAGCATCTTTGGGATGTGGTGGAACAGGAGCTTCGTGCCCTGGATGTGCATCCAACAAATCTCCATCAACTGCAAGATGCTATCCTATCAATATGGGCCAACATTTCTAAAGAATGCTTTCAGCACCTTGTTGAATCAATACCATGCAGAATGAAGGCAGTTCTGAAGGCAGTTCTGTACACTCACTACTTTACATTGTAGCAAAGTGTCAAATAAGCCTGGAGTCCTCTTCCACTCCTCCATGATGACATCACGGAGCTGGTGGATGTTAGAGACCTTGTGCTCCTCCACCTTCCATTTGAGGATGCCCCACAGATGCTCAGTAGGGTTTAGGGTCTGGAGACATGCTTGGCCAGTCCATCACCTTCACCCTCAGCTTCTTTAGCAAGGCAGTGGTCATCTTGGAGATGTGTTTGGGGTCGTTATCATGCTGGAATACTGCCCTGCAGCCCAGTTTCCGAAGGGAGGGGATCATGCTCTGCTTCAGTGTGTCACAGCACATTCATGGTTCCCTCAATGAACTGTAGCTCCCCAGTGCCAGCAGCACTCATGCAGCCCCAGACCATGACACTCCCATCACCATGCTTGACTGTAGGCAAGACACACTTGTCTTTGTACTACTCACCTGGTTTCCGCCAAACACGCTTGACACCATCTGAACCAAATAAGTTTATCTTGGTCTCATCAGACCACAGGACATGGTTCCAGTAATCCATGTCTTTAGTCTGCTTGTCTTCAGCAAACTGTTTGCGCTTTCTTGTGCATCATCTTTAGAAGAGGCTTCCTTCTGGGACAACAGCCATGCAGACCAATTTGATGCAGTGTGCGGCATATGGTCTGAGCACTGACAGGCTGACCCCCCCAACCCCTTCAACCTCTGCAGCAATGCTGGCAGCACTCATACACTATTTCCCAAAGACAACCTCTGGATATGACGCTGATCACATGCACACAACTTCTTTGGTCGACCGTGGCGAGGCCTGTTCTGAGTGGAACCTGTCCTGTTAAACCACTGTATGGTCTTGCATGGCTCCAGACTGCGACCAAATGGTCGCATTTTGCGACCAAAATTTGAGTGTGTGCGACCAGTAAATTTGTGCATTTTTTTTTTTACAAGTTAAATGTGGAAGTTACGCGTTAATGAATCCGGAATGTGATGAGTGTGAGAAGAATAGGGAATGGCCACTGTAACTGGCTAATGTGTGGAGGGGGAGGGTCTATAATCGACCACGCGCAAACATCTGTGGGAGACAAAATATCACAACCTTCTATGCGCATCTGAGCAATGAAGCGAACTATTGACTCGTTCTTCCGACCTGCGGCTAGTGTGCCAGTGCCACAGTCTGATGATGTGTCCGAGGTTTGTGTTGCGAAAAAGTCCCGAACCCACCATTTTTGGGAAGAGTGGGTTCGAGATTTCAGCTGGCTGAAGTACTGTAAGGAGACGAACTCCATGAACTGCGAGTACTGCAGTCGCTACCCCAAAAATGCGGGAAACACTAAGTTTGCCGACAGTGCAGGCACTTCGCAGTTTAAACGCCAATGCTTTAGTTAAACATAGTCTCAGCCTTAAGCACAGAGTATGCCGTGATATGTTCATAAATCAAAAAGCAACGCCACTGCTGGTTGCTTTTAGAAGACAAGAGGCTGTAAATCAGAGCGCAGATGAGGCAGAGATGATGTTGAAATTTAACACGGCCTACTTCGTTGCTAAGGAGGAACTACCCTTCACCAAATTCAAAAGCCAGCTCGACCTTCAAAGGAAGAATGGCTTAAAAATTAACGAACCATACAACAACGATACAGCATGCGCACAATTTGTTGGAGTAATTGCAGATACTCTGAAGGGGAAGACTTACTGGCAGATGACGTGACACATGTTTTTTCTGTAATTAAGTCTAAATGTTTACTGAACTGCATTTCTCAACTAAAACACCACATGCCAGTGGGGCATAGAACATCATTTTATTTCAATATTATGATTTTGGGACGTAAAATGTATTTGGTGTTGTTCATATTTCAAGGTGAATAGCAAAATGTCCTGTGGTGTGACTGTAACATTGATTACTCATCAAATGTAAATATTAGTAAAATAAAGCAGATATGTTTGGAGCAGCTAATAAATGCCTTGGCATTATTTTGTATGTATTTACGTAATTAACTTAAGTTTTCAAACTGCTAAAAAGTACTAAAATAATATTTACAGTACATTTAGTTTTGAAACACAAATGCTGTCCTGTAGTGTGACATTGGATATTAGATTTTTGTACTGGCAGTTACATGGACAGCCATAGTGGTCCTTTAGTCAAGCTCCCTACCAGGAATTCCCCAGATGTTTGTATGTCCTAAGCAGGTTAAAAGGTGAGTGTTAATCTCTTATTAATTTGATAAATTTCATCATTTCTGTCAGACCATGAACGTGTCCATTTTTGATAGTCCTGTGGTGTGACTGATCTAGTTCGAGAAAAAGAAATATATTTAAAAAAAGAATCATATTCAGGTCTAAAACAATGAACTTATTCAGTTACTGTAATGCCCAAGGTCAGTCTTAATTAGCAAAGACTCAAAATGGCGGCAAAGGTGAAAGAGTCCTGTGGTGTGACAGCCCGTCCTGTAGTGTGACATAATTAAGTCAGATGTCTAGCTAGATTCTCGTCTGTTATGTTTGCAATATTAAACATAAATATAAATATTTATCTGTCTCATATATATTAAACAAATATTGTAAATATTATATATAATACACAATCCTGATGAATAGGTGGGAGCAGTGGGAGCGGGTGAAGGTGACTGTAGGGGAAAAGGTGTTCACGAACTGGGTTAAAAAAGGGGTTGAGGGAATGCTGGGAAAGCTGGCAGAGACCTTCCAGCGTGACCTGGAGTCAATTGCATCCCATCAATTCCCATCAATTCAATTAGATGCACCAATCAGCCAAAATGAGGGAGTTAATGGAGAAATTGCAAGAAAATGATTTGGTGTTGCACGTTGATTTCTCTGAAAATTATGGATGCAAACTGAATACAGAAACACTGAACACAGAAATTCAATCTTTCCACTGTGGTGAAAATAGAAACCAAGTAACCATACATACAGTGGTTGCCTACACCAAAACGGACATTCAGAGCTTTGCAACCATCTCAAAATCTCTGAGGCATGATGAGCGTGCTGTATGGGCTCACTTACAGCCAGTCATTGAAGACCTCCAAATGCAGCATGACACACAGTTTGAGTCACTCCACCTCATCAGTGATGGTCCTGTGACACAGTATCGCAACAAGGCAAATTGTTTCCTAATGAGTACGCTACCATTTACCTGGGGGTTCCAGTGTCTCACATGGAATTACAGTGAGCGGGGCCACGGAAAAGGAGCTCCTGATGGGGTTGGAGCTTGTGTGAAGCGTATGGCAGATAAGGCTGTCCAAAGGGGGGCAGATCTGCAAACTGCAGAGGCCCTCTTTGACTTCTTGTCCAGCAAAGAGGAGATGAAAATCCAAATGAAATGGATAGAGGAAAAGGAAATAGAAGAATTTGACAAACTGCTCCCTCCTGTGCTCCCTGCTGTGAAAGGCATACTAGGTACACACCAGATTTTCTCCACAACACCAGGGGAGGTGTTTCATAGGGCAGTAAGTTGCTTCTGCAGCTACCCAAAAGTGTGTGGCTGCTTCAAGGTTACAAACGTCACAAAGGCTGGTGACAGTCCAGCTCAAGAGATTAACCCTATCCCTACCCAGTCCTTCTTGGATGAAGATGCTGAAAGTGACCACGACCAAGTGTTTGAAGTGGGAAAGTTCATCATAGTAAAACATGATGAGAAGCGATATGTGGGCCAAGTGTGGAATATTCAGGGAGAGGAAATACAGGCGAACTGTATGGTTCAACATGGAAACAAGAATGCCTTCCAGTGGCCTGACAAAGAAGATACCATTTACTACTCGCGGAGTGACATAATTGGTAAGATTTCAGAGCCTGAGCCCCATGGTCGAGTTGCGAAGTTAACGAACATGGACTGGCTCATGTTCAACACATAAGTTTGCCATTTCTCCTATGAAATAATTTCTACATCCTTTTTTTTTTTGTATATTGGCTCTAACAGCTTGTCATGTTTATGGTCTGATCTTTTGTTAGTGACAACTCCAGAATGTCAAAATTCTCTTGTTCATTGGAATCTTTGTTCAATGTTATGATTTTAACATGCTTTTAATTATTTTAGCATGATTTTAATGACTTTCTCCTGAGAAACAAGATATTTGTTGAGTCTTTTAAGTTAAAAATAGAAATGAATGGACTTTATGACTGGGTCTGATTTGACACCTTCAAAATGTTAATTATTCTGTATGTCTGTTTTTAGTTCAAATTCATACACTAAGTAATAAGATTGTACTGATGTGTTGCATTTTCATTAATGTTCAAATAGAGATGCAAATGAATTTGTTTGTTACAAAAGTATTCACCACAAATGTTCATACAGTGTCTCATTTCGTCCTGTGGTGTGACGGGATGTCCTGTGGTGTGACATCACTTCAAACACAATTAAACGACTTTTACTATGTTAACTAGCTTAAATAATTATATGCATTTGAAAACATTGCATAATATAACTATATAAAAAAATAATAAACATTTTCAAATATGTTTTCTCATTTTACACAATATTTCCACTGGAGTGAGTGGTAAAAGATGGCACAAGCAATGAATCTAATCAAAAAACAGCTGTGAAAAAAAATATGCGCAGAATTTTAATGATCATTCTTGTTAAACTTAAAACATACCTGATTTGTATTTGAAATTAATAACATTTCAATATTTGAATTTTATAGTAATTTCATGTCACACCGCAGGACATATTTTGCCTGGAGCTGTGAGAAAAGCTTAATAAATTGCATAATGAGAAAAAAAATCTGCTAACCTCTAACAGTTTCAAAAACAACAGTATTTGAACTTTACAAATTCATACAATTCTCAAGCAATTTAGAACTTTGTTTTATAAAATGCTGTTTCACCCTTATTTGTCATCTACCCAATGATCAAAGATGTTCCGTAACTTGTTACTAAGCACTTTTTCTGAATGTATATGGTATATTTTTTTATATATATATTTGTACTGCCATGACAGCAATGGTGCTGTCGGTTTACCTTGTTGTTGCGTCTATAAAAGTGCACAGTAAAATGTGAATTTGAAACAGCACATTGTCATTTCTGCATCTAATATCAAAGTATCTATTAATAGTACAGTGGAAATTAGTAGAAATGTGAATATTTGGTTATCATGTTGATTTACGGTGTGTGCCCCTAAATTTTCTGGTTGTGCCCCTAAAATGTTCAGTTGGGGGCCACTGTGCTCCTAGTGAAAAAAGTTAGTCTGGAGCCCTGTCTTGGCCACCGTGCGGCAGCTCAGTGTCAGGGTCTTGGCAATCTTCTTATAGCCTAGGCCATCATTATGAAGAGAAACAATAATTTTTTTCAGATCCTCAGAGAGTTCTTTCCCATGAGGTGCCATGTTGAACTTCCAGTGACCAGTATGAGGGAGTTTGAGAGCAATGACACCAAATTGAACACACCTGCTCCCCATTCACACCTGAGACCTTGTAACAGTAACGAGTCATATTACACCAAGGAGGGAAAATGGCTAATTGGGCCATATTTGGACATTTTCACTCAGGGGTGTACTCACTTTTGTTGCCAGCGGTTTAGACATTAATGGCTGTGTGTGGAGTTATTTTGAGGGGACAGCAAATTTACACTGTTATACAAGCTGTACACTCACTACTTTACATTGTAGGAAAGTGTCATTTCTTCAGTGTTGTCATATAAAAATATATAATCAAATATTTACAAAAAGGTGAGGGGTGTACTCACTTTTGTGAGATACTGTTAGTGGCCTACCACTCGCGGTGGTAGACACGATCACTCAGGCCAGGGCCCCCTCAACGAGGCACCCTTATGGCCTGAAGTGGCGTCTGTTTGCTCAGTGGTGTTCTTCCCGAGGTGAAACCACCAGAGATGCACAGTAGTGTCAGTGCTTTCCTTTCTACAGGAAAAGTTGGAGGGACGGCTGTCCCCCTCCACCTTGAAAGTGTATGTAGACGCTATATCGGCACACCACGATGCAGTGGGCGGTAAGTATTAGGAAGCACGATTTGAACATCAGGTTCCTGAGAGGTGCGAGGAGGTTAAACCCCCCCCCACGCCATGCCTCATTCCCTCGTGGGACCTCTCCGTGGTCCTTCGGGGAGCTCCCTTCAAGCCCATTGAGTCAGCAGAGCTAAAAGCGCTCTCTCTGAAGACCGCCCTCCTGACGGCGCTCACCTCCATCAAGAGAGTAGGGGACCTGCAGGCGTTCTCTGTCAGCGAACTGTGCCTAGAGTTGGGTCCGGCTTACTCTCACGTCATCCTGAGACCACGACCGGGCTACGTGCCTAAGGTTCCCACGACCCCTTTCAGGGATCAGTTGGTGAACCTCCAAGTGCTGCCCCAGGAGGAGCCAGACCCAGCCTTGGCGTTGCTGTGTCCGTTGCGCGCTCTTCGCATTTACTTGGATTGCGCTCCAAGCAGCTCTTTGTCTGCTTCAGTGGACAGCGGAAGGGAAGCGCTTTCTCCAAACAGAGGATCGCCCACTGGGTCGTTGATGCCATCACTATGGCATACCATGGCCAGCACGTGCCGCCCCCTGCTGGCCTAAGAGCCCATTCTCCAAGGGGTGTTGTGGCTTTTTGGGCATTGCCCCACAGCGCCTCTCTAGCAGACATATGTAGAGCCGCTGGGCAACACCTAACACCTTTGCAAGGTTCTATAACCTCATGTTTCGTCCCATGTGTTATCAGGTGACACAAACAGGTAAGTTCAGGTCAGTTGGCCGGGTGTATCGCTTGTGCATAGTGCCTTTCACCTCCCTTGAGGCAAAGACATGCGCTCTTTCCCCAGTTGCGTTCACAAGAAGTGTGAACCCTGGACGTTCTTCCTCCCTAGCCTAGCGGCCGTCGAGTCTTCAGAGAGGCTCGCTGCCGCACCAGTACTGGCGTCACCAGGCCCCCGTACTGAGGTAAGTGCTCCACATGTGCTGGTTGTCCCCCTAGGCAACCCCTTTGTGATGTATATTCCGCAAAATGGTTTCCCTGCCGGTAAACCGCGTCTTCCTTGGGCAGCGTGTTTGTAGTAACTCCTCCCCCCTTGGGTAGGATCTACCATGACTCCGCTTTGCACAATGTGCTTCCGCTCCTAACTGGTAAAGACCGTGTTTTGTATTCCACCTAAACCCCCCCTCTCGGAGCCTGGTGTGGTCTCCACGATTTCGTTCATTTTGGGGAGAACAATAGAGAGAAGGCCGCGGCTGGGCAAACCAGTCCTTAACCTCCTGAGCAGTTAGCCGATCCCCTAGGTGCAGGGGACCGCTTCATGCCTGCCAGTGTGTTGGGGTAGTTATGCAGCTATTGGCTGACAGTATGAAGGTATGAAGTCACCCATACATATTTGATTAAACCAAAAACTGCTTTCCCTTAATTTCCCAAAATCCTATGATCTTAGAAGATGTTTTATTGCTGGCCAGCTAACACAAAATTCTTGTTATTCATATTCAAGTTATTCATATACATTTTTGAAGGCATAATATTTGGCAAATGCAGTGCAGGTTTTTGTTAATGGGGACAAAATATCATTGAAACCTTATTTAAAGTGCTCTGAAGCTAATTGTGAGGGAGATTGATTAGTGGGACTTGTGATTACCTTATATCTATAGGATTCAACAGCTTCTTTCAATGCATAGATGCATAGATCAGTACTGTGTTGAGACTTAAAGCCAAATTCATTTTCCGTGGTGTAAATGAGCCCACTGAGTCTATCTAGTAGCATCTTTTCTAACACCTTTGAAAGAATGCTAGCTAGAGCGATGGGTCTATAGTTATCCATACTCCCTATTTTCCCCGCCTTGTCCTTATCCTTATCGGTCATCTGCCAAGTGGCTGGTTGGGCTTCCCCAAACACTTTTGCTAGATTTTATAGTCTAGACATTTCCTCCCTGTCTTCCCAGGTGCTTTGTGTGAAGGGGAACTAGGCTCTCATCACTGATGAGTAGCACTGAAAAAAGTTCCTTGTGTCACAAAATTGTGTATACTCCCCATTCAGGCTGGATACAACATGAATGTCTTTTGTAAGGCTTCACTCTTAAACCCCATAGAAGGTTATTTTCTGTTTGGTAAAGTTTAATTCTGCTCTAGTGGTATCAATCTTTTTGTACAATACCCATTTGGCTAGTCATACTGAGATCGCACTTCGGAAGGTTAAGCCCTTCCATGCCAGCACAAAATAAGTGTTCCCTCTTGGCAAACACCTCATGTTATGCGTTCTGTCCAACTTAACGAGTTGGTTGTGTGGTTTTGACTCTCTCCGTTTGATATACACTCACCTAAAGGATTATTAGGAACACCATACTAATACTGTGTTTGACCCCCTTTCGCCTTCAGAACTGCCTTAATTCTACGTGGCATTGATTCAACAAGGTGCTGAAAGCATTCTTTAGAAATGTTGGCCCATATTGATAGGATAGCATCTTGCAGTTGATGGAGATTTGTGGGATGCACATCCAGGGCACGAAGCTCCCGTTCCACCACATCCCAAAGATGCTCTATTGGGTTGAGATCTGGTGACTGTGGGGGCCATTTTAGTACAGTGAACTCATTATCATGTTCAAGAAACCAATTTGAAATGATTCGAGCTTTGTGACATGGTACATTATCCTGCTGGAATTAGTCATCAGAGGATGGGTACATGGTGGCCATAAAGGGATGGACATGGTCAGAAACAATGCTCAGGTAGGCCGTGGCATTTAAACGATGCCCAATTGGCACTAAGGGGCCTAAAGTGTGCCAAGAAAACATCCCCCACACCATTACACCGCCACCACCAGCCTGCACAGTGGTAACAAGGCATGATGGATCCATGTTCTCATTCTGTTTACGCCAAATTCTGACTCTACCATCTGAATGTCTCAACAGAAATCGAGACTCATCAGACCAGGCAACATTTTTCCAGTCTTCAACAGTCCAATTTTGGTGAGCTCTTGCAAATTGTAGCCTCTTTTTCCTATTTGTAGTGGAGATGAGTGGTACCCGGTGGGGTCTTCTGCTGTTGTAGCCCATCCGCCTCAAGGTTGTGCGTGTTGTGGCTTCGCAAATGCTTTGCTGCATACCTCGGTTGTATCGAGTGGTTATTTCAGGCAAAGTTGCTCTTCTATCAGCTTGAATCAGTTGGCCCATTCTCCTCTGACCTCTAGCATCAACAAGGCATTTTTGCCCACAGGACTGCCGCATACTGGATGTTTTTCCATTTTCACACCATTCTTTGTAAACCCTAGAAATGGTTGTGCGTGAAAATCCCAGTAACTGAGCAGATTGTGAAATACTCAGACTGGCCCGTCTGGCACCAACAACCATGCCACCCTCAAAATTGCTTAAATCACCTTTCTTTCCCATTCTGACATTCAGTTTGGAGTTCAGGAGATTGTCTTGACCAGGACCACACCCCTAAATGCATTGAAGCAACTGCTATGTGATTGGTTGATTAGATAATTGCATTAATGAGAAATTGAACAGGTGTTCCTCATAATCCTTTAGGTGAGTGTATGAGATCAATCCTATAAAAAGTTATGCAGCACCATTGTGTCCTTAAGAACATGTGTTAACTTCCTCCCTGTTGTAAGACATTTATCCTGTTATTTTAATCATATATATATATATATATATATATATATATATATATATATATATATATATATATTAGGACATATTTTTTACCAGTAAAGAGCTTCCCCAAGAGGGAGCCCTTTCTCTACCAACATTAACTGCTTCCCTACAAATGGCAAAACGGTTTCTGTTAGCATTCTAGTCAAGCAATTTATTCCAAGACTACACGTAAGAAGTCTCTTCTAATTGTTATAAGAAAGTGGCTCCCCCAAGACTGATGAGCCCTTTTTTTTATTATTACTGTAGTAATTTTTTATTTACCGAATAACAGCTGTTGTATTCATTCTAGTCTAGCGATTTTATTTTTTCCTAGACTACACGTAAGAAAGTGGCTCCCCCACTGGCGAGCCCTTTTTCATAATTACCTTTTTGCTATTTTTTTCTTTCGGAAAAATGGCTATTGTAATCATTCTAGTTTAGCTATTATTCCTAGCTAAAGATATTACTAGATATTTCTTATATATCATAAGAAATATATGTTATAAGAAAGTGGCTCCCACAAGACGGACTAGACCTTTTTTATTATTACCTTAGCTATTTTTCTTTTTGGAAAAAATTGCTGCTGTAATTTTAATTTAGTGAAATTTTCCAAGATTACACACAGGAAGATTTCCCTTCCTGGCTCCCATATTTAAAAGCACTCCTCATGGGCAAGCCTTTTTCCAGAACTGAGAAAACAATATATGGTGATCATTCATCTAGTGAGTTTCTTCTAGATTCCACATAGGAAGATTCTACTTTTCCTCTGATTGGTTTGACACTCCGCTGGTGGTCCCTTTAATAACCATGATCAAAGGACTGTGAATTCCTCCAAACATCCCATCATCTCACTGGGCTGGGCGTGAGTTCTGTGGAGTAATTGGTTACCCTCTGACTATTATCTTGCCTCTTCTCAGGCAAGATATATTTATTTAGGTTACCATAGTAACCTGGAAATTTTTATATAATTTCATATAATTTTCCAAAATTATATGAAAAATTATAATTTCGTTATTTTACTAACCCAACTAATGACTCGTCGGCGCTTTATCAGTAGGTTGCACCCAACACGTAAAGCATTTTTTTTTAGCTTTCACTTAAGAAGAGTTGTGCACTTTTTATTTTAATATATCTCTTTACATAAATACTATTTTCCACTTAAAAACTATAATTTCGTTATTTTACTCACTGATGAGCAAAAGGTCGAGGCAGAAATGACCATGTACCTGCAGGAAATGGCAATTGATGGGGAAGAGGACCCGCTGACTTAGTGTAAACGAACGACAAAAGGTTTCCGTTCATGGCAAGAATAGCACGGAAATATCTGTGCATATGTGCTACAAGTACTCCATCAGAGCGGGTCATCAGCACAGCGGGTAGTGTAGTTACTCCAATCCGCAGCTTATTAAAACCAGATAAAGTGAATATGTTGGTATTTCTGGTCAGAAACATCGAAATTTAAACATGGTCTATGGTGAAAGTTATTAGACTTCTTTACGCATTTTTCGCCATCCGTTGCGGAGCTATTCGATTTTGCATATTATTTTTTAAACGTTCATTTGTGTAGTTCATATGACCACTTTACAATATTTCAATAACATAATTTATTTTGTAGCCTGTGCTGAAGTTAATTGTGCTGCTAATTATAAGTGAAATGTTAATGCCGAGTTTCGGTCTGAGTGTTGTTCCCGTTTTCTTGTTCTTTATTTGTTGTTCTTCTATGTTTTAATAAATGTGTGTTATTCATATTCAACTTGTTTCTTTCATTTGATTTGACATTTTGGATTTATGGCCAGGGAAATTTTTCTTTAAAAGTATTAACCAGACAAAAGTTATTTGACGTTCGCTGGTCTGGGTTTATCTTAAACTGCCGCTTCAGTGTATACAAGAGCTATGTGACAATGAGCAAGATTTTCTGAGACACTACAACTACTAATAATTAATTAATATTGGCTATTTTCTTGTAGCCTACAACATAAAATATTTTAATCTAAATGTACAGTGTAAGACATGTAAAAAAAAAAAGACAAGAAGCTAACAATGTCAAGATCAATATTTGTGTAGCCTGCCTGACACGGTATTTTCACAGACTAACACGTCACGTCTCTGGCATATACTACAGTATTTAAAATGGCATATATGCATTAGTCAATTTAATTTACAGAGCAATCCCTGCAAAGTTTTTAGGTTAACTATAGAAGAGACTAGGATTAGTGAGTCACACTAGCAAGACTCGCAAAAGGGGGCGTGGCATCACGATGGTGGCTCTACATCGTGATATTGGTCAGCCATCACGATGGACGATGATATCGTCCATCGGCACAACCCTACTCACACGTGCCCATTAGCCCAACATCATTTACTGCTTTGGCCACTTGGGGCTGTGTTTCGCATTTCAGTAAGAACAGACCTATTTTAGCTAAAGAAAGATCAACCTACTGTTTCCGATTTCACTGTAAAACCAGTCTGTTCTCTCAAGCAAGGTGTCACAGAAGATAAAATATTGAAAAAAATCCTATGTATTCTGGGCACTTGTTGGCTGCTTCTCCTTCACTATTTGGTCCAACTCAAATTTCAACTAAACTATTTTTTCATTTAATAAAGACATTTTTACATATAGGCACAATTTTTATTTGTTTACAAAACTTATTTTAAACAGTAAAGCAATTGAAGTTCATGAGATTCATAATTTCTGTCAAGTGTTTGTCCATACGTTTGACCGGTAGTCGAAGTATAAATTGTTTAAAAAAATCTATTCAATTTATTTGAACTGTACATCTTATGTAGTATTTTCTTGCCCCATCATCAAAGTATATGTCATTAAAAGCCCTATACAAATACATTGAATTGAAGTGCTGTATATAGGCCTAGTTGATTAAGTGTCAACTGATGAAATACAGCATCTCTTTGAATTTGACCTTAAGAGACAACTTGTCCCCTTGTTCTGAGAAGAGGTGGAACCTGAGATTAAGATGGGTACATTCATCCCCAGAGATCTGAGATGCCTCTGTCTGGACTGACCAGAGGTTGTGTGATTCGACCCTTCTGTCATGCGATCCTGATAAACTTGGCCTTTGAAAGGAGAACTGTTCTTCCACCATTTTTCTTTCCACTGCCATCTTTTTATCTTGCGCAGTACATGACACAAACTAGAATGAACCCAAATGAAAAATACCTCTAAGAGACACAAAGCTCCTACCAGTCCTCATTGAATTATTGACACTATGTATGAAGTCCTGGCTGAGTCCCGCCAGCCTCAGTCGATGTTGTAGACTTAATTGTGTCTGGATTTTCTTTTGTCTCGCCCTCTTTCCCCTCGCTCTCTCTCTCCGTGGATTTGTGTATCTGAGTCTCTCTGTCTATCCCCAGTGGAGGCCTGGCAGATCAGATAGTTCCCAGATGTTAGCACGGCCTCACGCAAATGCTTCTCAGAGAGGCTATGTTCGAAATGGCATACTATACTACTCATCATACTAGCATATCCATCATTTAAACAGTACTGCTGCTCAGCAGAAGCGCATGAGTTCATGATGTGAAAGTGCTCCTGTGTTACTTTTTACCTCTTTCTCCTTAATAATTCACTGTAACTTTTAATTGTCTTGTCTAATAATAAAAATGCAAATAGCAATACAACTTCGGCTATATTGTGTACTGTCTGGAAATATGTGGATAACTAATTTAAACAAAACAAATTAATATTTTTCATAGATTCAGTTCATAAACCTCACAAAACATCCAAATCTAGTGAGTTCTTCCTGTTAAACACGTATTCCTTTGAAGTGTGTATTCTATCAGAAACTAAACGGAACCCGGGTGAACTGCCATCTACTATCTTAAATGTATGCATTGATTACCCATATAACTGACTACATTAATTTGCACAAATGAGAAGCACTATACAAAAGCACTTAATTTGTGAAATACTGTGTCCTGCAATGCAAGGCGCTTGAATTAACCTTCAATTTCCAGTGTAATTGATAAACCAGATCAGTCACTCCATCTTTCTTGACTCATTTGATTGCACTGCAAAATGTTATTTTAGCCAATTTAGGCAATTGGCCAATTAGCATCTGATTAATTGGCTAATTGGAGTCAGTTGGAGGTGTATATGGATGTATTTTAAGGCCTACCTTCAAACTCTGTGCCTCTTTGCTTCACATCATAAGCAAATCAAAAGAAATCAGCCAAGACATCAGAAACAGAAATTGTGGACCTCCATAAGTCTTGTTCATCCTTGGGAGCAATTTACAAACACCTAAAGGTACCATGTGATACTGCTCAGGAAGGAGACCCATTCTGTGTCCTAGAGATGAACATCGTTTGGGGCGAAAAGTGCAAATCAATCCCAGAACAACAGCAAAGGACCTTGTGAAGATGCTGGAGGGAACCGGTAGACAAGTATCTAAATCCACAGTAAAACTAATCCTGTATCGACATAACCTGAAAGGTTGCCCAGCAAGGAAGAAGCCAATGCTCCAAAACTGCCATAAAAAAGCCAGACTACAGTTTACAAGTGCACATGATTGTACTTTTTGGAGAAATGTCCTCTGGTCTGATGAAACAAAAATGTAACTTTTTGGCCATAATGACCATCGTTATGTTTGGAGGAAAAAGGGTGAGGCTTGCAAGCTGAAGAACACCATCTTAACCGTGAAGCATGGGGGTGGCAGCATCATGTTGTGTGGGTGCTTTGCTGCAGGAGGGACTGGTGCACTTCACAAAATAGTTTGCATCATGAGGAAAGAAACTTATGTGGATATATTGAAGCAACAGCTCAAGACATAAGCCATGAAGTTCATGCTCAGTTGCAAATGGGTCTTCCATATGGACAATGACCCCAAGCATAACTCCAAAGTTGTGGCAAAATGGCTTAAGTACAACAAAGTCCAGGTATTGGAGAGGCCATCATAAAGCCCTGTTCTCAATCCAATAGAACATTTGTGGGCAGAACTGAAAAAGCGTGTACGAACAAGGAGGCCTACAAACCTGACTCTGTTACACCAGTTCTGTCAGACATCAGTCAGACTGATCTCAGTCAAATTGGAAACAGTAATTTTTCTTGAGCTAAAATCATTTACAGAAATTCAAAACACTGCCCCAGTGGCTAAAGGGGTAACTGTTGTTGGGCATATGGGCACATGTGAGCTCCATTTTCTTGGTGTAATGTCCACAATTGGGCGCCAAAAGCGAGTTGTGAAAAGAGCTGTTTTCAGCTCTACAGGCTGTAATACAGTGAAGAGGAATACATATTTTATAAACTGAACCCCCCAAACACAAACATCCATTTAAACCTAACCATGAGTGGAGGAAAAATGTAATGCTAGAGGAAAATGCAACCTCTGAATCGCACTCGTCACTGATTATGCAGACACGATTACTTCCTGATTTCAACATAGGATCTGAACCCTGGTGTCCCTGGATGCTTCTGGTTATTTTCGGTAGGTAAGGTAAACGCTGGAGACGATGCAAAATTGTCTGATTGGAGATGTCAAATCAGATGCTGCCTTGCCGTGTGATCTTGTTGATTAAGAAGCCATTCATGGGCTGCATCCCAATTTGCCTGCTTTTACTGTGTACTGAAAGTCTACTACTTGCGTCAGTGCTGCAGAATACACTTAAGTCTATGAAGTGACTTTACACCAAAGTGTCTTACACACACACGTTTTTGCTTCACCAATAATGTCTTTGAGAGTACTAAGCAACAAGAAATATATAAAAACTGTCCAAATTTGTGGAGACATTGAATGTCTCATAATCTCTTTTAATTAAATATTACCTTATTATTTACGAATATCAGAGACTCCAGTAATTTAACTAATTTAAATTCACCATGAAAACGCTTAGACCTAAATTTAAACGAGTCTTTTTATTACTTTCTGCTATCAAAGTAACTGCAAGCTTTTTCTCTCTGCTCTAAATACATGATTTCAATATTTATTGTGCACACTTTTTTATGTGGCAAACTCTCTGTGATGCTTTCTGCAACTCTTGTCACGTGGAGGGCGATGCGTCGCTCCGCTGGCGTTGAACGGAGCGTTGACGCTTCAACTCGACGACGAAAGAACATTTTTGAAACTAAAAATGATTATTATTTGTCTATTATTGTGGTCTTTTCTGATAAAAGCCATGCTCCGCAGTTTAAATAGGCTACTGTAGGACAATTACACCGTAGATCTGCTTTGTGTTTATAATGAAGTCTGTAGATTTGTAGCCATGCAAGTTTTAATAAAGGAGAAGGTAAGGACGTTATTTAAACACTATTATTGGATATAAAAATAATGCTCAGACTGAAGGAAGACTATAGATCTGCTTTGTTCTTTTAATGCTTAAACACTAAATTCTCTGGTAGATTTCGGTCATGAATGACTCAAAATGATTCACTGACTCACACATAGCACATAAGATGCTTATTTGTCACCACCTAGTGACATTTCCAGAAGGGATCACTGAAGAAATCAATTAATAAAATGTAACACACTTCTGAAACGGAAGCAAGCCTCACCAAAATACTCCCTTTTACTAAAACTTGCAGATCTCCCAATGTAAGTGGGCATAACATATTATAGTGTGTTGTATGTGCTTTTCCTTTTCCAATGTACTCCCAGAAATGTTGAATTCTTTCCACTGTGTTGACTTTTTGTAGGGGTCCATTCTATGGCATTTGTTATATGGTCTGTTCATGCACATGCTCGCACCTCAGAAACCTGTACGAAAGCTGCCTGTTTGTTTACATGGCCACATAAGCAACATTCTCTGGGAGAAACCCAGGTGTGTTAAACTGCTTTCTCTTAATCCCTTAAACGGTGTCAGGAAATCAGATTTCTAGTTTACATGACATTTCAGAATGCCGCTTTCTGCAAAAACCATGGAATAAACTATTTTATTTAGTGCTTGTAAACGTGGGCATTGATGGAAAATGATTACAGAACATCTGTTTGTTTACTTTCAATAAATAATTATTCCTGTCTGACCATAAAATATATATATATATTTTTAAATTATTTGTTTGTCTACTTTACAAATTAAAAATGTATTTCAATATTTTCAATATTTATCCGATGTTCTGCATTGATAAGATCAGATCAGGTGCGTGTTAGGGGTTGTATCGTTTAATCGATCTGGATCGATGCATCGATACAATAACCAACAATCCAATGTTATCGATACAATGCGTAAATATCGATATTGCCATTTTTTTAAAGATGTACCTTTTTTTTATTTTTATACTGTATGCATTTCCACGTCTGTACACATTTCTGTCAGGCAATGAAGCAAACTTATCACATTCATTTCACTTTGAGTGCTAATTGCTCTGCTTTCTGTGCGGCGTGAGCACGCGTCAAACGGGCTTCCCGTGAATGTGAGCTCTCGTGACAAACGCAAAGCGGCTCACATGTGCGATTAATTCTGGCCTCCATCGATATCGTTGTGCATGTGACCCATTTGAATTTTACATGAGAATTTGCTATTTTAAAGTACCTTGGAGAAGTTCAACCATCATGCGAAACATCTTGACAATGCCGACATTCTGAACTGCACTAACGAGGGAAATAGAAATCTTCTTCTCAGTTCCAGCATCACTTATAAGACTTTTACCTTATAAGACTAACATTTATCCCATTTAACTGCAACAGAATTTGTCATTACAACTGTGGAAGTTGTAGCAAAAAAAACCTTTGGATAGCACAAATAGTTGGAAACAAGTCTTGGGTGTGTAAGTATTTTGAATTGGATTAAACTGAAAAATAAGCTGTAATCAAACGATTGATGATCACTTAATATTTATATATGATTTTTTTTCAACGTCTGAAGTACCTTGTTTTGTTGTTGATGTCCCAATGTGGATACTACATTTGTACTTTTCAGAGAGCTCTGTAAAATATGAAAATTATATTTGGTTGCATTTGAGGGCAACATTTTTTTCACTGATTGTGTAAAATAGGCACATAATATTGGAATATCGATTGCAGGGCACTGAATAGAATAAAATCGAAATCGTATCGCGGCAGACTTTGAAATATCGACAAATATTGCATCGCAGGTCAAGAGAATCGATATAAGATTGTATCGTGATTAAACGCCCGATTTGTCGCTAAAATACTAGTAGTTCAGCAAAGTTATACAAACAACTAGTCATGAAATCAGGCACATGTGGCCACTCTCTCTGTGTGTGTGTGTGTGTGTGTGTGTGTGTGTGTGTGTGTGTGTGTGTGTGTGTGTGTGTGTGCGCGCGTGTCTGTGTGTTTTTTTTTTTGTTGTTGTTGTTTTAAGTTCATTTCTGTCATTCAAGTTTACTTGGACTGTTCTGCCGGTACCTGCTTCCTCCTTGCCCATCCTTTACCCCCGTTACATTGGTGCCAAAACCCGTGAAGGAGAGGGATCTGCTGTCATGGATTCCTCGCTACTGCCATCTGCCAGGGGAGCAGCCGTGGCTGTCTGCCTAGGGACGGAGGGGTCGCTGCCAGCCGGCAAGAGTCAGAGGATTCGTTGCTGTCCGCCAGGAAAGGAGCGAGCTGTCGTCCAGCAGAGGTCTTGATGAGTGGTTGAGGTCCAGGCGGCGATGTGTCCGATGACCGGCGAGCCAGTTTTCTCTCTCTGTCGCTCCGCCTTGCTCTTTCCCTCTCCCCTTTCATTCCCTTTGTCTCTCCCAGGGCTCGAGAAATGTGGGGAAGACCTGCCAGCTGGCATGGCCGGAATGGCAACACCCGCCTCCAAGAAGGGAGGGAAGGGGAGTACGTCATGCTGGGGGTTTCCCTGGCCTGAGTCAGGCTATGGAGGAGTGTGACAAGGAGGAGGGCAGGCCCTCAGTCAGGTTAATCTGCCTGGAGGTGGATCAGCCGGGAGGGGGATAAAGACGAGCTGGAGGTGCAAGTTCGGGAGAGAGCGAGAGCAACGTGTGTGTGTGTGTGTGTGTGTGTGTGTGTGTGTGTGTGTGTGCGCATTTTATGTTGTTTTAAGTTTATTTCTGTCAATTAAGTTTACATTGACTGTTCTGCCAGTTCCCACCTCCTCCTTGCCCACCATACAGTGCTGTCAGCTCACAACTAGCCTATCTTACTACAGTAAGATTAACAGCCCCAGTCCTGGGGCAAACACTTTTAAATGCCACTGTTCCTCTTTAGCAAATTAGATTAATGTGGGCACCCCTCCATTTTACTGCCCCTAGTGCATCATTTACTAAACAGGAATTGGAACTGTGATGTTAATCAGGCTATAGATTTTCTGTCCGCATCATGGAGATATGGGCGTTCTGAGGGAAGCTGACACACTCCACAGCCCTTTGAGAGACAGTAACTGTTTTTTTTTCTTCAAATAGAGGATCATTGTTGTTCCTCTTTTGTGTATTTACACTGCAATTTGTTTGTATTGAGTCAAAATGTATTGTTGCTTGTATTGCTACCAGAGTCATTGTTCTGTGTAAAAGCTTCGCCATGGAGTGAGACCGTAACAATCTTGTGTTTTGTTTGCCAATCGGATATAGCTGTAAGGATCCTTATGTAGTGTGTTGTGCTTTCTGTTTTTTTTTGTGATTATAAAAAGGACCATCACAAGGAAATAGACCATATTAATTGTGCTGTCAGTGGATATTAAGGACTCTTCCTTTAAGAAACTTCCTGTTTCAGTAGGAAAATAGGCTTTGTCAACACAAGAAAAAAAGAATTTAAAGAAAAAGTGCTTGTCAGCATATTCACAGGGATGTATAAAAGATATATTTAATTGTTTCCATTTAAATGCATTTACACTAACCTGTTAATATCTGAATAGAGTCTAAATTTAACTCTCAGGTAAGGAATTAGCAGTAGTTCACTAATTATCCTCTGAGGATTAGAAAAACATCAGCTCCTCTTTTTGCCTCGGAAACAATTGTCATGGCATATATTGTATCATATGCCTTTTATGGGCCTGAATGTGCCACACACAATTACAGCTATTATTACAAAGCTCTCTGGAATTCTAGATTCCGATTTGTGAATTACGGCGTTCAGCGTGGTGAAATATTGTGACCATCTGACTGAACATTGTCCCTGGCATACTTTAGTCGAAACATCAGCAACATCAGAAACAACAATATGTTTTCCTGTGAAAACTGTCAAGATCTTAGTTTTGTTTGGCCCTGTTCTCTGTTAGAATTAAGAATGAAGACCCCCCCACCCTAAAAAAGCTAAATACTGTCATTATTTACACACCCTAATGTTGTTCCAAACCTGTTCCAGAGTCACCATTCACTTTCATTACATTTCTTTAGCCCATACAGAGTGACTGCATTTTCATTTCTGGTTATTTCTTTTGGACCAATGAGTCAACTTGTTTTTCTGACAATCCGGCCACTTGTCGATTTTTAATCGGACAAGTTTTGTTTTTGTATGTAAATCAGGATTTTAATTTTTTTTTTTATTCTCAAGCATGTATCAGTACCAACTGTTCTTGTTCCAGCTTTATATCCTAAAGATGTAAGTAACACACTTTATATTTTGTGAATTTTTGCAAATCGCCTTTCCAAATGTGCTTTTTAGCTGATTCCATGGCTAATGCAGCTAAAGTTACCATTGTCTCTGATTGTATTCACGGAGAACAAAGCTATGTCGTTATTTTTAATTTTTAAACCGAAAACGCTTGCTGTCAGTTACCATTGTCTCTGATTGTGTTCACGGTGACCAGGTATACATCTATATATATATTCATATATACATGGCTTTACTCCGGTATTTATGTTGTCAGGCATAATGGTTCTGATTTGTTGTTGCTGTAGTATTTGAAGCACGAGCTGAAAAGGCACAGTCCTCTTTTGGAAAGGGGGCAAGGAGCAGCAGCTCTTTTGCATTTAAAGAGACACACGAAAACAGCATGTTGTTGATTCCACTCAAAAAGAGGCATTTATAACATGGTATAATAAATTATCCGTGGGGTATTTTGAACTGAAACTTCAGACACATTCTGGGAATTGTTTCACTTTTAATTGACCATATCTCGATTCCAATGGGTCAGAAGATTATATACACGGAGTTAACTGTGCCTTTAAGCAGCTTGGAAAATTCCAGGAAATTATGTCGAGCCTTTAGACAATTAGCTTCTGATAGGAGGTGAACTGAATTGAATATGTACCTGTGGATGCATTTTAAGGCTTATCTTCAAACTCAGTGCCTCTTTGCTTGACATCATTTGAACATGAAAAGAAATCAGCCAAGACCTCAGAAAAAAAAAAAGAAAATTGTGGACATCCACAAGTCTGGTTCATCCTTAGGAATGATTTCCAAACTCCTGAAGGTACCACGTTCATCTATACAAACAATAGTATGCAAGTATAAACTCCATGGGACCACACAGACATCATAATGCTCAGGAAGGAGACTCATAGTGAACGTAGTTTGGTGCTAAACCAATCACTTTACAACAGCAAAGGACCTTGTGAAGTTGCTGGAGGAAACAGGTAGACAAGTATCTATATCCAGAGTAAAATAGGCCCTAAGTCCTTTATCGACATAATCTGAAAGGCTGCTCAGCAAGGAAGAAACCACTGCTCCACAACCACCATAAAAAAAGTGCACATGATGACAAAGATTGTACTTTTTGGAGAAATGTCATCTGGTCTAACGAAACAAAAATTGAACTGTTTGGCCAAAATGGCCATTGTTTTGTTTGGAGGAAAAAGGGTGAGGATGCAAGCCAAAGAACACCATCCCAACTGTGAAGCATGGGGGAGCAGCATCATGTTGTGTGGGTGCTTTGCTGCAGGAGGGACTGGTGCACTTCACAAAATAGATGGCATCATGAGGAAGGAATATTATGTGGATATATTGAAGCAATATCTCAAGACATCAGCCAGGGAGTGAAAGCTTGGTCACAAATGAGTCTTCTAAATGGACAATGACCCCATGCACACCTCCAAAGTTGTGGTAAAATGGCTTAAGGACAACAAAGTCAAGGCACAACTGAAAAAAGTTGTGCGAGAACGAGGCCTTAAATCCTGACTCTGTTACCCCAGTTCTATTAGGAGGAATATGCCAAAGTTCCAGCAACTTATTGCGAGAAGCTTGTGGAAGGCTACCCAAAAGGTTTGACCGAAGTTAAACAATTTAAAGGCAATGCTACCAAATACTAACAAAGTGTATGCAATCTTCTGACCCACTGGGAATGGGATTTAAAGTAATAAAAGCTGAAATAAATAATTCTCTCTACTATTATTATGACAATTCCTGTGGATTTATTTGTGTTTTATTTTATTCCTCCCCTATTTTGTTTTATTTCAGTTACTCACCATTCTTTTAGCCTGACTATCCCTATTCAGGTAAATTGAATTTAAGTTTGAAATGTCATTAAATCAATTTATTTATCTTTCCTTTTAGATTTCTAGAGCTCTAAGGGCATTTAAATTTTTTACTTTTCCCTTTCCCATGTATGAGTGATTTCGTGTGTATGTTTTTGTTTAGATTAGTTATGAGTTCGTATTTTAGTTAAACTTTTGTGTACATTCTTGCGAGTTGATTCTGGTCTGCTTGTAAATCAATGTAAATTTAATGATTTGATCTCAGCTCCTTGCTAAGAGAGTTATTTTTGTGTGGTCACGAAAAATATCCTTTCTGAGAATTGATAGACGATGAACAAATAGACGATGAACAAACATGTTTGTTATATTAATTCAGCTACCTCAAGTTAAATCTATTAACTGTTCCAAATGTTCATAATTAATTATAACGAGTTATGATTAATTATTCATGTTTCCCTTTTAAAGATATTTTGACTGTGGTATATTTTGATAAATAATTTAATCCCTGTTTCTAATAGATTTCACTTCAAGCTATACCTATATGTGTAATATTATTGTCAATAAACCATGGGAATAATATTACTCCAATAAGAAAATTCATCATAATTCTCTTATTAAAGCTGATTCCCTACAGTAGAAATTGTGAGCTGATACAACGAGATGTTGTATTACGATTTTAATGGTGTAGAATTTTATTCAGACATATCTAGTTATTTGTCATTTATCTAAATTATAACGGTTGTCAAATGCGACTGGTTCCATTTTAAATTTCCTTGCATAGGAAATAGAAATAGGACCGTTTACTTTAATTCCTAGCTCACATATACTGTTTGCCTTACAAATAATGTTAATATACACAACACTTTAATTATTTAAACTAGAGATGCACCGATCGACCGGCCAGGGACCGGAATTAGTCGATTTTCCGCATGCCCGGACCGGTAACCGGCCGGTCAGCCTCAAGTCTTACCGATTCCAAGCCGGTCCATTTTGTTGCCAGCGGCACAGGCAATAACGTCACAGCCGCATGTAAACATGCCATTGGCGTGGAAGATCTTCACTGTGAGTGAAGAATACATAAAGTTTGAAATGTGTAATAATTGTAAGGCCAAAGTAAACCGCGGGGGAACCACCACAATAACTTTCGGAACAACAAACCTAATTAGACATTTAAAACACCATCACCCAGCTGAAAATGCCCATTTTAAAAAAGAAGCTAAAAAGTGAAAGCGGCTAAAGCTAGCCAGAGCTCAGAGCCAGCCACAAGTCAGCAGCCTCTCCTATCATTCCTTGGAATGAGCAGCGAAAAGACCAAAGCAATTACGAGGAAAATTATGGAATTCATGGCCCTGGATGACCAGCTGTTCTCCATAGTTGAGGACAGAGGCTTCAGAAATCTGATAAATTTCCTCGATACAGAGTATGAGGTACGTTCCGACGTCGCATTGCCCGAGTTGTTTAATCTCGTGTCATGTGACACACGCAGCCTGTTATCTGTCAACATTTGGGTACACAAATCCGGGAGAGGGGAAGTTGGGTGCTGGATGGCAAAGGCAGGCTAAATACATACAAATTGTGCCATTGTGATTTAACGTAATTTTTCCCACCGTATCCGATATTAAAATCAGTGCAACACACATTGCAAAAGGCGTGGGCATTATCGATATGGCTTCGGGATATGAAATTAAATTCTTCCATCCAGCTGTTGTTAAATGTACATGTATATTTTGTTTTTTTCACCGGAGCACCAGCTGAGTCTTCTCCTCCCATCTACCAGTGATGCTTGATTTAACATCCCGTGTCTACTGCCTGCGCAGATATCAACAGCGCAAATGGGTTGTAGGTTGCCAGATTGTGGTCATAAATGATTTGTAATTTGTATGATGTGTCGATTGTGTGAGTAGGATGCGTTTCATTCAAGATCTGGCAACTGGACCACCTTGGAATAATATATTGATTTGATTTTTCATATAATGTGGTTTGGGCCATACAAATTACGGGAGTTTTTTTGGGAGAAATAACAAAACGGGAGACTCCCGGGAAAAACGGTAGTGTTGACAGGTATGCAAGCCGTGCCCGAAGCAGTGCTCAGTTTTATATCTCAGTTGATATTTGTACATCTGACGTAAGTTGAGCGTATTGGACACTTCAGTTTTTCAGATCTTTGGAATTGTTTTGTTAGACGAGTAGGCTAATAAAGAGAATTTTATAAAAATAGTGGACAATGACATCTGTTATATAAAGCAACTCATTTGCAGTTAATTGTTATTTCTACCTCTTTCTAGTCACAGAGCACTTTATTTTGAGAGTTGTTTAAGTGAGAGAAGATCCTGTAATTTAGTGCAGTTTGGGGGAAATTGTAATGTTTAATAATTTATTTTATTATGAAAATAAAATTTAGCATTGAAGAAAGGTAGATTTTGTTTGTATATGTGGTCAATAATAGTTCTTAGAAAGTCGAAATCGGCCAAGAAAATTGCAATCGGTGGATCTCTAATTTAAACATTTTTAACATTTATCATACCACATTCGCTATATATGTTGGTGTGAGGATCTGGGCACTTTAACTGATTACCTTTTATTTGTGCATTGTGGAACGCGCTGATGTTCATATTCATCGATGAAACTGTTTTCATTAGTGTTGACCCAGATCAAAAATCACTGGTGTTGGTTTTTATGGCAACGGAAGCTCATGGAAAGTCCTAAAGAGACCCTTCCGGGGAAATTTGCCATGTATGCGCAACCTGCCGACGCCACATTTTGAACACAGTACAGCTAAGCTAATAGCATAACACAACACCGCTAAACTAACCAGTTAGCAAACTTTCATTGAAACCCCTAAATACTTCTGCACATTGAAAGAATTACACAATTCATCTTCATGCAAGAAATACTCATTCAGAATTCCCATTAATCCAAGTATTAGGTCATAAAAACCGTTTATGTAAGTCTATTGTAGAGTTTATCTTGTGTTCCATCAACCATTAGAATTGACTACAGTGGCCTTGCTCCATGCAGAGCTGTTTAATGTTATCCCAGGACTAGGTTATTCTCCATCCGACATGGAAGGTTGTGTATATAATAGCAGCCAGATATTTTACCCAATAAATGTCCCTTTCTCAAATGCTTCTCAGGCCCTCTGATGTAACTGCTTGGATTTGAGCCTTTGGTAATTCTGCCAATGCTTTTCACTGAGAGTCTGCATGTATCTGAATTCTCAATGGAACAGATAGATGATCACAGGAGGTAGAAGGTATTGTGCTAAGACCGAATGGTAAAGTGCAATGGAGAGCGTGACCATATCTACATATTTTTTTAAATCTACTAGTTGGTGGATTGCTTGAACAATTAGTCGACTACAGCAAGCACCACACTAGACAATTTTTCTAATGATTGTTAGCTGTGAGCTGCATTTACATAATCGCCGGCCAGTAGGTGAGACAAAGCAGGCAGTAGCATCTTCCAGCAGGAGGTCATTAATCACTTGACTGTCAGGACTCCCTGCTGAGTTAATGGTAACAGCAATGGGGAAAAACAGAAAAAAAATAGTTCTGTCTCAGGGGTGGGCTCTCATGTTCTCTTTAAGTGACCAATGAGATTCTTATTTTACTAAAGAATTGACAAGGCATCAAGCCTCAGCACTCAGCTTCATATCACAAACCAAGCATTTTTCCTGCATTTTTCTCATACACTAAATGACTAATGAAATCAGCATGCGAAGGCACAACAGTCTGTTTTTTTTAAATGTAATTTCTTTACTCACCGAAAGCTGCAAATGGACACGTGCTCTATAGCAAACCTCAAGGGGATAAATACACAATCACACACTTTCACACTGTAAAGTTACTCCATGAATCACATCCTTAATCACTCAATTACAATTGTTTTTGCTCTCGTGGTACTCGTGTAGTTTTTTGGCAAGGTCCATGTGACCAAGTCAGAGAGAGAGTTGCGGTGAGTTTGGTAAGTAACTCCCACCATTCTTAATCGTAATTGTGTTTGTTGTAGCAAAACAGTCGGGAGGTGTGACTCCCTCAGGCAAAATCTAATTGAGTCTAATAGTGTTATGCCTGCGTAATCAGCCTTAAGGGAGCCCTGTATAATTAGGCTGCTTTTGGATGTTACTGACCCAGATTAAATAAATTTCATAGTGGTCTTTAAAATGCAGAAATTCATCGCTGGATGTTCAAAACGACAAATCTGAATTTGTTTCGCTGTTACAGTGGTGCTTTAAAAGGGGATTCATTAAGCTCATAATGTATTGGCCCAGTGCTTTCAGACAATAGGTGTTATAAGTGGAGGAGATGGATCACTCATGTAAACCATTGTATATGAATTAGGGAAATCTTGACACTAGGGAAATCACTTGAAGAAACATCCTTCATGCAAGTTTGCTTCCAAAACTAACAGCATTATAAGTGCTTGGCTAACGCACATTCCGGTTGAACAAACTTAACGTACTGTGGCAGTAACAAACCTCAGTACTCAAAATGTTTGTCATAAAACAAGATGTTGTAATTCAGGGCTGGACGATAAACTGTCAATATATATCGGGGAAAAAATCCTTAATACCGTGCCTTGCGAAATTATTCGGCCCCCTTGAACTTTTCGACCTTTTGCCACATTTCAGGCTTCAAACATAAAGATATAAAACTGTAATTTTTTGTGAAGAATCAACAACAAGTGGGACACAATCATGAAGTGGAACGAAATTTATTAGATATTTCAAACTTTTTTAACAAATAAAAAACTGAAAAATTGGGCGTGCAAAATTATTCAGCCCCCTTATGTTAATACTTTGTAGCGCCACCTTTTGCTGCGAATACAGCTGTAAGTCGCTTGGGGTATGTCTCTTATCAGTTTTGCACATCGAGAGACTGAAATTTTTGCAAATTCCTCCTTGCAAAACAGCTCGAGCTCAGTGAGGTTGGATGGAGAGTGTTTGTGAACTAGTTTTCAGTTCTTTCCACAGATTCTCGATTGGATTCAGGTCTGGAGTTTGACTTGGCCATTCTAACACCTGGATATGTTTATTTGTGAATCATTCCATTGTAGATTTTGCTTTATGTTTTGGATCATTGTCTTGTTGGAAGACAAATCTCTGTCCCAGTCTCAGGTCTTTTGCAGACTCCATCAGGTTTTCTTCCAGAATGGTCCTGTATTTGGCTCCATCCATCTTCCCATCAATTTTAACCATCTTCCCTGTCCCTGCTGAAGAAAAGCAGGCCCAAACCATGATGCTGCCACCACCATGTTTGACAGTGGGTATGGTGTGTTCAGGGTGATGAGCTGTGTTGCTTTTACACCAAACATAACGTTTTGCATTGTTGCCAAAAAGTTCGATTTTGGTTTCATCTGACCAGAGCACCTTCTTCCACATGTTTGGTGTGTCTCCCAGGTGGCTTGTGGCAAACTTTAAACGACACTTTTTATGGATATCTTTAAGAAATGGCTTTCTTCTTGCCACTCTTCCATAAAGGCCAGATTTGTGCAGTATACGACTGATTGTTGTCCTATGGACAGAGTCTCCCACCTCAGTTGTAGATCTCTGCAGTTCATCCAGAGTGATCATGGGCCTCTTGGCTGCATCTCTGATCAGTTTTCTCCTTGTATGAGCTGAAAGTTTAGAGGGACGGCCGGGTCTTGGTATATTTGCAGTGGTCTGATACTCCTTCCATTTCAATATTATCGCTTGCACAGTGCTCCTTGGTATGTTTAAAGCTTGGGAAATCTTTCTGTATCCAAATCCGGCTTTAAACTTCTCCACAACAGTATCTCGGACCTGCCTGGTGTGTTCCTTGTTCTTCATGATGCTCTCTGTGCTTTAAACAGACCTCTGAGACTATCACAGAGCAGGTGCATTTATACAGAGACTTGATTACACACAGGTGGATTCTATTTATCATCATTAGTCATTTAGGTCAACATTGGATCATTCAGAGATCCTCACTGAACTTCTGGAGAGAGTTTGCTGCACTGAAAGTAAAGGGGTTGAATAATTTTGCCCACCCAATTTTTCAGTTTTTTATTTGTTAAAAAAGTTTGAAATATCCAATAAATTTCGTTCCACTTCATGATTGTGTCCCACTTGTTGTTGATTCTTCACAAAAAATTACAGTTTTATATCTTTATGTTTGAAGCCTGAAATGTGGCAAAAGGTCGAAAAGTTTAAGGGGGCTGAATACTTTCGCAAGGCACTGTATGTATACGTTTTAGATGCATGTGCTTCGAGAGCACTCGTGCTAATGCGGATTTGCGCCTAAACAATGAAATATACTTACAAATTCCACCAAATTTACCATCATGGCGAGGTATTAATGTAATACTTATCTAGTGAAAGTAAACAGTGCGGAAAAAGCGGATTTGTATCAAAATGTCGGACTTGATGTAAAATGAAAATTGTCGCTTTGATTTTTGTTGCATTTTATTTCATTTTCAATGTTTCCTAAAATACGTGGCACTGATTAAGTTTTCTTAATTTGTATTTTTTGTTTTATTCTTTTTAATTGTTTCTATTCATTGATTTTATTTAATTACAGGCTGTTTACTTGTCTTGAATAGTTGCTTGAGAACTTGAAACAATGCTTGCATAATTACGAGGTTACAGTTTTTTTTTTAATTATATTTGTTGTGGTCTAGAAGTAGGCCTAGATCTCATTCCATAGAAATGCAATACAGCTATCAACTGAAAACAACAGCAACTCCGACATCGGCACCGTTGCTGTTTATTTATGTATTTATGTAACTTTATTTAGTTAAACCTTTTTTTCATGATCCATAATGCTGTCACGTCTGCAAATGTTTTGACAAAGGCAAGTTCTTTCAGTGAACGTATTGACTTTTAGGCTACAGCAATTATGTAGCTGACATGCATCGGGCCAAAACCATGAAGAACATTGTTGGGAATTTGAAATTGAATGACAATGAGTAGAGTCAAATATCCTTTGAAGACGATGAAACGTGCAGCTAGGGAGGCAGGCAAAGCAAAGCTGATTGAAATTAAACTGATATGCTAGGTTTAAATGGCAAATGAATACGTGTTTTTGACATGTATCCATGTATGACTACAGAGAGCACTTCAATATGAAAACAAGCAAATCCCAGGCATTTAAGTGGATTTAGAAATCCCATTCTGACTTTTTTAAAGTCCGTTTCAGGGGTAGGACGTATTGTCACCCTAAACAAGCAAATATTACAGCCTTTTCTACTTACAATACAACTTATGGACATTTTTTGTACTTTGGTGATCGTTGTGCTGCACTGTTAGACTGAACACCGGAGAAGGTGGATTGCTCTGACATCGCGATTCGCATATATCTTCTCACTATTATCCATAAAAAGCTAATTAAACATTAAACATGATTGTCACTAGAGGGCAAAATGTAACTGTCGTATCCACAGGTCAGAGACAGTGAAGGGGGTGTTTTCGCCTGTCAGTCATTGAGGGTCTATGACAGTTGGGGAATACCAAAATGGCTGCTCAAACACTTCCGGTGGCTTCACCTCCTGCTGGCAGTATACCGTTGTGTCAGCGATCCGGTTCTATATATATATATCAGTGGGTCTGACACATTTTGGGATGCAACAATGCACAAAGTCAAGCTTGCACAGCTAAAAGCATCTGCATTCTGTACTTGCGTAGGGTATTATAACTTTTACATGCACAGCAATATGCTAATAACTATTCAAAATAAGTTTATTTAAAAAGAAATCAAACAATGATAGACAACTGTTCATGTGAGACATGAAATCATCTGATTGTTTTTTTTTTTATGTCAAAACATAAACCATTGCACACAACACGTACACATGTTGGAGAAGCCAGTAAGAATGCCGGTGTAGCGTATTTAGGGGTTTCAATGAAAGTTCGCTAACTGGTTAGTTTAGCGGTGTTGTGTTATGCTATTAGCTTAGCTGTACTGTGTTTATATTATGGCGTCGGCAGGTTGCGCATGCGCGGTAGATTGCACCGGAAGAGTCTCTTTAGGACTTCCCATGAACTTTCATCGCCATAGCAACCAACACCATTGATATGTGATCTGGGTCAACACTAATGAAAACAGTTTCATCAATGCATATGAACGTCTATGCGTTCCACAGTGCACAAATAAAAAGTAATCAGTTAAAGTGCCCAAATTCTCACACAAATATATGTAGCAAATTTGGTATGATAAATGTACACTGTATGGGTTAAAGTATCGTGTGCATTACCATTATTTGTAAGGGAAACAGTATGTGTGAGCTAGGTCTTATTTCTACATTACTATGCAAGGAAATTTAAAATGGAATCAGTCGCGCTTGACAACTGTTATAATTTAGATAAATGACAAATAACTAGATTATTTGTCTGACTAAATTCTACACCATTAAAGTCATAATACAACGTCTCGTTGCATCAGCTCACAATTCTAAGTTCTACTGTAGGGAATTAGCTTTAATAAGAGAATTATGATTAACTCTTTTATTGGAGTAATATTATTCTCATGGCTTATTGACAATAATATTACACATATAGGTACAGCTTTGAAGCGAAATCTTTTAGAAACAGGGATGAGATTATTTATCAAAATATACCACAGTCAAAATATCTTTAAAAGGGAAATATGAATAATTAATCGTAACTCATTATAATGAATTATGAACATTTGGATCAGTTAATAGAATCAACTTGATGTAGCTGAATTAATATAACAATCAATCTATCTGTTCGTCCAGCGACCACTCAGTATTGATCGTCTATCAATTCTCAGAAAGGATACTTTTCGCAGAGTGAAAAGCAAGAGAATAAAGTGACAAAATGTGATATTGTTTGTGTTGTATGTAGTCAGTTTCTTCTTGTAAGAGTAACAGAGCAGAGTCCTGCACATGGGCAGGTAACCAAAGAGAGAACCGGTAATATATGATGTAACATGTGGAAAAATATTTACATTGTCCTTTGCGGAATGGGAATTAAATGACACTGGTGGACTGCGGGTCAAAGAGCCAAGGCTATTATTTTTTCTGATAATTGTCACCACAACATTAGAATATGTATCTATTTTTCATACAATAAATGCCCCAACTCAGAGTGCCTAATGTTAATTTAATTGTCTGCCTGATGTTGTAGATTTATTTTAATGTGGGTGCAGCAGGGTCTGTGTTAACGGGCCAGGTACAGAATTGAATTAGTGCTGCTGTCAGATAACGGATCGGGTGTTCTGTTGGGGGCGGGTGCGGGTTTACAAAACAAGACCCGTGCAGGACTCTGGAACAGAGCCATTGTGGTGGATCTCTCTTTTGCTGATACTTGTTTGACTGCCATTCATTTTGATAAAAAAATATACTGCAACCACTGACCATAGCATTTTAATTTGTTAAATGCGGTTATTTTAAATTAAGACTCTTTTCTTATACTTACCAGTCCAAAGAAATCCTCTTTACTCTTACTGGCATTGTATTACCTAAATCAATAATAATAAAAAAATCTTAATAAAAATGCCTTGATGAATGAAAAAGAATCACTATGGGACAGATGGCAGAAACAAAGAATATAAAGACAAACCAGATTTCTCCTGTTTTGCTGAATCATCGTCATCATTCTTAACCTCCATCTGTTTGCAGGTCAGAGTGTTCCACTGATCGTCACAATTCAAAAATGCTAACAGTGAATGCTACAATAAAACAGTTTGTTTTAGCAACAAAATTACACATTCAACATATATATATATATATATATATATATATATATATATATATATATATATATATATATATATATATATATAATGAAGTAAACCAGCCTTACACTAACTGCTGTCTCATATACTACATAAACATTGTACAGTGCATTAACTTACTGAGTGCAAAAATCTTTTGGACCAGTTCACCTTTAGCAAAAGAACCTGCCAAATCCTCCCCATGATCTGCTACACAGTCTCTGTATTTTAGATAAAAAAAACATAGTATTAAACGTGGTATTTACATTGTAAAGACATGCTGGCATGCACTGCCATTATGTTACATTTACATGTTTTCACAACTTAAAAAAAACTAAATTTAGATGCTATGAAATAAGAAGATTGACTGTGGCACAAACGGCAGAAACATACAAATGCAAGCAAACAAACCTCATCTTCATCATCCTTCCTCATCCTCGTTCCTCATCAAGTTTCAGTTTGGAACAGTATAGAGTGCTCAAAACACACCACTTTCAACAATCCCTTGTTTAGGGATGCACCGATGTATTGGCCAAACATCGGTATCGGCCGATATTCGCCTTGTTGACTGACATCAGACTATCAGCAAATACGATGTAATTCACTGAATGCAGTGGCCGATGTTTATCTGTTTATATGTCTTGGTTATTTGCGGTCGACTTGGACAACATTTGTCTACCCAGCTGCAGTTTCGGAGAAGATCCAACAGGTGGTACTATAATACCACCCACAGCCACTGGCTAGACACAACTCTGGCATGACGTAAGAGGGCAACGGATGCCGTGTGCACATGTGGTTTGTTTTCAAATAAGTGCAAGAAAATGTTGGTGGTGTGGGGGAGTATTTTGCTGTCTGGTCTGTGATTTTGTTAAAACTTCTGCTATATACCAGGTGTATAGCAGGCTAAAAAGGCTCTTGGAAAAAGTAATTTTTCACAAAAAGGATCTTTGTTATTTGAAAGAAGGTTATATTAAACATGGTTTCATAAATTTGGATGATTGAATTTGTGCTCCTTCAAAGATAGTGTGATGCAGGGCTGAAAAACATCTAATTTATTTTTTATAATGAAGATTTCTTTGTTTCACTGGCACAAAAGGAGGATTAAATAACAGCAAAAACAAAATAAACAAACAAACAAAAAAATTGGCATCGGCCCAAAATTTTACAATCGGTGCATCCCTAATCTTGTTTATCGGCTGCTATAGTTAGTTGGGGGATCAGATTCTGACGGGGGATCAGATTCTATTTCCCTGGGGGAGGTCACTGAGGTAGACAAACAACTCCGCAGTGGCAAAGCCCGGGGATTGATGTGATCCGACCAGAAATGCTGAAAGCTTTGGATGTGGAGGGGGTGTCATGGATGGAAATCTGGGACAGTGCCTAAGGAGTGGCAGAACGGGGTGGTGGTTCCCCTCTTCAAAAAGGGGGATCAGAGAGTGTGTGCCAACTACAGGGGTATCACACTTCTCAGCCTCCCTGGTAAAGTTTACTCCAAGGTGCTGGAGAGGAGGGTTCGGCCGATTGTCGAACCTCGGATTGAAGAGGAACAATGCAGTTTTCGTCCTGGCCGTGGAACGACGGACCAGATCTTTACTCTCGCAAGGATCCTGGAGGGGGCCTGGGAGTATGCCCATCCGGTCTACATGTGTTTTGTGGATCTGGAGAAGGCATATACTCGCTGCTTTTTGCAGATGATGTTGTCTTCATGTCATCATCAGTCCGTGACCTTCAGCTCTCACTGGATCGCTTGGCAGTCGAGTGTGAAGCGGCTGGGATGAGCACCTCTAAATCTGATGCCATGGTTCTCAGCAGGAAATCGATGGAGTGCGTACTCCAGGTACGGAAGGAGGTATTGCCCCAAGTGAAGGAGTTCAAGTACCTCGGGGTCTTGTTCACGAGTGAGAGGACAATGGAGCGGGAGGTTGGCCGGAGAATCGGGGCAGCGGGGGTGGTATTGCACTCGCTCTATTGCACCGTTGTCACGAAAAGAGAGCTGAGCCGGAAGGCAAAGCTCTCGATCTAACGGTCAATTTTTTGTTCCTACACTCACCTATGGTCATGAAGGCTGGGTCATGACTGAAAGAACTAGGTCGCGAGTACAAGCGGCCGAAATGGGCTTCCTCAAAAGGGTGGCGGGTTTCTCCCTTGAGATAGGGTGAGGAGCTCAGTCATCCATGAGGAGCTCGGAGTAGAGCCGCTGCTCTTTTGCGTCGAAAGGAGTCAGTTGAGGTGGTTTGGGCATCTGGTAAGGATGCCCCCTGGCCGCCTCCCTAGGGAGGTGTTTCAGGCACTCCAGCTGGGAGGAGGCCTCGGGGAAGACCCAGGATTAGGTGGAGAGATTACATCTCCACACTGGCCTGGGAACGCTGATTTTTTTCAGTAAATGATATGTCTGCATATTTTATACATTTCTATCTTTATTTATATTTGATACATGTTATTATGTTACTTTAATATTGGATTGATTATGTATATTGTGATCGTGACAAAAATATATTGGTCAAGTGAATGGTTTAAAATTCCATAAATATTCAAAAAAGCATATTTCTTTAAAAACAACAAAAATAGGATGTCAGCTAGGTGGTACACCTGGAAATCTCCAGACACCTCCAGTGTGTGTGGTCGGGAATATACTATACCTGAAAATCTCAGTGCACCACAAGTGTCCAGATGTTTATGTGACTCCACACAGATTTCCACCCATAGGCCGTACACCTTAAATGTCACAGGAATTCACCATGTCAAGTCAATTTTATTTTTATAGCACCTTTCACAACACACATCATTTCAAAGCAGCTTTATAGAAGATCAGCCATTAACAGACGATAAAACTGTAATGTCTATAATGTTGATGAATCATCATTGTGTAATTAGATAAAATACGATGCCATTCAATTTATTGCAGAGTTATAAATCATGAACAATGTTTCTGGTTCCGGCAGACCCAACTAAAGCAGCCTAATTGTGGGTTGGAGGATAAATGAGGTGTATGCCTGGCTAAATAGATGAGTCTTGAGTCTAGACTTAAACTGAGGGAGTGTGTCTGCATCTCGAACAGTGTTAGGGAGACTATTCCATAGTTTAGGAGCCAAATATGAAAAGGATCTACCTCCTTTTGTGGATTTTGATATTCTATGAACTATTAACAGGCCAGAATTTTGCGATCGTAATGAACATTATGGAATATAGTGTGGTAGAAGGTCACTTAAGTATTGCGGAGCTAGACCATTCAAAGCTTTGTATGTAGTTAACAGAATTTAAAAATTAATACGGAATTTAACAGGTGGCCAATGTAACGATGATAAAATGGGGCTAAAATCATATTTCTTGGTTCTCTTTAGCACTCTCGTTGAACCAATTGAAGTTTATTTATTGATCTTGCTGAACATCTTCCCAGTAATGCATTACAATAATCTAGTCTTGAGGTCATGAACGCATCAATTCGTTTTTCAGCATCAGCAACAGAGAGCATGTGCCGTAATTTAGCAATATTTCTTAGGTGGAAGAATGCTGTTCTACAAACATTGGTAATTTGATTTTCAAAGGACAGATTGGTATCAAATATAACACCTAAGTTCTTCGCTGTTGAAGATGATGTAACAGCACATCCATTGAGAGTCAGATTATATTGTAGTGGCTTATTTTTCGAGTTTTTTTTTGGTCCAATAATTAGTACCTCTGTTTTGTCAGAATTGAGTAGAAGGAATTTCTGACCATCCAATCTTTTATTTCATTGATACACTTTGCTAATTTCGAGAATTGTGAAATCCCGTCAGGTTTTGAAGAAATTTTAAGTTGTGTATCGTCGGCATAGCAGTGGAAACTTATTCCACGAATCCTGATAATATCTCCCAGGGGAAGCTAATGCAACTCCACAAATGCCAACATAATTCTCTAGCCTATTCAAGAGAATGTCGTGATCTATCTTGTCGAATGCAGCACTAAGTTCTAAAAGCACTAGAAGTGAAATGTAGCCTTGATCAGATGATAAGAGCAAGTCATTTGTAACTCTGATAAGTGCAGTCTCTGTACTTTGATGAGGCCTAAATCCTGACTGAAATTCTTCGTATATACTATTTCTCTATAGAAATGAACATATTTGGGAGGATACTACCTTTTTTTAATATTTGTGACATAAACAGGAGATTTGAAATCGGTCTATAATTAGCCAGTTCTCCAGGATCAAGTTGTGGCTTATTAATAAGCAGTTTGATAACTGCCATTTTGAAGTTTCTTGGGACATGTCCTAAGCATAGCGAGGAGTTAATAATATTAATTAATCCTGAAATTACAGGAGATACCTCTTTTAAGAGCTTAGTTGGTATAGGATCTAACAAATATGTTGTGGCTTTTCATGACCTATGACAGAGAAGGATTGAAGATGCACGTGAGGAAAATTATTAGACACTGTTTTCAGAGGTGCTATGACAAATGATTGCATAATTCCAATTCTATTTCTGATTATTTCAATTTAATCTGTAAAGAAATTCATGAAGTCATTACTCTTGTGCTGCGACGTAATATCTGGTTCTGTTGAGGCTTTATTCCTAACCAATTTAGCCACAGTACTGAATAAACAAATGATAAGAGCAAGTCGTTTGTAACTCTGATAAGTGCAGTCTCTGTACTTTACTTTTTTACTCTGTACTTTGATTACTTTGATGATAGTTGTTGTGGTTATTTTCTATGAGTTTACTAAAATATGCTGACCTGGCAGCTTTTAGTGCCTGTCTGTATCTACAAACACTATCCTTCCATGCACCACGTAATACTTCTAATTTTGTATTTTTCCACATGCGCTCCATTATGCGAGCTGCTCTCTTGAGAGCATAAGTGTGATCATTGTACCATGGTGCAGGGCTTATTTCTTTAATTTTCTTTAATCGAAGTGGGGCGACAATATCAAGAGTGCAAGAGAAGACTGTATTTATATTTTTTGTTGTTTCATCAAGTTCATCTGGGCTTTGGGGTTTATTGCGTGTATGAGATAGATCTGGAAGATTATTAGTGAAGCTATCTTTAGTGGTCGAAAGAATAGTTCTACCTGAACGATAGTGTGGTGTAGATTGAGTAACATTAGTTGATTGCAGCATACAAGAGACGAGGTAATGATCCGAGATGTCATCGCTCTGCTGCAGAATTTCTATATTATCAACATCAACTCCATATGACAGAATTAAATCTAGCATATGATTATGGTGATGAGTTGGTCCTGTTACATTTTGTCTGACTCCAAGAGAGTTGAGAATATCGCTAAATGCTAATCCCAATGTATAATTTTCATTATCTATGTGAATGTTGAAGTCACCAACAATTAAAGCTCTATCTACAGTAACTACAAGATCTGATTAAAAAATTAGCAAATTCAAGGAAATCAAGGCCCAGGTGAACTTCACTGTAAATTGTAGCAACAACACCTCCTCAACCCTTCAGATGAGGCTCATATTTATAACAATAACCTTGGGGAGTAGATTCATTTAAACTAAAATATTCATCCAGTTTAAGTCAAACAGAGCGCATCCAATCTATGATCTGTAATCATTTAATTAACAATTAGTGCTTTGGTAGAAAGATATCTAATGTTTAATAACCTATTTTTTATATGATGTGTAATTTTTATTTGTTTGTTTTGTTCAAGTTTGGCCTTAATAAAAATTGTTCTAAATGATTTAGTGAGGGTATGGTAGTTCGAGGAACAGACACAGTCTCTGAGATATCTAGGTGATACGTGATATGTGACCTGTGTGACGTCTCAAGGCAGCTAGCAGACGTTCGGATTAACCAGTTTGTCTGCTTCCTGACCTGGGCCCCAGTTAGTCAAATACTCTCATTATTAAGACTATAAGCCAAATTACTAGAGAGGAGAGCGGCACCTTCCCTGGAGGGATGGAGTCAGTCTCTTTTTAGCAGGTCAGGTCTTCCCCAAAAACTCTTCCAATTGTTTATAAATCCTATTTTATTCTTCAGACACCACTCAGACATCCAGCCATTCAGTGACACTAATCTACTATAAACCTCGTCACCACAACGACCAGGGAGGAGACCAGAGCATATTACGGTGTCTGACATCGTTTTTGCAAATTCGCACCCCTCTTTAACATGATCTTTAGTGATCTCCGACTGGCGATGCCGGACGTCGTTAGTGCCGACATGGATAACAATTTTAGAAAATCTACGTTTACCATTAGCCAGCACTTGTAAATTTGATTTGATGTCAGACGCTCTGGCCCCCGAAATGCAATTAACAATAGTGGCTATAGTCTGTATTTCCACGTTCCTTACAATAGAATCGCCAATAACAAGGGTCTCTGTGACGTTCGGTCAAAGACAGGACGGACACACACGTCAACTTAAGGGGTAAGTTTTAATTCTTTTAGTTCTTTCAACATATAACAAGACAGTCTTCCTTCGTCCCCCAAGCTCCGTCGCTCCTGCCCTTTTATGCCGCTCTCCTCACGTTACTGAAATTAGACACAGGTGTTAGTTATCATTTAGCTCAGGTGTGAGCGCCCTTACCGCTTTTCTCTCCCGGACGGGCGCTTGACCACGCCCCCGCTGCCACAGTCTCTTTCAACATGCTTCTCAGTGGGTGTATCACTGAGTGGGGAGAATAGATTGGAAACCCTAACAGGAACGGGAGAGTGGTGTCTCTTTGCTGAGCGAGTATGCCTCTGAGACCTCACCCAAATGCCCTGCTGCAGGGGCTCTACAGCCGGAACCAAAGTGTGTATGTTGCTCTCTGTACTACTCGCATCCGAAACAGTATCTACCGCCTTCTTTTTCTCACTGACCTCTATAAGCGTTCGGATGCTGAGTCTCTAACTTATTAACCTCCATCAGCCTGACTAATTCCTTACATTCATCACATGTGAATCCCTCACTGCTGATGGAGGAGGCTAATGTAAACATGTGACATGCAATGCAGGAAGAAATGACATGAGCGGATGCCATGACTTACCGCAAATTGTTTGTTGTTGGTTGTTCTTGATAAATGATGCTTTGAGATCGATGTAATAGCCCATAGAAAAAATGGGTTTAAAAACTCAGTTTAATCGCAATAAATAGAATAAATAGAACACGGATGCAGGTGGAATATGCGCTCAGTTGAATCGCGATAAGAGAATAATATGAGGGAAAACCCAATGCGCGCTTAAAAATGGCAGATGTTAAGGATTAAAGGCTGAAAACAGATATATAAGCGATGCTTAAAAAAAAAAATAGCAGGCTACAAACAGAGACTCTAGTTAGGTGCCAGCAGCAACAGGTAAAATACACACAGATAAAATGATAGAAAAGTTGAAAAACCTGAAACGCAGTAGAATGACAGGATATAATGATGAGCGATGAATATAACGATGAACGTTTGAGAATAAGAATAAGCACTGCTAAGCAGGCTACAAACAAACTCTCGTGCAGCGTGCCGTCAGCAACAGGAAGTCTTGTCAATTTTATCCTGGAAATCTGCTTTTCATTCAGTGGAGGCGATACCAATATGGCCACCGTGTGATCTCACTTGCCTTAAAGAGACTTTGTTCCAGATGTCATTATTTAACCCACCATGACAGTGAGAAGGAGGTAGCTCATGGCTTGCTTGCATCCTAGATACTTGAAATTTCTGACCAAAGCCTGGGATTTCTTAGATTTCAGCTGTGTCTAAATAGTGGGACATGACATGTTTTTCACAGCAGCTCCTAAAAACCCTCTGAACCCTCCACTGTTTTCCCAGATTCTACAAATATCGCCTTTCTACATCCTCCTCCTCGTATTCAAGCTATGTGGTATTAATGCAGCACAACATTATATGCAGTGACAGCATTTTTTGCTGTAAATATGCTGCATTCATCTTGAGCCATATTTAGCCTACCATTCAACTGTCCAAACTGTAGCTGATATTACTGACACACTTCTCTTACAACTATGTCTACTATATTCTGTCTACGTCTGCTTGCAAACATAAACATAGAGATCAAGTTATGCTGTTGAAGTAATTACATTTCAGTTTTGTACCAAATGTTATCTGCTCACCAAGGATAAATATGCATATTTAAAATGCATGGTTCTGGCTTTAAAATCTGTTTGGATGAGCCATCTGGTGGACCCCTAATTATTCAGGGCTACAAGGAAATAATTGTTCAGACAACCCAACAAGTAGATGATGCATGTACGCATGCACGCATACATGCATACATACACACTGTATGTAAATGTGTGTGTGTGTGTGTGTGTGTGTTTGTGTGTATGTATGTCTGTATGTCTGTATGTCTGTATGTCTGTCTGTCTGTCTGTCTGTCTGTCTGTCTGTCACACGTTTTTCACATCCATATTGCTTACGCTCATGCGTCATGTTGACCTGTCTGTCTCTGTTTTGCAGTTGCACTGGGGCGAAACCAGCCCCTGAAGAGAGAGAAGCCCAAATGGAAGAGCGACTACCCAATGACCGACGGTCAGCTGCGCAGCAAGCGTGATGAATTCTGGGATACGGCACCGGCATTTGAAGGCCGTAAGGAAATCTGGGATGCGCTTAAGGCGGCTGCCCAGGCCTTTGAGAGCAACGACCACGAGCTCGCTCAAGCCATTATTGATGGCGCCAGCATAATGTTACCACATGGTAAGAGGTTCATGACAATTCTGATAAACCGATGTGGTTTGATGCTAAGAATCTCATGATGACAAACAGATAACTTCTTTTTGGTAAATTTGGTGTTTTTTCCATTATATTAACCTTTCCATTTATGGCAATCAGTTTTCGATTCTATTTTCTTTTTTCATATTCTATCCTCTGGCAGTTTCCATTCCTGTCGATTTGTTTGCTTATCTGTACTTGTGGTCATTATTTTCTTTTTTTCTTTTTTTGTAAGTAATTCACACAATTGTACAAATTGTACAAACATTTTGACGAATGTTCACACTGCTCTTTTCCATACAATGAAAGCATATAGCGACCAGGGGGTGTCAAGCAGCAAAATAAAAAAAAACATAAAAGTTATTCATTATGGACCATAAAAGTTGTTCATATGACTAATGCACTATATTTCAAGCCTTCTGAAGCCATGTAATTTCTTTATGTGAAAAAAACTGACTGAAATTTACATTATTCATTGAAAACCTCTGGATTACTTGACACACCATTTGTTTGTTAAAATCCATAAAGCTAACTAATCCCAATAATTTGGTTTAATTTGGTTGTTTGTTTGATTTATTAATTAATTTCTTAATAAACTACTGTTAAAATTAGTCATATTCTGCTGCGTATTAGACCGGAAATGAAATCATAAGGGTAGGAATGATTCATACTAAGAAATATATACTGTATGCTTTTGCTGAGATTAAAGGTTAATTAAGTGTTATTTCTTTATTTCAGATACCATTGTGTTTTTAAGGGATAGTTCACTCAAAAATAAAAATTCTATATTGATTTACTTACTATCATGTCATTCCAAACCACTTTTTTTATTTTTTATTAATAAGGATGTGTAAATGGTATATATAAAAAACAATGTCCATATGACTCATGCACTATAATCCAAGTTTTATGAAATCATAGGTTAGTCGTTATTCATAGAAAATCTTGACATCCTACCTCTCCTTGATGAGAGTTCATGAGAGAAGCAATGCTCCTAATTTCTGAACCAGTTGTTCTTTTTAGTCAGATTATTTCATCGAATGAGTTGATCCAGACTGAAAGATTCATTTATGAGTTGGAATAGGAATTCTCAAATTTAGTTCACTGACTTAATGTTCTAGTTGCAGCGGTTAATAGATCACTGGTGGGGAAGATTATCATTGAAAAATAAAAAACATTTTAATCAGTTTCTCATACAAAGCTATAGTAAGGCTTTAAAAGACTTGGGATACAGTGCACAAGTTGCGTGAACCACTTTTATCGTGCTTTTTGCAGCATCGCAAATCCAGTCCCCTTTCATTGTATTTTTATCAAAAAGAGCAGCCAGCATAGACTTCTTCCACAGAAGAAAAAAAGTTATGCAGGTTTGGAATGACACTAACAAGCATTTTTGGCTGAACTATTACTTTTAATGTATGTACAATTTTAAATAGATTTTTCCTCACACTGTCATTTCATTTAAGAGTTGCCCATCAAATTTTCTGCCCAAGATAATTTGTGCTTTTCACTTATTGCAATTGCATTATCCCAGCCTATTATGTTTGGCCACTGTTCAGATGTGAAAATATGTCATCAGTTAAATGTATTTGAACGTCGCAATGTTCCTCTCTCTGGTTCTCATTGACTACATCTGTCTGGATGCAGCTGGAGATTCTTTAAGGCAGTTGTCAACATCTCTCGAGAGCAGAGCTGTCTGGTGATGGCATGGAAAAAAAACTCACTGTTACTAGACTGCGGTTGCACTCAATAGAATACAGGCTGAATCAATCCCCTTCTGCAAGTCAAACACTTTTCCTCTTAGTCATTCACACTTTTATTTTCCACCAGAGATGTTGTATCAGGTGATCAATAGGAGGTGAGAAACCAGGATCTGATTTGATTTGATCATAGTATAAATATCTGCTATGATCAGACTGATTAGCACACACAACATTTTTTTAATTAAAACTCACCCCTTGTTGTTCCAAACCCAAATGTCTTTCTTTCTTCGGTGTGACACAGGAGGAGATATTAGGCATATGGGACAGTGGAATTTCTGCAAAAATACAGAACAACCCCATTACCTGTCAGGGTTCCTACAGTTACATGACCATATGCACAAGTGCAACAGTGGGTGAAAGTCCTGTGTGCAGTTCCGAGCAACATAGCAAGTCTGATTGCTTGGGGGAAGAAGCTGTAGCTGGTGCGGGTCCTGATGCGGGTCCTGATACCGCCTGCCTGATGGTAGCAGTGAGAGCAGACCAGGGCTCGGGTGGCTGGATTCTCTGATGATCCTGATGATCCTTCACACACCGCCTGGTATATATATGTCCTGGTGGGAGGGAAGCTCCCCTCTGAGGAGGTGTCTGGCAATTCGCAGGGCTTTGCGGTTGTGGGCGGTGCTATTGCTGTACCAGGCAGTGATGCAGCCAGTCAGGATGCTCTCTACAGTGCTGGTGTAGAAACTTCCTCAGCCATCTCAGGAAGAAGAGGCGCTGGTGAGCCTTCTTCACAATGGCTTCAGTGTGGATGGACCATGTGAGTTCCTCAGTGATGTGGACACTGAGGAATTTGAAGTGACTGATTCGCTCCACCAGTGCTCCATTAATGGTGATGGGGCTGTGTTCTCTGTCTTTCCTCCTGAAGTCCACTACAAGCTCCTTGGTCTTACTGACGTTGAGGGAGAGGTTGTACTCCTGACACCAGTGTGTCATAGTGTGCACCTCCTCTCTGTAGGCTGTTTCATCATTGTCAGTGATCAGACCTACCACCATCGTATCATCAGCAAACTTAATTTTGGCATTGGAGCTATGTGTTGCCACACAGTCGTGTGTACAGGGAATACAGGAGTGGGCTGAGAACACAGCCCTGCGAGGCTCCAGTGTTGAGGGTCAGTGATGAGATGTTGCTGCCCATTCTAACCACCTGACGTCTGCCTGACAGGAAGTCCAGGATCCATCTACACAGCGAGCTGTTTAAGCTCAGATTCTGGAGTTTCTCATCAAGCTTGGAGGGCACTATGGTGTTGAATGCTGAGCTGTAGTCTACAAACATTCTCACATATGTGTTCCTTTTTTCCAGGTGGGAGAGAGCAGTGTGTAGTGTAGATGCAATGGCATTATCAGTGGAGCGGTTGTTGCAGTAGGCAAACTGCAATGGGTCCAGTGAGGTGGGCAGCACAGAGCAGATGTGATCTCTGATTAGCTTCTCAAAGCATTTGCTGATGATGGGGGTCAGAGCAACAGGATGCCAGTCATTTAAGCAAGTGATTTTGGCTTGCTTCAGTACAGGCACAATGGTTGACATTTTGAAGCATGTGGGGACTACAGACAAGGAGAGGGACAGGTTGAAAATATCCGTAAAAACACCATTCAGTTGGTTCGCGCATGCTCTGATTACGCGGCCCAGAATGCCTTCTGGACCCACGGCTTTACGGATGTTCACTCGTCGGAAGGATCAGGTTACATCCGCAACAGAGACGGAGAGTGAACCAACCTCTGTAGCGCCGGCCACAAGTGCTCTCTCCGCAAGGGCGGTGTTGTTTCCCTCGAAATGATCATAAAAGGTATTTAGCTCATCCGGGAGAGAGGCAGCGATGTTCACGGTAGAGTTTTTATTCCCTTTGTAGTCCGTGATGATATTAATTCCCTGACACATGCTTCTAGAGTTGGTGGTGTTGAACTGTCCATCAATCTTGTGCCTGTACTGGCGTATAGCTGCTCTGATAGTTTTGCGGAGGGCATAACTGGCTTGTTTTTTATACTCCTCCGCGTTCCTGGAATTAAAAGCGGAGGTCCAGCGCATTAAGTGTGGCGCGAACATCGCCGTTAACCCATGGTTTCTGGTTGGGGTAGATTCGTATTGTTTTGGTCGGAACAACGTCCTCTACGCACTTCCTGATGAAACACGTTACACTATCAGCGTAAACCTCAATGTTGTCATCAGAGGCAGACCAGAACATCTCCCAGTCCACATGATCAAAACAGTCTTTTAAGAGTCTGATTGGTCCGACCAGTACTGGATCGTTCTGAGGGTGGGTGCTTCCTGTTTCAGTTTCTGCCTGTAAGCGGGCAGAACAGAAGAGTGGCCTGATTTGCCAATTGGTGGGCGGGGGAGGGATTTGTAGCCATCCCGGAAAGGAGAATAGCAATGGTCCAAAACCCGGTCCCCTCGTGTGTTGAAGCTGATGTGTTGGTGATATTTTGGTGCGATTGTTTTCAAATTGGCTTTGTTAAAGTCCCTGGTTACAATGAACCTCAAGGTGCGCAGTTTCCTGCTCAGTTATACTCCCATACAGTTCCTTGAGTGCCCGGTCTGTGTCGGCTTGTGGGGGGGATGTACACAGCAGTGATAATGACCGCTGTGAATTCCCTTTGTAGCCAAAATAGTTGACACAGAAAGATGATAAGAAAGAGTTGATAAAGTGTACGTCCCTCTGATCAATTCAGGATTTGTTGATCATAAAACATACACCTCCACCTCTGCTTTTACCTGAGAGGTCTTTCGCTCTATCCGCTTGGTGCACGGAGAACCCCACGGGTTTGATGGCTGAGTCTGGAATCTCCACAGACATCCAAGTTTCTGTTAGGCAGATAATGCTGCAGTCCCCTCGTCTCTCATTGGAAAGAGATCCGCGCTCTCAACTCGCAGAGCTTGTTGTCCAGAGATTGAACATTTGCCAGTAGAATACTGGGTAGCGGGGGTGTGCCTTTACATGTTTTTAGTTATGCTGTGCTATAAAATAATTAATGAGCTAGAAATTGCTCTTGTCAGGGCTCAGCAGGAAGGATTTTCTGCTCTTCCCTGTTGGACCAGCAGTTTACAGTATATTTATCCTATCCTGCTAACATTTTATACCACAAACTATTTTACAGTTTATGTTTAGCAATATTTGTATGTGCTAGGAAAAAAAGTTTGCTATCCAAACAAATTGCAGTAAGAAATATTCTTACCACATAAATATTTTTAATTTGTAATGAAATTACATACAGCTATAATGTAACTTCATGACAGTATATTCATAAAAACACTTGATATTTGTATTTATTTATTTATTTTATAAAACTTGTGCATTAGCCAGTTAGATAATGTTACCGTGGTCAAACTTTTAAGAAGCAGAATTCTTACAATGCCTAAAACCACATTTATAACAAAAGCAAGATTACACTGGCCCATTTGGGCAAGTAACAGTTTCATAAACTGTCCCAAAACTATGTGGGCCATCCTTATCATTGACCCCTGCTTGTGTAGAGTAAAACCTCTCGCAAACCATAGTGATGTCCAATTTGTGACCAAATGATACTTTGGCATTGACTCTTTTCAATAAATTGTTCAAAGTGTTTCACAATTTATTTATTTTTTAAATCTTTATCCAGTTATCATAAATGACTAGAAAGGTAATTGGATAGTCATGGAAATTAATTGGTAAAAAAGTGTTGAAACCCCTCGTACTCGTTGCTCGTACTGATGATGTTTTATTCTGCAATTGCATTTCACACAACTAGGATGAGGGACTCTTTTTAAACATAAATGTGCTGCAGTAAATGACACCACACATAATGTATGGTAACTAACATAGATGCTTCACAAGACCACTGCTTCATAATGGTCCGCAACAGAAGAAGGTCATTTCACCAAAAGCATGGTGGACTTTCCAAACTATAAACCCCTACCACATCGGACAACCTGATGATCTCAAACAGTAGAGCTTAGCATATTACTTTTTCAGTGATGCAGTCATAGCAAGTGTCTGCAGTTATCTCAATGGTGGGAGAATTTCCCTCCCGTTCCACCACTGCATAAGCCCGGAGGTTTTTGGGGGGCTAGAGCTTCTCTGCATGGACATTCCATGTCATGCACAGGTCCTTTGGTTGTTCGACTTGTGTCAAACTCCAAAGAGCAGTGTATAGGTGTATTTACTGTAGAGCGATTCACTTAGCAAAAAGGTCAGAGGACACAGACAGTAACCATCCTCCACTTTCTCTTAACCTCAGAGTGTACAGAGGTGTGTTTACGCAAATTATTTTCACTCTGGCTATTTGTGGTCAGGTGTATGTGAAGAGCAGTACATTGATAAACTCGCAGGGCTCCAAGTGTCTCTTTGTTCACCTTATTGGACCATTGTTTGGTTACAAGCCCAAATTTATAATCACAAGGCTCACTATACAGGTATCTTATCAGTTCATCTACGGTCTAAAACAAAACAGTTTATTGGCTCTCCAAAGCCATTTTAATGAGTATATCAGGTCTGATAAAGACGACTCTGGCCTTTTCCAGCTGTAAAAGCCAAAGGGTCTTACTGCTGTATTTTTACACACTGTAGAGTGTACTGCATTATTAGTAATTTAGCCAGCTTGTCCACAGCTCTTCTGATGCTTTGGATTTGGTGTTTGTTCAGAGCAAAAGCAGATCTGTGTATCTGAGGTGGTTGAGGCTGATTAGTGATATTGCAGTGTTGTTGTATGCTGTACGAGCATCATAGGGTCTCCTTACTGCTGATATTTTTTCTGTACGTCAGATGCTAGGGTACTACATTTACATTTATTCATTTAGCAGATGCTTTTATCCAAAGCGACCTACAAAATGAGAAAGGATACAACATAAGTGATTCATCTTAAAGGAATAGTTTCCCAAAAATGAAAATTCTTTCATTTACTCACCCTTATGCTGTCCCATATATGTATGACTTTATTTCTTCTGCAGAACACAAACAAATATTTTTAGAAGAAAATCTCACATCTGTACGTCCATAGAATGCAAGTAAATGGTGATCAGAAATTTGAAGGTCCAAAAAGCACATAAAGGCAGCATAAAATTAATCCAAATGATGCCAGTGATTTAATCAATGCCTTCTGAAGTGATTTGACAGGTGTGGGTGAGAGACAGATCAATATATATATTTTTTCTCGTACTATAAATCTCCACTTTCACTTTCACATTCTTCTTTTGTTTGTGACTATTTGCATTCTTCGTGCGATAAATAACATATTTATCTGTTTCTCATTCACTCCTGTCAAATCATTTTAGAAGACATGGATTCAATCACTGGAGTCGTTTGGATTACTTTTATGATGCCTTTAAGTACTTTTTGGAGCTTCAAAGTTCTGGCCACCATTCACTTGCATTGTATTGATTGTAGATGAGATATTCTTCTAAATATATTCATTTGTGTTCTGCAGAAGAAAGTTGTACACATCTGGGATGCCATGAGGTAAATGATTAGAGAATTTTAATTTTTGGGTGAACCATCCCTTTAAGGAGTCAAAGTTCTGCAATACAAACGTTTAGTTGTATAAAAAAGTATTAGCCAAGTCTGAATTATTTTTTTTTTTTTAAGTGTAGGGTTAAGTACTACCACGGTTGGTGAGTAACAGAATACATATAATGTGATTACATATTTAAAATACAAAATATAAGTAACTGTATTCCACTACAGTTACAATTTAATCATTGGTAATTAGAATGCAGATACATTCAAAAAGTATTTTTATTACTGGAGAGATTACTTTGCATTTTATTGTAATTTGTTCCATTTAATATTTAGTCCTTTTCAGATAGAAAACATTTATACATATAAATTATGCGATCCAAAATGCATTTGAACAGCGGTGAAACACTTTCTTATGATTCATACTTTGATTCTTATGATATGATTCATTACATTCATACTTGTCAGCTTTACGCAAAGCTAAAATGCTATTTCTAGCCATTTTACATGCACGTTACCACGTTATCAAGAAAAATCACATTAGATCTTAATTTCTTTTTTTCTAGTTAGATTTTTGATATTAGGGCAAAAATCATATGCTTGGTGATAATTTTTATTGTTTTCTATAAAAATATCTAAAAATCCTTAAATCAAGATCAATTTGATTGATCTTGTTTTAGAAACAACACTGCATAAGATATTTATATTTTTCAGAGAATGTATTTTTAACGTGTATTTTGTCTCACTGAGTTTTTATAGTCAAAACAAGTGAAAAAATCTACCAGTGCTGAAGAAGTAATCCAAAGTTTTCTCTGGCAGACTCTTAATTCTGGGACCGTTATTTGACGGAGTGCCAAGGAGTCTCCACTGAAGTAGCTCATGTACATTTATTGACTCTCACTAGCTGTATACCTGCCCATATGCTTTTAGCAAAGACACATTAAATGGAATGAGTGGGGTACTTAAGATTGTGTTTAAGGAGGTTCAAATAGAGGGAATCATATGTCGATGTCATCATGTCTCATCATGTTCTCATTTGGTTTTCATTTTGAGTGAGTGGCACAACATAGACACAAGTACCATCATGTTACCGAGAATGTAGGTTTCATCCATCTGCATGGAAAAATTCCTTTTTCCACAACCATGATTCTGCCATATTTTCCCATAATATGTTTCTCTCAAATCAAAGTTGAATTTTTGGAATTCGAAGGAGCATTAATATTTCAACAACAAATTAAAAAAATTATCCTGTTTCATGATTTGTTTAAATGAAAGCATTAAGGGAAAAAGAGATTCATTTCTAGTGATTTTCTTGTGAATTTTGTATTTCAAGTTAACTTTTATATCTTTTCTACTTTGCAGTGACAAAAGTTCATGATTGGGCTTAATTTTTTTTTTTTTTTTTTTTTATAAAAAAAAATAAAAAAGTTTTCTACAGATAACATGCCTTGATCTGTCCAAAGTTTTGTTCCAAAATGCAGTACAGAAAGTTTCAATAGACAGTATTAGATGTAATGAATTAAACCTTATCATAACTGAAACTACACAACTGAAAAAATCCCTGATCAACTTTTGTCCTCATGACAGTATGTACAATTGAATTCAGAAGTTTACATACACCTTAGCCAAATACATTTAAACTCAGTTTTGCACAATTCCTGACATTTAATCTTAGAAAACATTTCATGTCTTAGGCCAGATAGGATCACAATTCTTTTTGTAAGAATGTGAAATATCAAACATTTTTGGTAGCCTTCCACAAGCTTCTGACATTAAGTTGCTGGAATTTTGGCCCATTCCTCCAGACAAAACTGGTGTTACTGAGTTAGGTTTGTAGGCCTCCTTGCTTGCACACGCTTTTTCAGTTCTGCCCACAAATTTGTGGATATAGATACTTGTTTTCCTGTTTCCTCCATCTTCACAAGGTGGAGGAAACGATGACTTTTCAGTTGTTCTAAGATTGATTTGCACTTTTCGAACCAAACTACGTACATCTCTGGGAGAGTTTATCTCCTTCCTGAGCAGTATGATGGCTGCATGGTCCCATGGTGTTTTTACTTGCATAATATTGGTTGTACAGATGAACATGTTACATACAGGCATTTGGAAATTGCACCCAAGGATGAACCAGACTTGTGGAGGTCCATAATATTTTTCTGAGGTCTTGGCTGATTTCTTTTGATTTTCCCATGATGTCAAGCAAAGATTTAGAAGCTAAGCAGGGTTGAGCCTGGTCAGTACCTCCTGATGAAAACGGAGGTTGCTGCTGGAAGAGGTATTAGGGAGGCCAGTAGGGGGTGCTCACCCTGCGGTCTTTGTGGGTCCTAATGCCCCAGCATAGTGTTGAGACACTATACTGTAAAAAGGGCACCGTCCTTCGGATGAGAGGTTAAACCGAGGTCCTGAATCTCTGTGGTCATAAAAAATTCCCAGGCACTTCTTGAAAAGAGTAGGGGTGTAAACCCTGGTATCCTGGCCAAATACCCCATCTTGGCCCTTATCAATCATGGTCTCCTAATAATCCTCTTTCATGAATTGGCTCTATCACTCCATTCTCTCCTCTCCACAAATAGCTAGTGTGTTATGAGCATATTGGCGCACTACGGCTGCTGTTGCATCATTCAGGTGAATGCTGCACACTGGTGGTGGTTAAGGAGATACCCCTGTTCACTGTGTGAAGTGCTTTGTTTGCAGTGTCAGAAAAGCACTACATAAATGTGACAACATTTTTTAATATACAAATACATCCACAGGTACACCTCCAATTCTGTACACCACCTATCAGAAGCTAATTGTCTAAAGGCTTGATATCATTTTCTGGAATTTTCCAAGCTGCTTAAAAGGCACAGTTAACTATGTCAATTTGGACCCACTGGAATTGTGATAGTCAATTAAAAACAATCTCTGTATACAATTGTTGGATAAATTACTTGTGTCATGCTCAAAACAGATGTCCTATATGATTTGCCAAAACTATAGTTTGCTAATATGAAATTTGTGGATTGGTTAAAAAATGTGTTTTAATGACTTAAGCCTAAGTGGATTTAAACTTCTAACTTCAAATATATAATGCATAGTCATTTTCACTGATTTCCAAGGAGGCATAGCTCTCCATGATTAAATGACATACTTCCTTTTTGGAAGAAGCCAGTGATGTAATCTTATTGTTCCTGTGGTGTGAACCCTGTGCCACTGCCATTGATTCATTGGTCTTACTTCCTCTGTGGTTTAAAGGGTGACCGATTCCACAATGAGCCTCTCTGTCACAGGAATGCTCATCATGTGATTTGTGTCTGTTTCCCTTTGACCCCTTTTAGCCAAATAGGATTTCCCTAAAAAACATTAAAAGCTAACACTGTAAATGCCAAAGATGCAAGTATGTGTTCCTGAAATACCAAGTTTGTGCCAATTCATGACAAAAATGAAACAAGTCTGTTCCACATAATCAAGAACCTGGATGATTTCTGAGGGTTCCTATTAAAAGTAATTATTACATTTTGATTTCTCAGCTTTCTCACTAAGCACAGTTTCAGGCTTCCATATTAGTAGTTAGTATTTTAAAAGCCACTTCAGTTTGTTTATCTTGCATAGTGAAATTATGCTGCAAAGAATTTAGGGCTGTGTATTGATATAGGTTTTTTGATTTGTTTAGATTTGCATTCACAAGCTTTCGTTCACAATTTTGCGGATGCTGATTTAATTTGCTGGCTAATTTGCTTGTCAACATTCTGGCTATGAGCTTCGAGTCTGGGGCGAGGCAAATGACTTTCCAATATTTCGAATTTGGACTACAGGACCCATTTCAAATGCTTGTTGTCAATCTTACAAATAGCACCTTTATTAACACCCAACAATGTCGATTTTAACTTTTAAGATCTAAGAATAAGGCCTTGAAAGTATATGTTTTAAAATTAGAAAATAATTTTAAAGACTTTGTCAAAAGTGCTGTGAATTGGGAGATTTGTTTTAGAGAGGCTGTGTATTTAAAAATCGATAAAAGTTTGTGCTCCCACCCTCAAGGAACACCAACCCATCTCATCCACTACTTTCATCAGGTCTAATCCTCTGCGTAACATCTACAGTGCCCCCAACGACTCCAGACTCTTTACCACCCTCTTCCGATCCCATCAAAGATTCACAGATGCCCTCAGTTATAGAGCAAAGGGAAAGGGAGAGGAGAACATCTCACACCACCATAACACAGACATGGAGAACGATGGAAGAAGCACAATGTATTTTCCAGTCTTCCCTTCTCCAGGAAAGAAATTATTTAGTCCCCCAGAAGAGGACTTCACCATTTTCCAGCTCAAGAGAACCCACTCTACCACCATGACTCCGATTACCGGGATCCGATTTGAGGTCCAAAAAGGCATCCAATATAGTAGGGCACCTCGATGGGATAAAACTGACAAAATTCAGGCTGCTATTCCCAAAAGGATCAGATACGCCCTACTCAAAAGCTTCCATAAGGGAATCCGGGAGCAGCATGAGGCACCGTTAAAGACTCTTCTCAAGGTTGTGGAAGTTGCTTGTTGGCCGTGGGTCCAGAAGGACGTTTGGGACTTTGTCTGGGCCTGTGATGGTTGTGAGAAGAAGGAGAGGGACTGCTGGGTGATGGATGGGAAGAGAGGAAGAGAAAAATCCTCTATATCTGATGATCCATCATTTCACCTCACATCACAGTCAAAACACCACACTTCCTGCTAGGGTTGGGTGATATGGCCAAAATTGTTATCGCGATAATATTTTTCATATTGTTCGATATCGATATTTATCACAATATACATTTACACATTGCACTTTCTTTTTTATTTCAAAGTTGATGGAAGAAAAGAAGAAAAAATTCATTCTAAACAGTCAAAATAGTCTCTACAAATCTGCACAGGGGGTCCAGAGACGGCCAAAGCATATATTATAGTTTATCAATTGAAAATTAATGTTAAAAGATCATCTGTTTGTTCTGAAGCATAGTGATAGCAGTCCAGTATTTTTTGGAATATGTTTACATTAAAATTAAATATTTTTTATATTTCTTTAGATTCAGATACCTAAGTATGGGGCATAGAAGCCCTTGTGACTGTGGAATGATGCTGAATGTGGGTTGAGGGGTGTCCTGAGAGAAAAATGGAAAAAATATTTGTATATTTTCATTAAAGTGAGAGACTAGTCTACCAACTTGTAATTTTACTTTGTCCTTATCCATTCCAGACATCTAAATCATTTTCATAAAATTAGAACAGAAATCCATTTGTTTATTCGATTTGTTTTATTATTAAAGGCTGATTAATAAAGATACATTTAGAAGGGAAAAACGTTATGGTCTAAAAGGTGCTTTGAAACCATGTTAATTCATGCAGCGCTTCATGTCGACACACGTGCAGGGAAAAGAGGCAATGTTTGGTGCTAGAGAACAATATTCAAGATTACAGCGAAGAAAGATCAGAGCTGTTGTCCACATCACTGATGTTCTGTCGCGCTCTTCACTAGAGTCAATGAGAGGGCGCAACTGTTGTCATGAAGTATTGCGGTGCGGATGGAATCAATCCGGTGTCCGACGTAACCTAATTGTTAGCAAGGCAGCTAGCATTAGCAAGTTCATCCAGTCTGACTCTACGTTACCACTGGCACATTGTGAGCGAAGCTGAGAACGTTTTCAATTAATTCCTATGAAAGCCGAGCGTCATGCTCGCAAGGTGGATCGTAGTATTGGCAGCGGTGCGGAGCAAGCTCTCTCCTAGTGCTCTGAGCGCCTTTTGAGCTGATTTCGTCCGCCCAAGTAGAAACGCAGCCTGAGAAAGCTGAACTGCTTGTGTTTTAGCGACACGCAGTAAATTTAAAAAATTCCTCAAAAGCTTATTGTGGATTTTCTTTATCGTGTTATATATATCGATATCGTTTTATCGCCCAGCCCTACTTCCTGCTATAAATGGAAAACTAAAATATTGAAAGCGACTGGGGAACTTTGTAAGGAGGGACATTGTCAAAGAAACGCTGTGCATCAGAAGAACCAGGTAGGAGTTGTGCTACCTACCTCAGGCTGCCCAGGCTGTTTCATAGTCCATTCTCTCGCTGGGTGCTCTCCTGCAGTCTCCGCTATGCATTTCTGGGAGGGCCTAGCTACACAAAAGAGACTACTCCGACTTTCTTTTAGCATGTATTAAAGAAATACCCACTATATAGACACTATTTTTGAGGTTTCCTTGCAAGGTATATATTTCTTATCCTCAGTCGCTCTAAGATGGGTGGTGGGGGTACCCGTGAGAATGTGAGCTCTGTGATTCCTGCCGGTGGTGGGTGCTGGCCAATGAGGACAGACATGTCGAAGATGTCATCAAGCTGGTGGTGCTGGAGTAGTTTGTCTCTAAGTTGCTGAAAAGGACGCCCGTGTGGGTCCAGTGCCACTGACCGTCCCAGTTGAAGGAGTCTGCTGCCACAAGTGTGGGTGGGAGGCTCGGGCCGGTCGGAGTTTCGGAGAGCCATGTTCGAGAGCAGTACACGGTAATGGAGGTAGGGGCCTTGATCCGGATCCCCGACACTCCACAGACCACCCCCGATCAGGCAGGGACATACCAAATACCTGTGAGTATTAATGGGGGTATATACCAAGCCTTTGTGGATTCAGGTTGTAATCAAACCTCCATTCATCAATGCTTTGTTCAAAAAAGGGCATTGGAGGCAAATAATCGGGTGAAGTTGAGGTGTGTGCACGTGGATATTCATGATTATCCTATAGTGACCATCATGGTAATATTACGGCGACAAAAGCATAATATTAAGGCAGTGGTTAGTCCTCGCCTCATCCATCCACTAATTTTGGCCTACTAATTGGCCGGCGTTTCTATCATTATTGAAGGGGTTGTGGTGGATGGGTCCTGTGAGAAAGTAAACCGGTGTGGGATGTGCAAATGTCTTTTCCACTTCAATGCCGTGTGATTCGAATTAAATGTTGTTGTTTTTTTTTTATTATCAACAACTGGCTGTTAAGAACAGAAAGGGTATTAAATAAGACATTATCAATGAGCCTGTTTACATATACACGAATATGCTGATTATTCTAAAAAAATCAGCTTATTTATTAAATCAGACAAATCAAGAAATCCATGTTTAAAAGATATATGAAATAATAATGCACATAATCACAACACGTGCGCACATTGGATAAGCTGGTAAGACCGCCGGCTAAGGTGTTTATATGCAATACGAAATCAGGGTAATTAGCTAAAAATCTTCCCATTTAATGCGTTTACATGACCACACTTGTTGGCTTGTTAAGCATGATTGGGTAAGAACATGCATGTAAACGTGCCCAAAGACATGTTAATTGCATTGATCTTATCTTTGGAAACTTATTACACAGAACGAGTTGAAAGAAACTTTTACTTGCTACAAAGGATCGCCTTGTTGGTTTTCGCCACTACTTGGAGTGGTGGTGGTGTAGTGGTCTAAGCACATAACTGGTAATCTGGTAATCAGAAGGACGCTGGTTCGAGCCCCACAGCCACCACCATTGTGTCCTTGAGCAAGGCACTTAACTCCAGGTTGCTCCAGGGGGATTGTCCCTGTAATAAGGGCTCTGTAAGTCGCTTTGGATAAAAGTGTCTGCCAAATGCATAAATGTAATGTAAATGTTGTTCACTGTCAAGCGAAACCTAAAAATGTACCAGCCAGTGGCAAATCAAAGATGTTTTTAGTCACGGCGTGAAAGTTGGACACATCTGAAAGTGATTTAGTTGCGTTGTAGAGAGTTGTGCATAGAGTAAATGATTAATCTTGGGACTTTAAAAATGGATATTGGGATTGTTCAAATGAAGATCGTGATTTATATTAAAATCGATATTTTTACCTAGCAGTGCTTTTAGTGTGCTTTCATCTATGTTTAGAAGAAGGATTCAGTTGGTAAAGGTGAACTTGTATTATGTAAATTCTTAAAATAACTTTTTTATGGAGGATGCACAGCAGTAAATCAGCAAAAACTATTATTTAAAAAAAAAAAAATGGAAAGCTGGCAAGTCATTAGAAAATAAAAGCTGGCCCATAACGGAACTTGTGGCACCCCCTTACATACTATCAACCGATCATGTAAAAGTCCTTCTATATGAATGGCCTTGGCTCTGTCCTCCTGATGACAAACCAGCCTACATCATGACAGGATAATCTAATATTAACAAGACCCTTATTAGAAAATCATGGTCCAGTGTACCAAAACCTGTACAAAACGACGCAGACAAATGCTTATTATTTATACAACAGTTAGGTCTGGTCCTCTAATCTGATTGGACAAGCTGTGTCTCAAGAGTGCTGATATTTAAAATAACAGCACAGGGATGCTTCACTATTTGTATCACTCTGTTTGTCTGTGTTTGTACCATTCCAGATAGGCTGTCAGTCTGTATGTTGCTCATCAACAAGTTCATGTCATATTACTTATGTCATTTTTGTCACTTTCATGGG